>NC_083279.1:74264828-74568935 GCF_963506605.1 Zootoca vivipara | reverse complement strand
ATTGTTTGAACTGAACATATGGAGTTTTGTATTGGGATCCATACTTTCAAACTGACTCATAAAGGATCTAGAGTTAGGGGATAGTGAAATGGCCAAATTTGTGGATTATTGAGGATGTGAAAAACCAAATAGAGCTGACTGCTTCAATAGAATCTCTCTCAACTGGTTGCATGGACAACAGAATGACAAATGGAGTCATAGCTGCCAAGTTTTCCCTTTTCTCACGAGGAAGCCTATTCAACATAATGGAATTTCCCTGAAAATAAGGGATAACTTGGCAGCTATGAATGGAGTTCAGTATAAGTGCAAAGTGACACACATCAGGCCAATAAAACTTTACTAATATGCATGCTGGGAAGACAATCTGGGGTCCTGGTGGATATCTCACTGAAAACTCAGTGAGTGGCAGCTGTGGGAAAGTCAAATTCCATCCTAGGGATTATTAGGAAAGGGGTTGAAAATAAAACTGCCAGCATCGTAATATCCTTATGTGGATCTGTGTTGCTACTGAATTTGGATGACTTGGTACAGTTTTGGTCACTCCATCTCAAAAAGGATACTGCAGAATTGGAGAAGGTACAAAATTATCATGATGTTGCAGCTCTTTCTGTACAAGGGAAAGCTAAAATCTTGCCGCATTTTAGTTTGGAGAGAAGATGGCTAAGGGGGAACGGACATGGCTCAGGTGTTTAAAATGAATCATAGCTGCCAAGTTTTCCATTTTCTCACAAGGAAGCCTATTTAGCATAAGGGAATTTCCCTTTAAAAAAGGGAGAACTTGGCAGCTATGAAAACGATGCATGGCGTGAATAGCTTTTCCACTCACACAGTTGTAAGAAATCGATCTTTTTGTGTGTGATCACCTACATTTTGGAACTCCTTGCTTATTGACATCAGGCAGACGCCTCTGCTGTACTTTTTTCAGTGCCTGCCTTAAACATTTTGTTTATGCAAGACTACCCAGGTATGCAGATATTGATATGTTCTCATCTCTTTTACTGTTAAATTTAATTATTTTAAACAGTTTTAAATCGCTTTTAACTGAAATGAAACTGACTTCAGGATAGACGGAAGAAAATATTTCTCCCCTACAACTCATGGTTAACTTATGGAATCAGATCCTCAGTGTGTAGTGATGGCCGCTAGTGTTGATGGCTATGAAAAGGGATTAGACACATTCATAGGGGGTGGCTGTATCAAGGACTATTAACAGTATACCACTGAAGACCAGTTCTTGGGGAAGAACAGTGGGGAAACGGGATGCTGTATTGGATGCTGTATTGGGATTGCTCTGTTGGTTCCTAGAGGCAGCAGGTTCGCCATTGTGATAAGAAGGATACTGGACTTGATGGGCCACTGGTCTGATCTAGCAGGGCTTTTATATTCTTAAGGATGGCATCAATAGATCCTTTCAGCAAGGAAGCTCTTTGTTTCAAGGACGCCAGTGCCACAGAACATAAGGAGAACATACAAGAACTGTATAAGATGCATCAATATTGTTCTTACAGTTAATTTTGAAAACAGCCTTGAATTTTTTGCTTTAGCGTATGCCTAATTACTACACATATGGCTTGAACGCCACTGCGGGAGAATTTCTTTCAAATCTGCCATGCAGATAAATGTGCTCATTTCCCAGTAACATCAGGTATTTGTTTCAAATCGTTGTCTCATAATATTTTGCTTCTGCTGCTACCCAGATATGCTGAATCAGTCAAGGCTTGGATGTTGGACATGGGCAGATTATTCTCGCAAAGTTATTTCAATTTAATTGTGTGATATAAGGGCTATTTATTTTTTTGTTGGCAGAAGAAGCCCTACCACACTCTAATCAAGTGCAAATGATTGATTTGATATATTTACTAGGAATATGTGGGGGGAAGAATGAGGTGAAGCAGAATGATTCAGGATACTTTCATTCATTCCCTGAGTTCAAATGCACCATCACCCCCCCCATCAGTTAAGGGCTTCCACAAAGGCTTGTGTTGTTCTATTGTTTTTGCACTTAGAGCTCTATTTTTCCCTATATCACTGTGATTCTCTAGGTACGTGGGCTTTGCAATAAGAGAGGATGTCCAAAATGTTGCCTGCAGACCATCAAAGAGCTTTGGAATTTTATCTACTTATTCAACTGCAACATTGAGGGTTTTTTTGTTTTGTTTTGTTTTGTTTTAAGAAAAGGTTTCATTTCAGGGTGTTTTTTTAAAAATCTTTCATTGCTCCACTTTAAGAAAACAGAAACAACAAACAAAACCCCAAGCTTTCCAGAACTCTGTAGGAAAAATTCTAGATGGCATCACATTGTGATGCCTTTGGGAGCATCCAAGCAAGCATTGGAAAGGCTGGTTTGAAGCTGCAAAGTTTTTAAAAATACATGTATACAAAACAAGAATACATACCATTTGGCCACCTCTTAATTATTTTAAGGTAAGAAAGAGACAACACCCTTCTCCTTTCCCACATCAAAAATAGGAAACTAATATGGATTTTTGGAGTTGGCTGGCTTCATAAAGGTCTTGCCCTATTATGGTTTATGGAGGAAAGTGAACCCCCTTTACTTCCCCCACAAAAATACCTGGGCCTATTTGTCTACAATATGGCATACTTCATCCATTCTGGAGTGGTTTTTGTGCCTGAAAATTTCATCTGCTTTGGCCAAAAGTGGGGGAAGTCATAGTCATTTTAGATTGCCCATTGAAAGGAGAACACCAAACTTTGTTTCATTCCAAGTAGTTTGGAACCCAAATTGCAGAGCAAAGCAGAAAAGCACAGAACAATGCAGAAACAGAACATTTCCTCCTTTTTTTAAGGTGAATCTTGGGGGAATGCAAACCTCTAATATTTACATTCCACCTAACTAAAAAAAAATGAAGGTTAAGGATTTGGATACATTTTGATACGATGGCTCAAGGAAGAAAGATAAATTCAAGGTCCAAGGAGGCTTGAGGCTCATTGGCAGCAAATCTTTGCTGTCACTGTCCAAGATGCATTCTGTCCCTGGTTTAGCAAAGAGGCGCAAGAAGAGGAACCCATTTGAGCCCAATATACTCTAAAACCAGGACAGTCAGGTATGAGTAATAGTAATGGACTGGCAGATAGAAGAGTTTGATAGGAGTATCCCATTAAATCATTGTGCTAGTGGAAGATAGCACAATTCCAACTATTGCAACATGCCTTTCCTTCCTCTTCTCCTCCACATGCCCCCCCCCCCATCCTCCTCATGTAGAGGGTCAGAAGAACACCCAGAACAGTGTGCAGGGAGAGTAGAGATAAGATTGGAACCATCTCCATGAAATGCAACCATAGAATTTGGCAACAGGAGGGATGGGAATTTTAATATTGTAGTTTAGCCCTCAGGTGAGCCCTATCTTTTCAGATTCAGTTTCTTCCTTAAAGAAATGTGAACTGAGTGTTAACAAAAGCTACACACTCAAGGATCACTTCATGAAAATTAATAATTTACACTTCACAGGCATTCAGGATCCGGAATGAGTATACATCCAATCTAGATGGCTAAAAAGCAGTAAGTACCAGTGTGGCATAATGGCTAGAATGTTGGACTATGACCTGGGAGACCAGGGTTTGAATCCCCACCCAACCATGAAGCTCACTGGGCGACTATGGACCGGTCACCACCTCATAGCCTAACTTGCCTTGCAAGGTTGTTTTGAGGATGAAATGGGGGATAACCATGTATACCTCCTTGAGCTCCTTGGAAGGCAAAGGTGCTGTAGAAATGTAATAAATATATAAAAGATCAGAACTCTTCCCTCATGCATGTCTTCTCAATACAGACAGGTCTGCAGAAGGATATAGAGATGTATCTGTCAATTTGCATTTCTTAGTGCAGGAAATATTGATCTTTCCTATTCTAAATTAATTCAAGAGGGTTCTGGAAGTTTCTCTGTGTGAAAGAAACAAGCAGAAGGTTCATGATGTTTTGGGCTATTCCTTCAGAGAAGCTGAGTACAACTGGTTTAAACTGGTTCTCTTATCCCTTTCTGTCAAGGTCATGCTGACTATAAAAGCAGGGCCAGAAGGAGCTTGGATTTCACTTTCTCTATCTCTCTTCCTTCTGGTGTGGTGTTCCAGGGCCGTCTTAAGCATGTCGGGCGCCCTAGCGCTGTGGTGCAGAAATCGCTCCAGCGCTCCTGCCCCGCCCTGTTTCCTGCCGCGGCTGGTGGGCAGCCACCCAGCCTTCCCCTAGAGCCGGCCCTGTGGTGTTCTGTATATAGTGTTAAGGTTTAGGCTTACTATAAGTTATTGTAAGTTTAAGTTAAATCTGCGGCAACTGGATTTCTTATGGACAGTGCCAATCCTGGATGTATTTATTTGTGACCATTATGCTCATTTGCCTTCAGTAGCAGTATAGCTCTGCTGAATATTACCGCTGGTCTATTTTTGGGGGAATCCTGGAACGTGTTTAAGTTGTTATTCTGCTAACTATACGCTGGGAGTTCTGCTCTTGATCAATATTGAGTAGAATTCCATGACCGTATCCAGTGCTTTTTTCTGGGGCTACTCCAGGGTACACAGTACCCGCAGCCCCCCCCAACCCATGTGAAAAATGTGGCACTTACTGAAACAACTTCATTCTGAGTACTCACACCTTTTTTCCTTAAAAAAAGCACTGGGTGTATCCATCTTGATCATTGTGAGTCTAGAACTTGAGCGCAAACGTGATTCCATATGAATTCCTTTGCAACAATAATTAAATAGTGATCTTGTGTATACCGGTAAGACACCTAAATGGTAGAGTATTTAAAGGAACAGAAATCTGAATCTGCATGCAAGAGTGCACAGGGCCAGACAGCTGCTTGTCAGATTGGAGCACAAGCAAGGCTATGTTATGGGTCTTAAGTGTTTGTGACATGGGGTCAGATGCTAACGCTGTCTGCTGGGATGCAGAGTCGTGCTGCTGACTCACCCTGGAAATCAGATTAAATAGATGCTATTAGTTCCCATGCAGGAAAGTCAAAGCTCTTCAGCGTCAGAGGGAGGCTGCAGGTAATAATCCTAGTCGAGCTGCTGCCATAAGGCCAGCAGAAGTGGACAGGAGGGGTGGGTGGGCTGTGACCCCTTTTCAAATTCCTGCTCAGCTAGGAAGCTCTCTTGGGGTCTTTGCACAATGCAGTAGCTGCAAGTCTAGCCACCTTGCCTCATGTTGCGAGTACAGATGAGTCAGTCATGGTAAGGCTTTTTGTATACCGAAAGGTGCTATAGAATGAAATGGCAATGAATGATGATGTGAGTTTTCTAAAAATTATGGAATCAATGTTGATGGGGTTCTTGGAGGTCAGCTAGTCCCAGCCACTGCCCAATGCAAGCAATCTGGAGGTCAGATCATCCCCACCAGAGGGTAGGCAAGCCTCTGCTTGAAGGCCACGGGCGATGAAAAGCCATTTAAGTAATTGGTTCCGTTGTTGAGCTGCTCTCATCATCCCATAAGGGAATCTGTTTGATTCTTGTGAATCTGCTTTGTTCTCAGGTTTAGTAAAACACACACACACACACACACACACACACACACACACACACACACTATTGTTGTAGGCTGTTTTGGATGGGCTTCATATAATAAGTGGCATGTAATCTATTCATTTTTTGGGGAAAAAGAGTGTTCCTAAAAGTTCAACCATAATGTACTCTTCAGTAAACTTAACCCCATAGTATTTCCCTTCTTCTGTTTTAAGCTTTGGCATCATTTTACAAGCTGCAAAGACATTTCTGGGAAAACAATTATTTTCCATTTAATTAATTATTTCTTACAATTTATATAGCACTGAATTGCAATAATCTCCAAGCTTAAGAAATGCGATAGAGATGAAATCAGTTAAAAATTAACTAGAAAATTAGAAATGACTTTAAATGCCTACGGGGGAAAAAGCTTTCACTAGGGGCCAGCAGTTCAACTGGGCTGGGACTTGCCTGACCTCTGCTGAAAGGAGCTCTTCTTCTTGTGATGAACCAGGTATAGAAAGTTAAGAAGATTGACCAGGGATCAGGTTCTGTGAAGGAAGAGGATGGGAGCTACACTGACGATGCATGGAAATGGCTCATTGATAATTTTAGTGGCTGGTAATGTTAGAACAGCAGGTTTTAATAAGTTTAATCAGCAGGTCAGTCACTGAAAGCACGGGTTGATTAATCATTGCAGACCATTTTAATCAATGCCAACAAATTAAATGGATGGGGCTGCGAGCTAAGGTTGTATTTTTTATTTTTTTTAAGGCAGTCTAGGTTTTGGTGTGCTTGTCATAATCTGCTAAGGCAAAGATAACCTTAAAGAGGACACTGTACAGTAACTTTTAAAATAAATCCATAAAATGTAAGTTGTCCCACATTTCCTTTTAAGAACACCCCCAGAGATGAAAAAGTAATCAGTGATGGGAAAGAATCTGAAATGCATGGATGGGGGTTGAGCTTGCATTTCATGGCTCTGGTCCTAGTTCTATTTTAAATCAGACACAGATATCTATGAAGCCGGGTGGAGGTGGTCCTTAATGGATATTTTTGGCCTGTGGCTCTCCACTCTTTGTCATCTGTCCCCCACTTTCAACATGCCAGAAGCAAGGGATGGCAGCAGAATACATCATCCCAGGGAGGCAACAGCTCAGGTGAGAGGGTTTGAGATATATCACAGGGAGTTAGAGCTACTGTAATCTGAGGTGGGGAAGGTTCAGCACCATGGACAGTTCTGCAAGTACTGATCCAGTTTCTTGGTATACATTCAGGACCATGGATAACAATCATATGGCCAAGGTAGGATACACATTATCCCAGCACTAATCTACAGCACGGGTGTCAAACACAAGGCCCGGGGGCCAAATCCGGCCCGCCAGACCTCGTCATGTGGCCCGCCGAGCGCCCCATCCAGCAGGACCCAGCAGTGGGACCTTGCTGCTGAAACGCCGTGCCAACAAAGCTGGGGCCGGGGAAATGCTTTTTGCCCCTGGGTCCCTTCGCGCTCTTTTCTGGCGCTGAATCAAGGCGGCGACCCCTCCTCCCTTTCTTTCTTCCTCTCTCTCGTTCTTATTCTTTCTTTCCCTCTCCTTCCTTCCTTCTTTATCTCTGTCTTCTCTCCCTCTTTCTTTTTCTTTCATTCTTTATTCCCTTCCTTATTTCCTACTCTTCTTTCTCTCCCCTCTTTCCTTCCTTCCTCTCCCCCTCCCCCTCCCTCTTTTCTTCCTTCCTTCCTTCCTTCCTTCCTTCCTTCCTTCCTTCCTTCCTTCCTTCCTCTTTCCCCTCCCTCTCCCTCTCCCTCTCCCTCTCCCTCTCCCTCTCCTCAGAAACATAGGATGCTGCTTTATACTTCTGGCCCTTAAACCCTGGAACCAGGAGAGCAGCTCCAGTTAGTCAACCTCAGCCAGTCCCTTTGGTGAAGGGTGGTGGCTCACTGGCAGAACATCTGTCCTGCATGCAGAAGGACCCCAGCATCTCCAGGTACTAGTAGCTCTGCAAAGGTCCTGCATGAAACCCTAGCGAGCCTCCACCACCCAGTGCAGTTACCAAAAATCATTTTTCAATAAATTGTACAATAATTGTACCTTTGAATATCTACTTGCCATTATTCTGACTATGTTTCTGCTTTCAGAGCTAGTTATTACTTACATTATTACAAAAAACAGTAATAATTGAATGCAGTGACAATAATTTATGAGAATAAAGAGTGGACACATAGTCCTACAGATACAACCGGCCCTTTGAGGGTGACCAAACTGCTGATGCGGCCCCCGATGAATTTGAGTTTGACACCCCTGATCTACAGTAACTGCCAGATTCTTTTTTTAGCCTGGCCAGGAGAGTCCATTCCACTCCCAAATGCTGTATCTGGCTGTCTTAAAGAGCCTGCATTTTTCTCTGCAGTTGCTGGCTCCTTCTTGGAGGTGAAGACAGGAGTATGATGAGCTGGTTGGGAAATGCTCCCTCAGGGACCATCAGCACTCTAGAGGAGTCTGTATCTAGGGCGCAGAATCCAGGTGGTATGCCCGACTTGAGAATTATCATGGAGCAAGTCTGACTCCTTTGTACTGCTGCTCCTGGAGAGCTCAGTCACTGGATGTCCTTGTTCAGGGGCTGCAGGTGGTTATAGTAGTGAGAACTGCATATCCCTTAGTTCCCAATGACAGTATGGAATCTTACAGTGTTGAAAGCCCTCCTTGTCACCAAGTCAAGGCCTGGGGACGGCCTGGGAGCATCACAAAGGATGCTAGAAGTTGCTGCCACAGGCATTATGTGATATATGTATGTTAGTGAGCAGAATTTAGTGAAATATTATGAGTCATGGGACTGTGGAGAGTGTGTGTGAACTTAACAGTGACTAGTTTATTTCTGCTTGCTATTTTGTTAATATTGTTTTATAGATTATGAATTTATTTGTTAATAATTTAATATGACTTTTGATTTTATTGTGATTTTTAGCTTATTTTTTACTTTTTGCTTTGTTAACCATGCTTCATAGATTGTATTGTTTCACCAATGATTTTTTTAAAATTATTTTCTATGATTTATGCTATGTTTGTGATGTTCTATTATGCTCTTTCATATTATTGCTATTTATTGTTTGTAAGATGCTTTGGGATTCACTTGAATGAAAAGTGGCATAAAAATATTATCAATCAAACAGAACCAGTCATGCTCCTGGTTAGATCACTGGGAATTCAGAATGGGGCCCAGTTTCCAATTGAGTTTATTTTGGACAGGGGTGCAGAACCTGGCCTGGGGGCTAAATGTGGCCCTCCAGGTTTCTCTATCTGCCTCTCAAAACTCTCTCCCCTTTGCTATCTGTGTTTTTTTTAATCAATGGAAAAGTGAGAAATATACACACACACACACGTAAAAATATCCCCTTGGGCTCCTTTGGCTTTCTCTGACCCATCATGTACATGCTCCTCTGTCCTGTCACAAAAACCCACCATTTCAAATACTTGCTGAAATAATATTGATTTATTGAGTTAACTTAAGTGAGCAGTGCCTGCTCATTTCTGGATTTTAACTTATTTACAGTATTACTTGCTTGGGGATTCTTAATGAGTAGCATTATAATAGGTTTCGGCAATTATGAAGCCTCTTGGAACAGTATCTGTGTTTATGGGTAGGAGGAAGCAGCAATTGGAGACAAACATTTCTAAGCTCAAAAAGCTGCTCTCTTGCTTCCTTTTCACTGAGCATTTTGCTGGTAGTCATTATCTTCCACCACAGAAAAAAGCATGTGTATGAACATGGAGCAGTGGTGGGGGACCTCTGGTTCATAGACCTAATTACCCCACAGGCCCAAGTAGGCCCAACCAGGCCCTAATTTGGATTTTCCCCCAGCTATGCCTGCTTGCCTCACATATATGATGGGGAGGTGTGTGGCTATAAAGGAATGATGGGAAGCCTTGAAGCATGTTCCTAATAGTTCCTTGCACTCGGATCAGCTTCACTCTGAAGTTTTTCAATTGCGATTGAAGTCTCCACAGGTAATCTGATGGGAAGTAGCTGCAAACCTGGTTTCAGCAGTGATATTTCTTTTGAAGCCCAGGTTGAACTCAAGCTATGCTGCAAAGGGGAAATTAGTGAATGACTATTATGGTGGCAACCAGTGATTGACAGGTGGACCTACCTGTCAAAGTGGCTTGAGGTGCATGGGGAAGCTTGGGATCCCGGTTTTCTGTGAACCAGGAAGTAAAGGAGGACCCCACCCCTGGCATAGTTTTCAGGATTGCTGATCCATTGTGATGCCCACCACCAAAGGAATGTGATGACCCAAGCAAGATGGAGATCAATAGGCTCAGAGTTCTGGAGTAGACTGGAAGCAAAGGGAAAGCAAGTTCAGGACCATGGTTAGCAGCCTGCAACTGAGGAAGGAAAGTTGTCTCAGCAGGTCTTGAAACAGCTGGCAGAAGTTTGCAGTCTGGGCTAGGAAGTCAAAATGGCTCCTTCCCCACCACGGCCAGTTAAACAGGCAGTGTCATTTCTTGCAGCTGTTGTCTCTCAAGTTGCAGCGGGGTTTCAAGTTGTAGGGGCTCTTTTGGGGAAATCTCCTCAGATATTTTGTCATCCTCTGTGGACTCTGCCATACACAAGGGAATATGTTTTTCAGGAGATGAGATACAGGCTCCAGCACTGTTGTAGGAAGCCTCTGAATCTGAGGATTCCTCGTCTAGGACCACGAGAGTTACTTTTTTCTAGTAAACAGTTTGTTTTAAAGGGTTTTGGGACTAATTCCTGAACTTTTTGCCTGGTACCATAATATTTCAGGAGCAGTCCTTAAACTATATTTGGAGACCATGTTAACTTTATTTAGAAGAAATGTCCATGCATCAAACCAATGCATGAGCAAGGAGCATTGCTGCACTGACTGCTCCCACCTTAGCATTGCACATGCCAACTTGTGCCGTCCCCTGATGCCTACACACTCTTGTGCCTTCTGCACCCAAGGAAGTTGCCATGGTGAGTGACTTTTGTCAGGACAAGCGGCTTCGGCATTCAGTAACACATTGCACTGGTGGAGAGGGAGAGGGTGGGGTTGAGGTGTGTGTTGCTGAAGCCCTCCCCACAAACCTCCTGCCCTCTTCATTCATCGACCTGAAATGGGTTTCTAATTGTAGTTATTCCATTTGGGTGTAGTTTAATCAGTTTTAGGGTAATAACAAATAATTTGCTGGGAATCAGGAAGCAAGGGAGGAAAGAGCACAAAAGTCAGAGTCCAGGTAGAACCCACTACCAAGCCGTTGTATGGTCATTACATTGGAACTTATGCTTAGTATAATGACCAACTCCATAGGGTATGACTGCCACATGGAGACCTGCTTTTGGACATTTCCTAAGGTTGCTGTCTGTGTACAGTGGTTGTGCTGGGTTGTCTTATCAAGCAGATGAGATAACTGTTGCCACCTGGTGGTGTGGAGAAAATAATTTGATCAGCATGAGGAGGCAGTACACACCAGTGTCTCACTTTGTGCTAATATCTCTGTATGAAAGTGGCCTCTGTCGAGTGACTGTCACCAGCACCAGCTATTCTTATAGCTCTTGGGATGATATGATCCATTTGTCATTTATAATAAAACATTTTGATCTCTTTCCAAGTGCAGAGTGTAACTCCCTTTCACACAGAGACAGAAAATACAATATTTCATTATTCCCATGTTATCAAGAGAATGGCAATAAAGGGGGGAGTCATGGGATGGCAGCCGTATTCCCTTGCCACATGAGAAACATTTTATTGTCTTCAGCTAGGAGATCACCTGAAAATCTAGCACAGGAGCCAAGCCTCTGCAGAATTTCACACTGGCTGATTATTTTAAAGGTATCCGTTATGGATCTAATAGGTGTTAATGTGAATGTAAGGATGTTGCTAGGAAACTTGCAGGGAGCTAAATGGAGAAATGCCACTAATAGAGGCAGTGACAGAGCAGAGCTAGGAAATAAATGTTTACAGCTCTTCTGTAAAGTTATTACATATGCAGCATTTAAACACTGATTCAGCTAGTTATTTAAGCACATCCTTCAAAAGTGTTTGACTGAACTGGAGTCCTAGCCAAGAAAAAAAAAGGAAGAGCACAGCAACCTGTAAGGCTTTAGATGGTGTTCAGTGATATACTGGGTGGTCTCCACAACACTGTATGCATTGGCCAACTTTCTCTATGCATGTGTCTTCTGATTTGCTGCTTGGTGCTGCTGGCAAAGGCGTATTGCCTCCCCTGCCCTCCTCTGTGTTATATAAACTGTTGTGTAGCAGGGGTGGGAAACTTCAGGCCTGGGGGCCAAATGTTGCTCTCTAGGCCACTCTCTCTGGGCCTGGGGACCCCCTCTCCCCAGACTACACCCCTCAGGCCTTCCTTGGGTGCTTTTGTCTGGTTGCAATGTGCCTGTGAACTCTGTTAAAGATATGTGCTTGAGTGGATGGAGGGTAGAGACAGCAGCATGTGGAAAGTAGCCTATTGTTACAAAGGTAAACTGTGAATTGATTCCTATGATCACTTTTGTATCTGGCCCTGCCCACCATTGGCACGTGCCCCTGGAACAGGCATCCCCAAACTGCGGCCCTCCAGATGTTTTGACCTACAACTCCCATGATCCTTAGCTAACAGGACCAGTGGTCGGGGATGATGGGAATTGAAGTCCAAAACATCTGAAGGGCCGAAGTTTGGGGATGCCTGCCCTGGAATGTTGACTTGCACTGAATGTGGCTGAAAGCAGTTCTTGTTGCTAGAATAGCTGCGTGCAACCCTTGCATCATGAAGTCTTTGGACCATGCAGGCTTGGCCTTTTGCTCGTGCCTGGTCAACAGAGCAGCCTCTGCTGCTTACTGCACATCAAGCTCCAGTTCAAGCTTCTAGATCCATGGATCCTCCCTGCAGAACTTGTCTGAAGTCAAGATTTATGTAGAGCTGCTCACATCACCTGGCCAAGCTATTATACACTTGGCCTTTTTCTCCATTGTAACATGTAATCTGACACTTTATCCCCCAATGGTTAGTGCACCTGGACACCTGTTCTGTGTGCCTTCTCCCACATACCTTCTCCTCCCAAGATGCTTTCCTAGCAGTGGTACCCAACATGCACAGGCAGCTGCTGAGGCCGCAGTGCCTTGGCAAGACCTAAGTGCACTGATGCTGAGGCCCCCCTGGCTGTCATCTCCTAAATTGCATTTCCCATGGTGCATTGTGGGAATTTTAAAAGTGCCTAGCGCTCAGCCACTGGACAAAGGGTTGCTCCAGTTGCTACACTTGCTGGAAAGGGCCCACTGATGTCAAGGAGGGGCATCAATGTCCAAGGGGGCTTCTCAAACCTGGAGCTAGTCTTGCCTTCACGCATAGGGGGGAGCAGGCAAACCAATATGCATTTCCTTCCATAGCTGGGCTGGGCTGCTTCCCCTGCATGCTATGAGCCTGTACTACGCAACAGGACCTGACATCTTTTCAAAGAAGCATAAATCAGGCATCCTGATTTATAACATTCCCTCTCTTTGAAAGCATGGAGGTGTTCGTGCTGAGATCCTGGCTTAATTCCCACTTGGATAATTATATTCTGCTTCCCCCTGCAGTTTCAGTAGGATAGAATATTCTTCATTGCCAGAGATAGGCGAGTGTGTGTGTGTGAGAGGGAGAGGGTTTGGTGGATGTGCATGTGGAATCATCCAGGGGAAATTCAGCAACAACAAAACCTCTAAAGAAGTACGGAGAAGCTGAAGACGGTTGGTGGGGGGAAGGGATCCTTTAGACACTTCCCCTACTTGTTAAAATGACTAAATATATTCCAGCACAACTGTGGTGTTTCCCTTCATGTTAAAATGTTGGTGTGCAGGCAAACATATTTGGTGTTTTATGTTTCCATCTCTAAAGAGGCGTGGGGAATGTTTGATTAATGTGAGATCGCAATATTACTCACAGATGCTAAGTCTGTGCTGTGATGCGGCACATTCGAGGAGGTCCTGTTAGAATGCATTTGTCTTCTGAGTATGAACAGCCAGCCTATGTTGCTTATCTTCCTTTCTCTGCCATGTGAGGGAACCGGTGCATCTCCAGTATCCCTATCACACTTTATGCTCTCTATGTTAAAGGCTGTCTGCTGGCTTTGAAGACCTCTACCTCGCTGCCAATATTTGGAGATTAAAGCTTAGCCCAGGGGTACCCAGCATAGTGTGCTCTAGATATTGATGGACTGTAACTCCTGTCATCCTTGACCACTGACCGTGCTGCCTGGGGCTGATGGGTAAGGATTGGCAAATTTATCATAGAATCGTAGAATTGTAGAGTTGGAAGGCACCACAAGGGTCATCTAGTCTAATCCCCTGCAATGCAGGAATCTTTTGCTGAACTTGTGGAATGCTCTCCCCAGGGAAGTTCTCCTAGTTTTGTTTGTGGAATGCTCTCCTTAGGGCAATTCTCTTGATGCCATCACTCCATAGCTTTAGGCGCCAGGCAAAAATAATATTTTTTCACCAGAATTTTGGCTCATTATCTGTAGACTTGAATGGGTGGACTGTTTTAATCCTGCCTTTAAAAATAGGACTGTCCTTTTGTTTTCTTCTTTTATGCTGGTCTGAATGCATGCCTTTGTTCATATATTGCAAGTCACTTTCACTTGTTGTTGTTTAGTCATTTAGTCATGTCTGACTCTTCGTGACCCCGTGGACCAGAGCACGCCAGGCACCCCTGTCTTTCAGTTAGCTTGGTATAAAAAAATGACCAATAAATTTAATAAATAGTAATATCCTCTATTAATTCAAATGTTATGTTCCCTGAAGTAGCAGAAGTTGAGCCCTTTATCCCCATCATTGAGATGGCCAGAGCAGGATTAGGCCTTGTACTTCATGTCTTTTACTCTTGCTCCAATCCTTCCATATCATCCTGTTCTACTTTATATCTGTGTCTGCTTTATTGGTAGCTTTCCCCTATGTACTCTAAGCATTTTGCAAGCAAAGTAAAAAAAGAAAAGAAAACCATTTCAGAAGCAATTAATATTAGATAACGACTTTTAAAAGAAAATAAATAAAAGTTATTTGGATTTGTGTGCTCATTAAGTAAAATGCTTCCGTGTCTGCAATTCTGGAAGTGATAAAAAAACAACTCCAGATAGGTTGCTCAGGGCCAAATTAGGTATTACACAAAGTTCTGTGTTACCTTACTCTGCTTTTTATTCTTTAACATACCAAAAGTCATCTCAGGACCCTGCCAGTCTGAACAAAGGATTGAGTGGCAGAAGAAGGCTACTTAACCATTTTCTGCCCAGACACATCTCAGTCCAGTTACCTTACCCAAGCTGCTTTTCTACATGTGGGGACAAATAGATGGGGACCCTCAGGAGTTGTATCCAAGGTTGTTATTCTGCTAGTGCAGCAGACTTCTGCTTGTGCAGTAGAACTCCCCCCTCCTCTTCTCTGCAGTCCCCCTTGCATCAAAATCTTTTCCTGAGGTTGGAGGGCACTTCAGAGCAGTTTTTGAGGGCATAAAAGGGAAGGGAAGGGAAGTCCTGTTGCATGATGGAACTCCACATGCAGGTTTGGCTATGAACCTTAACCATTTCAGGCTGCTGGTGGGAAGTGCAATGATTTTTGAAGTGACAAATGGCCGGAAGGGAAAGTGTTAAGGACCTTTTCACTCCCATCATTATTGTGTTCTTCTGTTGCTGTTCACCTAGCTGCCCTAATAAAAAATTGGGGAAGATGCTTGCAAAATTGTGTGTATTATGAAAAATTGCATGTAAAGATGTGTGTATTGGGAGAAATGTGTGATAGTATGCTAATGAGGACCTTTTTTAAAAATAAAATAAATATAAAATAAAATAAAATAACATCACAAACTTATGCAGAACCAAATTGCCGGTAAACTGAATTTAAGACTGGAGAGAGATAAGAAACACCTAAATTGATGGATTTATCTATTCACTAATCGTGAGGCAGGAGAGAATGTGGGTATCACTAAAAATGGTAGCAAAGGAAGAGATCAACTTAAGCTAGTGCTTGAAAGCAGCTATTTCTCATGCGGAGAGTTTTGACTGATGCTAGTACACAGGGGTGGATGTTGGTAATATGGCACTCTGAGTGAGCCCAAAATTTGGTGCCCCCAAATGGATCTTCTCAGTTATGGATCTTCTCAATTTTGTGCCCCCTCAGCTCAGCGACCTATGCAGGGAAACCACTGCACTGCTCTAAAGCTAGACCCTGCCCCCCAAAAACCCTGCACTCTGAGCTTTCCTCCACTCTTTCCAGGCATCGGTTGTGATTTAAAGCTTTATGTCTGAGAGTCTCCCCTTTTTTGCCCTAGAACTTTCCCAGCAAAAACCCGCTCTTTAAAGCTCAATAGGAGGAAACGTCAATCCCCGGAAAGCTCAAATGGATGTTTGCTCCAATTCAGCTTTGTAGAGCGGGTTTCACAAGGAAAGCTGGGGGGGGGGAAGACAAAACAAAACAACAGCAACAGCAAAACATGCTTGGACAAAACACACTCGGATGTGGACCTCTTCCTGGGAAGAGCAGGGCAAAAGGTAGGTCTGGATAAGCCCTAAAACAATTTCCTCAATAATAACCTAAATTATTATAATGCTTGCTATGTCATCTTTGCATAATCCACTGATTTCAGGCAGCAGTTTAAGATAGGCTTCTTCCTTTGCTCCTCCTGTCATTGAGTGAGAATATCTCTTGTAGGCCACCACATAGACAATTGTGTTGCTGAGAGCGACAACACTGGGTTGTTTGTGTCAAGGAGAAGCCATCAGCGTGGCATTCAAGAATGGATCCCTCTGGTGTCAGTGTCTTTTTCTGAGCTTAAACAAAGGGCAACTTACTGGCTATTTGGAGGGCAGCTGGGAGTGAAATATGAAACGAGCTTTTCTAAAAAAAAAAAAAAGTATCCCGCATACAAGACTGTGGGTGACAAACAGCCATCATGATGCAGGTCATGAACATACTACAGTCACAGAAATACAGTATATTGCAATCAAGCTGGAACTAGTTCTTTCAGGATTATTCTGCAAATCCCACTGCAAAAACCAGCAGCAACACTTACCTCTATTTGTTTTCCTTTGGGAGGACAAATCAGGGGAAGCTTATGGCATTTCTGTGATATTTGAGTGTATTTTCAAATACAAGCTGAGCATAGGTGGAGACAGATGGCACAGCAATGCTCTTTGCACACAGAGCTTGATTGCATCATCCATGAATGGGGCAGGTGAAGGTACGGCACCTACTCCAACAGTTTCTCCCATTCAGAACAGTTAGTGAAGAGCCAACAATTCCCTGGCTATTGGTGGTTGTGGGGAATCTGATGGCCATATGGACCAATAGCCAGGCAGTTTGCTTGATAAAAGGGATAAGCTGGGCCTGGATGAGCATGGGAGAGGTATCCATGTGTACCCCTTTGGGTCTAAAAATGGGACACTTATCCTCTCCCTCTACTTTGAATACATTTGGAGCTAAACCAATGGCAAACATGCGGGTTTCCTACAATTCCAAAATGGTTTTCCACAATGTTCTAAGCCATGTACAAAGATTAAAAAGCCTATGCTACTATTGTCACTCCCAATATTGTTATTAGAGGCATGTTGCACCACAAGGACAATGATTAAACACCTGCAGATATTAATAGGGTTTGTTTGGTCTTAGCTTCCTGTCAGACTACAATTCCCAACAGCCAGCACAATTGTTGGAGTTATAGTCAAAAACATCTGGAGGGTGCTGTCTCAGGGAAGATGGTTCCATTACAGCAGTTCAGCACCCACTGCCGGAAATTCCTTCTTCTACTCAACTTTCTTTTTTTAACTGCAGCCTTGCCCTTTATCACATCTGTCCATCCTATTGGTATCTATTCTGTTTCTCTAAAGTGCATCTTATCCCTCTGCTCCTTATGTCTGCAACAAATTACTATGGTCCAGAATGTGATCTCCAAGATAATCCCTGGGGCTGACTCTAGCCTGGGGAAGTTCATAAATTAAACTGAGATAAATTCAAATGAGCATTTAGAGATTTCCCCAAACATTCTCAGTGCAGTTAGACCAAAACATGTACCACAAGGGACTCTGGAAGGAGGAGTTCAAAAGCCACACTCAGGCATTTTGAGCAGCTGTGTAACTGGAGCC
The DNA here is from genome assembly GCF_963506605.1 of Zootoca vivipara. Taxonomy (NCBI): domain Eukaryota; kingdom Metazoa; phylum Chordata; class Lepidosauria; order Squamata; family Lacertidae; genus Zootoca; species Zootoca vivipara. The sequence continues at coordinate 74,551,376 of NC_083279.1, read as the reverse complement.
ACACAAGGAAGACGGCATGGCTCAATGTTCTAGCTTTCACCTCTAGAAATTCAATTGAAAATTCATATATTCTACTAGTTTAATCAACCATTCTTGTACCCTTGGAACTCCCCCCCCCCTTCCAATTCTGGGCTATAAGTGTTTGGGCCACTGCACAAGCAATTAGAAATATATATAAGTAAACAGAAATTGAAAAAGGAGTGGAAATATGTTGAAGATTATCTGAATAAGGAAGGAATGAAAACGGAGTTGGTGATATGCTTAAATTGAGATGAATACAGAGATAGATTATTTGAAAGAATATTCAAATGTGGGATAGATTATTTGAAAGATAATTTTAGATGTAATTTTTTTGATTGGAGGTTCTAATAGATGATAAGGTTAAAAATAGCAAGGAATGAGAAATTAAATTAAAAGAAAAGTAATGTATGAATAATCGGAAGCAAATTTTAAATTTTAATTGGCAATTTTAAATTTTATTTTTCTTTTTCTCAAGTAGTAATTTGTATTCTGTATTTTCTATTTGGATCAGTATTTGTTTAAAATGTTTTGTAAATTTTGTGAAAGAATTCAAATAAAGTTTTGGGGAAAACAAAAGAAATTCAATTGAAACAGGGGTGGCTAACCTGGTATCTTCATTGTTAGACTGTAACTCCCATCATTCCTGGCCATTGGTCATGCTGGCTGTGGGTGATAGGAATTGCACTCCCAACAACTGGATGGGACGGCTATAGGTTTGCCACCCCTCAGTTTAAAGGATCACAGATTTTAGGGAAAATAATAAAAGCAGATCAATGGATGATTAAACTATGGTTTCAGTTAGTAAACTTTCAAAACCAAACACATTCTCATCTCCCCTTAAAATGTAATGCTACATTTAGATCTGGCTGTATAAACTATAGGGGATCCTTCAGACAGACAAGCTAAGCATGCACTTATTTATTTATAAACAATATTCATATACCTCTGTATACAACACAGAAACAAAAAACAAACAATATAACAATGAAAAGTTAAAAGCAAGTTACTGGGCTGATGTGAGGCGTGGGAGAACTCTTTGGAGAAAAAGGTGGGATATAAATGTAATAAATTAATTTTATTTATTCATTCATTGGGCAATCATTGGATCTTAGTATTATCAACGAAGAAGAAACACATTTTCTAAGTGCTCTCTGTCCATACTGTGTATATTTTTTAAAACATAAATCTCCATCATGTCACCCCATCAATTTTTTACAGGTGTTAAACAGAGTTGTGTTATTGCCTCAACTCTATTCATTATTTTAATTGCCATGCTCCTATACTATGTCGAAGGGAAACTCCCCACCAGAGTAGAAATCATATATCGAACTGATGGAAAGCTCTTCAATCTGAGCAGGCTAAGTTTACCGTAACTTCCGTCATAGAGCTTCAGTATGCTAATGACAACATAGTGTGCTCACGCTCAGATAATGACCTCCAAACCATCCTAAATATCTTTGCAGAAGCTTAACAAAAGCTTGGCGTATCACTCAACATCAAAAAACCCAAAGTGCTGCACCAACAAGTACAAAATAACCCCTCTGCAGCGCCACAAATCCAACTCAATGGTGTAACATTGGAAAATGTCAATCCCTTCTCCTACCTAGGCAGTTACCTTTCCACAAGGGCCAACATTGATGCCGAAATCCAGCATTGCCTGAGCTCTGCGAGTGCGGCTTTCTCCTGATGGAAGTGCAGAGTGTTTGAGGACCGGGACATTCACAGGGAAACCAAAATGCTTGTTTACAAAGCTATTGTATCAGCAATCTTACTATATGCTTGTGAAACATGAATAGAGTTGAGGCAATAACACAACTCTGTTTAACACCTGTGAAACATAAACGCCATCTCCAACTCCTCGAAAGATTCCATCAATGGTGTCTCCGAAGATTTTTACACATCACTTGGGAAGACAGGTGAACTAATATTAGTGTACTGGAAGAAGCAAAGATCACCAGTGTTGAAGCAATGATTCTTCAACATCAACTTCGTTGGACTGGTCATGTTGTGCGGATGCCTGATTATCATCTTCCAAAGCAACTACTCTATTCTGAACTTAAAAATGGAAAGTGTAATGCTGGTGGTCAACAAAAGAGGTTTAAAGACTGTCTCAAGGCAAATCTTTAACAATGTAGTATAAACACTGACAACTGGGAAACACTGGCCTGTGAGCACTCCAGTTGGAGAACAGCCTTTACCAAAGGTGACATGGGCTTTGAAGACACTCGAACTCAGGACGCAAGGGAGAAACGTGCTAAGAGGAAGGCACGTTTGGCAAATCCACAATGTGATCTACTCCCACCCGGAAACCAATGTCCCCACTGTGGAAGGACGTGTGGATCCAGAATTGGCCTCCACAGTCACTTACGGACCCATTGTTAAAATCGTGTTTATGGAAGACAATCTTACTCAGCTACGAGTGATCGCCAAAGAAAGAAGAACAATTTTTCACACACCCTTATAATAAGGGCCCTATGGGCTGCTTCTCACTTACACAGGCTGAAATTCAATCAGTGGAACTGTCATTGCATTTCCATACTGAAAAAGGTCATGCTTGTTACATTTATTCCTTTCACGCATCTGTTTAAGATGCAATACACATCTGTGCACACCCCTGTATTGCAGGAGATTGGATTAGATGACCTTTGGGGTCCCCTCAAACTCTACAATTCTAAGAACTCTGTCAGGAAGAAAAGGTGGCTTCCTTACCTAGATACGCCTTATCTGCCCATGCTTTTCGTGCTTTTAATAGCTCTATGAGTGACAGAAATTCACCAGTGTAATCTCTCAACCTTTTTGATGCATCAATGCTGGAAGCATTACCTGCTGAATTTCTGCCTTCCATACTGCTGTTAAAGGCTATTTTACTATCAGCAGCTCCTTTTGCCTCCTCTTCCAAGAGGAAAAAACACAGAATTCAGTCTGCATCATCAATGGCAAGGGGCCGGATGAGACACCCCCTGCACGCCAACCAGGATATTGCAATTCTCTTCCATCTTTGTGTGGGTTTTTATTGTTAGCCACTTTGGGAACTAATCCTGGTGTCAAAAATGAGGGGATAAAGTATAACACCAAAGTCATTATTTCTGCTTAAGTTTTCCACAAATGTTTTCTTATGTCAGTGAGGAATGGCAGCACTCAAAAAATATGCCCTGTGGCTATGAAATATAAATGTAAAAAGTGGATCTTCCATCACATTGAATAAGCAAATGCGTAGACACAGTGAACTATATTGTCTCGGACAGAATGCATGTGGCTGGTGGTGTCAATAAACAAAAAACAGGCCACACAGTGTCAGAAATAACCTCGGGATTAATGGTCCTTGTTCATTTCGATTTACATGATGGATTGTAATAAATTCAGACGAGGAAGAAGACTCACCACAATCTCAGGGACAGCTTCTCCCATCTCACAGCCAACACTGGCAATTCTGCTTAGGGAGTCCTCTGGGAAGATTTTGAACACAGCCAGAAATGTTTATCTTTTATTAAGTCTTTTGAATTAAGTCTGACTTCAGTATAAATGCAAGTATTTCAGTGGAGTTACATCAGAGATAGGTCTGGCCTTTGGGGAAATTTCATACAGTTTTGGCAGCGTAGGTGAAAACACTGTTAATAGTCTCAAACTTCCAGAGCCTGTTTCACACATCATTTCAGGATATGGAAGATTCAGGACAGATGAATAAAACTACTTCTTCGCACAGAGCATTTGTGGGAGTGGGTGGTGGGAGTGGGCTTTATTGGTTGGTGTGTGTGTGCAGGGGAGTTTGTTCTTGTTTTTATTAGGTATTTTGTGTTTTGATTTTGTATTTTTACGTTGTGAGCTGCCCTAAGATCTATGGATGAAGGGTGGTACACAAAATAAATAAATAAATAAATAAATAAATAAATAAATAAATAAATAAATAAAACTGGCTCCCACAGGACACACTGATAGCCACAAACTTGGATGGCTTTAAAAGAGGTCTGGATAAATTCATGAAGGATGAGGCTTTCAAGGGCTGCTAGCCATGATGATGGCTATGCTCTGCCTCCATGGTCAGAGGTGATTCTTCTTCTTCTTCTTCTTCTTCTTCTTCTTCTTCTTCTTCTTCTTCTTCTTCTTCTTCTTCTTCCTCTTTAAAAAATATTTTTTTATTAAAGGTTTTCTTGGTTTACAAAAGTATGTGCATTGTCTCTCTTTTCCAGGTTGTAAAGTATTTTCTACAGATCAGTTACATTTGATACAAGGCATTCATGTCATATACACTATAAGGTTGGGGGGAGAAAGGGGGGTGGGTGTCATAATGCTTCTGAATGCACAGTTTCTGGAAGCCAACTGTGACTCACTGTATGCAGCGCTGCATTAGATGGGTCAGCGGCCGTAATAACATAGAGAGAGCTTCACTGGGCCAGACCAAAGTCCAACATCCTGTTCTCACAGTGGCCAACCAAATGCCCATAGGAAGCCTGCAAGCAGGTGCTGAGCAAAATAGTGCTCTCCCCACTTGTAATTCCCCGTAACTGGCACTCAGAGGCAATACTGTGGCCACTCTCTTCTTCTGTCTAAGGCAGCTTCCTAATTCTCCTGCAGGGATGAAATAATGATATTAAATGGGGCAGGAACTCCCCGCTGAGAGGGGTGAGATCACTTCACCCGTTGGGACCTCAAATGTCAGTGGGGATGTAGAATGAGGGCAACCACCCCACTAATCTGAAAGCCGCCTTCATTTTTTCCTGCTCTGTAAGGTTGTCCTTTTTTGCACCAGGCACTTTTCCATCTGGTGCAATTGTGCCCGGGCTGGTCTGTATATATGTGTTTGGTTACTGGAATGTTAACCCAAAGCCCAAGTAATTGTGAGTTGGCATCAATAGTGTTTTCTTTCCCTCTATTGGGAGGGTGGGGAAGGAGGTGCTTTGCTTTGCCTTCTTCCTCATCCCTTCTTCATTCCTCTGCCAAGTCCTTGTGCTCTCAGCTTCAGCAGACGTGCATCTTCCACATTCGCTTTGCCTCTGGTGCATCTCACGTACCCTAACAAAAAGAGCATGGTGCAGGTCTTGCGCCAAGGCATCTCCACCTGCTGGCTCTGAAATGATTGAATCCTGCCATGAGCAAGATATTTCTAGCAGCACAGCCATTATTACTTGCAGTATAAAGGAATGCAAACATAAATCCGTTGCTTTATGTGCTGGCATTCGCTTCTTGACATTTTAAAGTGTAAGGGAGAGGGGGAGGGCAAGATCAGTACACCCTGGTTAGCAATACTGTCTAAAAAGGTGCCTTATCATAGAGACAAAATAACACTCTGCATACCCCTGTGACGCCAAACGCAAGTGTACAGCCTTTGTTTATCTTCAATATAACTTTATATTCTCATTCAGATTTATGAGCAAAGCAACTATCTCAGCCCTTCTCAGAAAAAAACAGAGGTGCAAAATTGAGTTCCACTTTCTGAATAGTGTCACTTTTGCTCTTAAAAGCTTCCCTGTTCCTTGTTTCAGAGTTATCTCCTGGCAAGCGTCAGCTGATCTCTAGTCCCTGCAGATATGGCGGAAAGGAACACTTCTTGCACTCAGAATGGTGGGAAGAGTTTGAGATGTGTGAAGGTGGTGATGAAAATGAAACCTCTGGCAGTGATTTGGCTAAGTTGCCCTACTGCCACAGTGGAGGCAGAGCTCAAGGAGACAGGCCTCTAGATGGCAGCCAGATCCTGTGAAGGCGCAAGACTAGCAGAGGGCCTCGGGGATGATGGAGATAAAATACAAATGCATAAAGGGAGGAGGGAAGGTCTTGAGAAAATTGTGAGACAAGGGAAAGAGAGGTAACCAAGAAGAGGGAGGTTGGAAGTAGCACAAAGAGAGGCAAATAGCAGCGTGAAATGTAAGGACCATGACAATATGGCCGGCCCAACCATTAGGCAGCTGCATCAGGTAGCAGCAGGTGATGAGGTGTTGGAGTACAGAGTATTTGCAGTGCCCCCAAAGCTAGGCTACTGCCCTCAGGAAAATGGGAAGCTGCTGTTCTGTCACCAGAATTAATTAAGAATTAACTTCCAGCCCAACAGAATAGGATGAACATGTTATCTTTCCCTTTCCCTTAGGCAGAAAAATGCCTTGGGCTGGCAAGTGTTGCAAGGACAGAAAAATTCCCACTCCTTGAGGGCTGTAGTTGAGTGGCAGACAGCACCAGCCCAGGATGTTTTGCTGCTGGAGACAAAACTGAAAATGTCTTTTCCTCTGCTGTCGTCACAGCCTGAAGTGACCGGAGGTGGCCTGGGGAGTAAAAGGAGGCCGGAGAGGAGTGGGCAGCAGGGGGGAGGGCACACTCTGGCAGTGGCAGTGGCGGCTAACAACCACAAGAGCTGTCAAGCTGTGCAGAGGCCTGATCTGTTGCCCTGAGGTGAGGGCCTCAACACACATCATGGGTGGGGCATCCCTGGTGGTAGAGCATTTGCTATGCATGCAGAAGGCTCCCGGTTCCCACAGCTTTCTCAGTTGGTAGAGGGCATGAGACTCTTTATGTCACGGCTTGAGTCCCACGTTGGGCCAAAGGATTTCTGCATTGCAGGGGCTTGGAGTAGATGACCCTTGTGGTCGCTTCCAACTCTACTGGTCCCCGATTCTATGGTTCAGTCCTTGGCAGAGGCGTAGCTGGTGTGTGTGTGTGTGTGTGTGTGTGTGTGTGTGTGTGTATGTTTGTGCGTGCACTGGGCGCCACTGTGAGGTGGCACTTACCACGGGACCTGCCGCGCACCTGAGCCTTTCCTGGGAGTGACGTGGTGGTTTGGGTGGTTGCCTGAAACAGACTCCTTGCAGGCTCTGTGCTGCTTGGAAAAGCAATGCAGGCCTGCAGGGCACTGGAGTAGAATGCGGCTTGGGCATGGGGATTCTGCCGCACTGCCCCATCCTACAGTTCCTTGCCCTGCCCCCCCCCCCATGCATGGGCTCAGGGCACATGCACCACCCCAGGCTCCCAAGCGGCTAACTACGCCGCTGCTTCTTGGCGACTCCAGATAGGACAGGGGGAGAACCTTGTCTGAAACATTGGAGAGCCACAGCCAGTAAGTGTTGACCACTGGTGGCCAAACTTGGCCCTCCAGCTGTTTTGGGACCAGTGGTCCTATGATGGGACGTATGATGGGAATTGTAGTCCCCAAACAGCTGGAGGGCCAAGTTTGGCCACCACTGGTGTAAACAATACCGACTGAGATGGACCAAAGCCCTGCCTCAGTACAAGGCAGCTTCGGATGGCCTGAGGCTGATCTGGCTTCCCTATGGCTGGTCTTTACATAACAATGAGCACGCACCTCAACTGTATTCACACAGTAAACATCACTGTAAACATTCAGCCTTTAGAGGCAAAGAGAAGCCTGAAAGCATGAAAATGGCCAATAATAGAAGGGGCAAAGATGGCTGAAGCTCACATAGCGATTTGAAATAATCAGCCACATCTTTGGCTGCAGACCTCTCCTTTTCAGTAAATTATGGCAAGATAAACATGATATAAAGTGCCTGGGATGATAATTGATGGGACTTCCACAGTTTACTGGACAAGCACATCTCTGCATACAGCAGACTCAGCTAAGCACAGTGAAGTCTTCTAAAGATTTTGTTCTGGGGGGAAAATGCAGAGGTAATTAAATGGATGTATTTCTGATGTTCTGCCATAATGTTCCCTAAATAGAATTAAAGCAAAGCAGGCTGCCAACTTCATTTCTTCAATAGCACTGTGAGATAACTTGGTTTCAGCAGACTGAGGTTATTAATGATCAGTTCAGTAAATTTTATCATTTACTTTATACCTCAGGAGGACGCTAGGATGAAACCGATTTTGATCAAACCACAAATACTGTCACCTTTAATAAATTGTGATCTGACAGTGGGTAACCCAATATTGGTTTAGGAGATAGAAGAAAAAGCAATTCTGGGCTTGGCACCTGATAAAGTAAAAGTTCCTGGAACAGATGGATCTCTAGCTCGTTTTTAAACAACATTTCAGAAAAAGGTGGCACTCTTCCTGGAAAGGGTCTTCCTTCAACCAATACAGCAAACAAACAAACAAACAAACCTCAAAACAAGAAAGAACAATAACAAAAAAAAATCCCTCAGGCATTAAAACACTCTTACTTACCAAGATACTTAGAAAGGCTAACACAAGTGATAATTATGGAATCTTTCACCTTGTGTGTTTGCTAAATATAGAATGGATGCACAATCTCACCAGCACGATTAGTCGCTAGGTTTCATTATCTCACACCCGTTCTCATTAAAAACATGAAAGAGAGATTTACAGCTGCCAACTCTCTGCTTTGGGTTTTATCACCTGTCTCCTTTTCTTTATATACTGTACAAGGATTTACACCCTCCATTTCAGTAAGAAGCTATCATCATCAGGCATTGTAGGGAAACTGGGCCCACAGAAAGAAGACTATGCCAGAGTTACTCGCCATCATTTCTCTTTGGTTTAGGGCTTCGCCAGAGGATCTGTTATATTGAGCACTCATCCTGATTTGCCTCCACAAACCCAATGCAGAGGTTAGACCAGGGGCTGCCAGCCTTTTGGGGCCACTGAGCACATGTGGAATTTTGAGAAAGTGCTATAGGTGGCGGTCACAAAATGGCTCCATTGGGGGTGTAGCATTACACAAAATGGCTGCCATAACCAAAGGAGCAGAAAAAGAGAAAGGGCCACAAAATGATGAAGGTGGGCTTTTCAAATCCAGCGATTCTGTTAACAAAAAAGGAGCCATAAAAGACACCCACAATGCTAAGCTTCCTTGGTCAACATTTGGTATTCATTCTAAACTATGAATATCACTCTGTTCCAGTTGGTCATTGCCTTTTGTGGTTGTAGCCTTTTTGTAAGTCGCTTGGAGACTTATGGTAGGCAACTAGTAAGTCAAATAAATCATAATTGTAATGGCAATAGTGCTCCCTGGAAGGACAGATCGTGAAGCTGAGGCTCCAATACTTTGGCCACCTCATGAGAAGAGAAGAATCCTTGGAAAAGACCCTGATGTTGGGAAAGATTGAGGGCACTAGGAGAAGGGGACGACAGAGGACAAGATGGTTGGACAGTGTTCTCGAAGCTACGAACATGAGTTTGACCAAGCTGCGGGAGGCAGTGCAAGACAGGAGTGCCTGGCGTGCTATGGTCCATGGGGTCACGAAGAGTCGGACACGACTAAACGACTAAACAACAACAACAACAACAACAATGGCAATAGTAAAAACCAAGAATCAACAGTCTTTGCCTGCTATGCAAGAAATTTTATTTTACAGTACCTAGCACAAATGCTTTACTCACTTTGTTATAATACATACAATACCTGTAATTTATTGGAGGTGGGCAAGAGAGAAGGAAATTTATTTTACTTTTGTGGCGTGCAGATAGATACAACATGCGTTCTTTTCTCTATGCAAAGAGTATGCTCTACTGCAGGCATCCTCAAACTTCGGCCCTCCAGATGTTTTGGACTACAATTCCCATCTTCCCCAACCACTGGTCCTGTTAGCTAGGGATCATGGGAGTTGTAGGCCAAAACATCTGGAGGGCCGCAGTTTGGGGATGCCTGCTCTACTGCTTAGCTACAGCCCTTTCCTCTTATCCTGAAATGTTTACTCGAAGCTACACCAATCCCTTTATTTATTTATTTATATTTAAAAGTGTATGTGTGTATGTTGAAAACTCATGGAAAATAACAAGGTGTACAACAATATACATAAAAACACCATAAAAAGAAGCAATATGAGCGACATTCAATTAAGTGTGCATAAAGTTTGTGCTTAAAGCAAGAGAGAGATGTGTATTTTAAACCTTGTTTTAAATAATCTGCTCATTACCCAAAGAACTGTGTTGGGAGAGAGGAATTAATACACCATCTACTTACTTATTTCTTAATTATATTTATTTAATTTTACATTTTATTATATTATTTTTGATTTTTAAAAAACAGGAATACTGAACAATAATGGGAAGCCATTTTGATCAGAATTGTTCAACTAGATATTGTGCAAGTGGAAAGATTTGACTTTAGCAGCATCATAACGGAAATACTAATAACAATATTTTTTTTCTTTTTATTTTTTTTGACGGCAGACCAACATGACTACCTACCTGTAACTATATAAATAATAAATTATTGTTATTAGTATTTCAGCATCATAACAGAAATACTAATAACAATAATTTATTATTTATATAGTTACAGGTAGGTAGTCATGTTGGTCTGCCGTCAAAACAAAATAAAAAGAAAAAAGAAACATTCCTTCCAGTAGCACCTTAGTTTGTCATTGGTATGAGCTTCCATGTGCATGGTATCTGAAGAATTGTGCATGCACATGAAAGCTCATACCAATGACAAACTTAGTTGGTCTCTAAGGTGCTACTGGAAGGAATATTTCTATTTATTTTTATTATTTATATGCCACCCCTCTGACTGGGTTCCCCCAGCCACTCTGGGTGGCGTCCAACAAATTAGAGCACAATATGACATCAAACATTAAAAACTTTCCTGAACAACAAATTCAACAAGTGAAGCTTTTTCCTACATAAAAATGCACATGTGCAAAATTTGTATTACATGGCTGCTATTCAGCTGCTAAAAGTGTAGAACTCTGGGCAGAGAAGAATAAACAAAACTGGCAGAGAGACCACCAAGAGGTGGAGAGAACTAGCTCAGAAAAAAATCAAACAAAAAAATAAGATGGCTTAAGATAGTGATCCAGTCAACACACATCCGCCTCTTAGGAAGATATTCAGTCCAGAAAGATATAAAGATGCAGTTCTGAGATTAAGAGGTCGAGTGGAAAGGTAGACCCACCAATATGCAAGATGAATCAGATCCCCAGTTACCTCTGACCTTTTGAGTTTAAAGCTTAGAGAACTATGACAAGAGAGTAAGGGGCTGCAGAAGACCACAACCTAGAAGGTAGGAGGCAAGTAGGGCAGTAAACTGAAGAAGAAGAAGAAGAAGAAGAGTTTGGATTTGATATCCTGCTTTATCACTACCCAAAGGAGTCTCAAAGCGGCTAACAATCTCCTTTCCCCTCTTCCCCCACAACAGACACCCTGTGAGGTGGGTGGGGCTGAGAGACTTCAGAGCAGTGTGACTAGCCCAAGGTCACCCAGCAGCTGCATGTGGAGGAGCGGAGATGAGAATCCGGTTCCCCAGATTCCGAGTCTACCGCTCTTAACCACTACACCACACTGGCTCTCTGAAATATGAGGAGGAAAGCTTAAACTGCAATTACAAGGAAAGCCTCTAAGTATTAAGTGTGGTTATAGAAAACACAGAAAGCACAGAAATGGTAAGAAATCGTAATATTCAGGGTACATGGAAATTAACAGATTGGCACAGAAATAAATTAGGAAGTGGATTGGGGACTAGTTATGTTTGAACACCCCCTATGTTTTCTGCACACACAGAGTCCTCAACAGCATGGTTTTCCCTTCTAAGGTTGCAGTATCATGCACACTTGTAATAAGCTCCAAATCAAGATGTATAAGAGTTACCTGTAAGGAAGAATCCCACCATGAAATTACCTGGCTAGCAAAATGGAAGAAGTCCTCGTAGCTTATTTTTCATCCAAACTGACCTTAAAAACTGGAAAGTTGATAAAAAAAATTCTGGCAGTGTGGGGAGTATGCATCTAGTACCCAACTATTTGAGTGCAAGAGCTTTATCCTGCAGACCAAGAGCATAGAGACAAAGTGGTATTTGAATGATGAAGCTGCATGCATTCTGCTGAAATGTATGGTGCTCTTATCTACACAGACCCAGAAGCTATCTTGTCCTTCTGGAGAAATGAAACGTCTGATGCATAACATTTCCTCGGCACTTAATTCATGTTGCCTGAACTTGCTATGCATTGTAATATCTACCTGCAGACTGCTAAAATAAAAGCAATCAATTGGCAATTCCACCCCCACAACCAATTTGTTCATGTTCTATGTATTATGATATTTACATATAATAATCACTAAATGGGGGAAGCATTTGTGCTAGGTAGTCTTAGCACACTGCTCTTTTTAGTCCAAAACTCTGCTACTATTTTGGTAATAATAATAATAATAATAATAATAATAATAATAATAATAATACCGGTAATAATAATAATAATAATTTATTTATACCCCACCCATCTGGCTGGGTTTCCCCAGCCACTCTGGGTGGCTTCCAACAAAATATTAAAATACAGTAGTCTTAAAAGCTTCCCTAAACAGGGTTGCCTTCTAAAAGTCTGGTAGTTGTTGTTCTCTTTGACATCTGGTGGGAGGGCGTTCCACAGGGCGGGTGCCACTACCAAGAAGGCCCTCTGCCTGGTTGCCTGTAACTTGGCTTCTTGCAGTGAGGGAACCGCCAGAAGGCCATCGGTGCTGGACCTCAGTGTCCGGGCAGAACGATGGGGGTGGAGATGCTCCTTCAGGTATACTGGAGCGAGGCCATTTAGGGCTTTAAAAGTAAGCACCAACATTTTGAATTGTGCCCGGAAACATACTGGGAGCCAATGTAGGTCTTTCAAGACCGGTGTTATGTGGTCTTGGCGGCCGCTCCCAGTCACCAGTCTAGCTGCCGCATTCTGGATTAGTTGTAGTTTCCGAGTCACCTTCAAAGGTAGCCCCACGTAGAGTGCATTGCAGTAGTCCAAGCGGGAGATAACTAGAGCATGCACCACTCCTGCTAGGCAGTCGGCAGGCAGGTAGGGTCTCAGCCTGCGTACCAGATGGAGCTGATAGACAGCTGCCCTGGACACAGAATTGACCTGCACCTCCATGGACAGCTGTGAGTCCAAAATGACTCCCAGGCTGCGCACCTGGTCCTTCAAGGGCACAGTTACCCCATTCAGAACCAGGGAATCCTCCACACCTGCCCGCCTCCTGTCCCTCACAAACAGTACTTCTGTCTTGTCAGGATTCAACCTCAATCTGTTAGCCGCCATCCATCCTCCAACCACCTCCAGGCACTCACACAGGACCTTCACTGCCTTCACTGGTTCTGATTTGAAAGAGAGGTAGAACTGGGTATCATCTGCATATTGATGAATACCCAGCCCAACCCCCCTGAATATCTCTGCCAGTGGCTGGTTAGCTTAAGAGATTTGGAAGAGGGAGTCCAAATAGTACATAGAAGGAAAGCTGGCAAGCAAAAAAGAGTTTAGATGAATTCAAGAGGGCAGAAAGCTAGAAGCCAGGATGTGGAGAGTTGTAGCGGAATCAGACTCTGGGGCAGAGTTGTCGACAGGTTTGAAGAGGCCCTGGACCAGGTGAATTCATCCCCCCCAGCCTGCCCCCCCCCTTTTCTGTTCTGCCCTCCTTCCATTTTTATCTTAAATACAAGTGAGGGTTGCTTCACTGTCACCAACACCCCTGCCCCCTGCCTACTCTTCCCCTCCCCTCGCTTACTTTTTTTAAAATGTGAAATCACTGAATCCAGATCGCATCTACCTGAGAGTTCTCGAAGAACTCCACTGTGAAATTGCTGGTTTGAATCAATGGACAAACTGCCATGGACTGCATTGCATGGCATGTTGTTGAATTAGATGGCCCTTCAGGTCCCTTCCAACTTTACAATTCAATCATTCTATGAATGTTCAAAGTGGAGTCCCTCAGAGATCGGTATTGGGACCTGCACTTTTTAACTTGTTCATAAGCAATGTTGCAGTTAAGGGAGGTGAGGTGGCCAAGTTTGCCGATGACACTAAACTGTTTGGGGCTGGTAAAGCTAAGAGAAATTGCGAAGAGCTACAAAAGGACCTATCCAAATGTGAGTGTATTTGCGGTAAAATGGCAGTTTAGACAAGTGTAAAGTGACACAAGCTGGGACAAAATAATAATAATCTTCATTTCACACATACGCTCATGAGCCGTGAACTGGTGGTGAACAATCGCATGGGGGGGGTCCATGAAAATGTCAACTCAGAGTGCTGTAGCTGTGAAGAAGGCAAATGCCATGCTAGTGATCATTAGGAAACTAAAATTGAAATGGCCGATATCATAATGCTCTCATACAAAACTATGGTGCAACCACGTTTGGAATACTGCGTCCAGTTCTGGTTGCCTCACCTCAAAAAGGATATTGTAGAGTTGGGAAAGGTTCAGAAAAGGGCAACCAGAATGATCGAGGGAATGGAGAAATTCACCTTTGAGGAAAAGCAGCCACAGCATTGTGGAAAGGCTTTTCAGTTTAGGGAAAAGATGAATAAGAGGCAACATTAAAAAGGGTATAAAATTATACATGGTTTGGAGAAAGTAGGTAACTTTTTCTCCCTTGTGGACATCCAGTGAAGCTGAATGTTGGAATGTTCAGGACAGGCAAAAGAAAATACTTATTCATGCAGCACCTAGTTAAACTTGGAATTTGCTCCCACAAGAGGCACTGATGGCCACCAATCTAGATGGCTTTCAAAGAGGATTAGGCAACATTCATCCTGCATTTGTTCTGATTTGCTTGTGGGGTGTTTACACATCTTCCCTTTAACCATTTGTTCATTCCACACTATTCAATGCATTTTCTAACCACAAAAAGTCAATTTCTTTTTAAAAGTGGAATTGTTGCACTAGGTAACAGAGCACTTAAATTGTGCAAACTTAACTTTTCTGGTAGGCATTTGAATCCCGCCAGCACACACAAAAACCCTGACAATCCTGGAGGTGCCCCCAAGTCATGAAGAAAGCCAGCTATTGATAGCAATCAGCACATCTTCGTGAAGATACACAACTAAAGGCCTACTAAAGCAGTTTCCAGCTCCACTGATCTTCTCCTGCACAACTTTCCTTCAGTCTTACAGCAATAGTATCAGTGCTTCTATTTTATTCTGGTGGGTTTTTGACATCACCATTAGCCCAGAGGCATTGGGATTTGTGATGTATAAGATGGACTATTGCAGGGGTCCCCAGACTAAGGTCCGGGGGCCGTATGCGGCCCAAATACCTTCTAAATCTGGCCTGCGGACGGTCCAGGAATCAGCATGTTTTTACATGAGTAGAATGTGTCCTTTTATTTAAAATGCATCTCTGGGTTATTTGTGAGGCCTGCCTGGTGTTTTTACATGAGTAGAATGTGTGCTTTTATTTAAAATGCATCTCTGGGTTATTTGTGGGGTATAGGAATTCGTTTATTTTTTTTTTCAAAATATAGTCCGGCCCCCCCACAAGGTCTGAGGGACAGTGGACCGGCCCCCTGCTGAAAAAGTTTGCTGACCCCTGGACTATTGCTACTCAAGGATGC
This sequence comes from Zootoca vivipara, assembly GCF_963506605.1. Lineage (NCBI taxonomy): Eukaryota > Metazoa > Chordata > Lepidosauria > Squamata > Lacertidae > Zootoca > Zootoca vivipara. Next base: position 74,536,147 of record NC_083279.1, on the reverse strand, counting down.
GCCAACAATTATGCATTCCTAAGATTATGGTGTAGCTACCTAGAAAGAGCATATGTCTTCATTCCATTGCTGCCTGCACCCGATGCATTGGAGGTTGTCAACTGAGGACACCCTGGATTCATCTTCAGGGCTAAGAAAGAACACAGGAGATGAATCAAGGTATACTGTGCCTCAGCCACATAAAGCTTTATAAATCTAAATCTGCACTTTGAATTGTGCTCAATGTATATGGGAAGCCAATGCAGAAGCTGGAGCAATGATGTAATATGATCTAGGCTGAAGCTTCCAAGGGCCTTCAAGAGCAGCCTGATAGTGGCCTCGAGGCGATAAGTGGAGGACATCACCACAAGGTGCCCCACGTGGGACAAATAAAACGACGAACATGCAATTTTTCATCTCTCTCATACAACAGGGTGGGAGAAAAGTGTTCCTGGCCTGTGCTGGAACCTGGAATTCCAGGGGAAAGGCTACAGCTCAGTAAAGGGAAAGGCCTCAGGTTTAATTTCTGGCATTTCTGGGTTTTGCTGGGACAAACTCCCTGTCTGAAACCCTAGTCAGCTGCTGCCAGTCAGTGTCGACAGTACTGAGCTAGATGGACAGTTTCCTACGCTTAGGAGTCTTCTGCTATGAAGTTGAATGGCAGGGAGAAACTTTCCTCCTTCAAAGTCACATGTCCAAACTGTCACCCGCCCCACCTTTCCTTACTTCTGTCTTGCTTGCACTCTGCTCCAGAGTACCTAGAACCATAGAACTGAAGAGTTTGAAGGGACCCTCAGTGACTCTAGTCCAACCCCCCCTGCAATGCAGGAATTTGCAGCTGTCCCATTCGGGAATCAGACTTTTAACCTTGCAATCTCCATTCTGAGGCTTTGGCTACTACCCAGAACTGTGACTATTGGAAGCACGAGTGACTCCGAGCCCTTCTGCAAGCATGTCTCTGAAGTCAGAATTAATGCATTTCTTCTGCCCGGGTTCCGTGCAGCTCAGGCAACACTCTGCAGAGATGCGAATGGCTGATTTGGGTGATTTTTTTAAAAAATAGTTATTATTATTTTTAAATGCATACTTTGATGTCTCTCGTAACTCCCCCCCTCCTTCCCCACACATCTAAAACTGCTTTCGGTAAGCCCAAAGCTCCCTCAAGAGGAGCTCCGCACACACCCCCTACCCCCTAGCAATGCCCCGGCGGGCTCTTTTTTGCAATGTCACCGGGAGGAGAATGCAGGTGCAACTCCGGGGAACTGCTGCACGTGATCCCCGAGCGGCGCTCCGCCGTCGCCGAGGCTCCCGTGTGGGGGGGGGGGAGTTTCGACCACCTTTTCTTTCCCCCTAAAACACCCCGTCGGCCGAAGCAGCCTCGTCCCCCAACTTCAGCAGTTTTCCATCGCACGTGCGAGGCCGTTCTCTGGAGAGAGAGGCGAGTCAAAAGAAAAGAAAAACCCCTCCCTCTTCCATTTCAGGTGGTGCGTCGCCCCCCCCCCCCGCCAACCCACCTCAGCCCGTTTCCTGAGTCGCTGGTAACTCTCCCCAGGAACTTTCCGGCCCGCGCGCGGCTCCAAAAGCCCGCCTTTTTTAGGGGGGGGGGCGCGAAAACGGGCGTCGCTCGCCGGTTCGCCCTCAGGCGCCTGAGGCCCAGCGGGCCGGGCGCTTCCCCTCCTCCTCCCCACCATCCCGCCGCCCCACCCGGGGCAGCCCAAGCCAGGCTGGCGGGGGCGGCGGCGAGTGCGCGTGGCGCGGCCAAAGGCAAGCTGCCGCCGCTGCCGTTTCTCCTCCTCCTCCTCCTCCACCACCGCCGCCTCCTCCTCGTAGTCCTCCGGCGCCGTAGGAGCTCGGCGGGGCCGCCAGGCTGCGCTCTCGGGCCGGCTGCGAGCCTGGCTGCGTCCCCGGGCTGCCGGGGCTCCGGAGCGCACAGAGCCTCCCGGGGAGCAGGCGGTGCGAGAGCGGGCGGGCGGTCCCGGGACAGCGGCGGCGGCGGTGGCAGCAGCTGCTGCAGCGGGAGGAGCCGGAGCGGCTCGCTGCTGCAGCGGGAGCCGCCCCGGCTCGGAGCTCCGCTTGGCCGGGCTGCGGAGCGGCGAGGCACCTGGAGCCCCCCGGGGGGCGCCCGCTAGGCGAGCTGCCTGCCAGCCGAGGAAGCGCCGTCGGCCGCTGACCGAGGTGCCCTCGCTAGCTGCTCTCCCCGCGCCCGGCATGACTTGCAAGGGCTCGTCGGGCTGGGGGCTTTGGGTGGCCCCTTTGGCGGCGCTGCTGTCTCTGAGAGGTAAGCGGGGGTGCCTGGACGGGGCGGGCGGGGGGAAAGAAAGGCATGCAGCCTCCTCCCTCTCTTCCCTGCGCCGAATTCGAACTCGCAACTTTGGTGCTGCGGGGGTCGGGCGGAGCGGCGGCGTCCGGGACTCGGAGCCCAAGCCCAGGAGCCGGGCGCTTCTCGGGGAAGGCGGCTTTTTTATTTTGCTGAACCAAGCAAGTTGCTGTAAAGTCCCGGAGAGTGAGGAGTAAGTGTGCGAGGAGGGTTTCGTCCTCCTTAGCAGTGCCGCCTTAAGCGCCTCGATGCTTTTGCAGAATAATCAGAACCGCTCCCCTTGCCCTGCTTGTTTCTCCTCTGCAGAGCGTTGAAAGAGAGAATAATGTACTGTATACGGATTTTGAAAGGAGTTCTTTGTGTGTGTGTGTGTGAGAGAGAGAGAGAGAGAGAGAGAAAGAGAGAGGGAGAGAAAGTCCGTTCTGATCCAGCGACCTTTCAAGGGACTGTAGCTGTAGAAGTGGTTTTATTATAAGGAGCTGGGAAAGCCTTACTTTCTCCTGTAATGTTTCTCTTCCTCTCTTTTTGTAATGCAGAGGTATAAAGGTTGGCTGAGAGCTTATTTCCACCAGGCGTGGATAGGGTGTGTTTTCTGTTTCGTTTTAAGATGCGTGTTGGGCTGACAGTTTATATACAAAACACACACAAGCAAAATAACAGTATTTAATATTAAAGCGTAGTTTTACTGTGCCTCTTTTTTAAAAAGGGGGGGTTATAACCCAGAGGTCCACTTTCCCAGTTGTAGAACATGCAGTAATCTTTAAAAACTAAGCAATGCTCTCCACAGCCTTAGTCACTTCATTATTCTACATTGCAGATGCTTCATTTTTAGTGCTTCCTTCTTAATGCTGGACTTCCTTTAATTTTCAAGGTATTGACTTGAACACTGGTTCTTCTGAAAGCATGCGGGGAAGTTTGTTTTAGGAGAACTTTCTTGTTGAGAAGGACAGGAGCACTGAAAAGTGTATAAAGCCCTCCCAGGCAGCCCAAACCAACATGCTACAGAATTAAAGTTCACTTCGGGTTATTCCCAAATAAGACTGTAGCCCAGGATACCTGCATTTGATCTGATTTGATAGTTTATCCAGATTATTTACTGCTTTTATGCTAATTGTTTCTGTTTTAATACAACAAAATAGTCTTTGAAACACACATTCAAAAACAGTTTTTATACAATAGTAGAGTAACTATTTCTGTGTAATCTGTTTCAACCGTAAGTACTTGGATGTTCCAATCCTAGTGTCTTAAAACTTTAAAAAAGAAGTTTTGGTCTGTTAATTATAGGTAGCAATTATTGTACTCTGATAGAAAAGATTCAGTGTCTCTGACCATTTGTTCTAAAAAAATTTAACACAGTTGAAATCATTGGGGACAGAAATGTGAATCATTAATACCTCACTAAGATGGGCTAACAGATTTGTTTTAGCAATGTTTACATTTGTGTGTGACAAAATGATGCATTTCACTTTGGATTTCCATAGAGTTGAACTGTGCATGGATTGAACTCTAAATATACTTGGAAGCAACTAAATGAATCGAATGGGAGTTTCTTGCAGATGATCATGCTTAGGATCAGAGTGTGATACTGTTGTGCAGTTTACAAATGCTGGGAAGAACTGGGAGTCACAGAGTTATCTTCATTTCAACACTATCTCATGCCAACTGTTTACTGATGGGAGTTAAGAATTGTTTGTTTTTCTTAAGTTTTTAGAAATTTACAGGAATGCAGGGATCAGTTTTGCTATTGTGCTGGTTTGACTACATGCAACTATTAAGTAAGAGTCGCCATGCTCATAGTTATGTGTGAAGTGCTGAACTTTTACCACTCCTTGATACCTTTAGTGATTTAAAAGGAAGAGACGCATCTTGCTGTGGTGCAGTTTTTCAAGTCACATTGGGTATTTTAGTAAGTAAGGTATTTGTGACTCTGGTTTCTCCTCTTCTTCTTGGATTATGCGATTTGGTCACAACAGCATGTGGTGCGTTGGCAGGCGACTGTTGTGCTGCTGAAGCTTGAGAGTGAAGGACTCAGACCCCTGCTGCTATGATCCAGATGCAGAACTCCACCAGCCGCACTGCAATTGGTTTTGTGCCTTTGCCAATGCTCCCTTAATTCAGGTCTGCAGCACTCCCTTGTGCTTGTTATCAGTTTTGGGATTTCCTTAAACAGTTGTGCTAATGTTGAACCTCTGCTCAGCTTTCCTGGCTGTGCACGCACTATACATATTCTAAACACATTATTTCCCTCAAATAATTCTGGGCACTGTAGTTGGTTAAGCATTACCGGGATTGTAATCCTGCTTGCAGTAAACTACATACCAGTCCAGAATTATTTGTGGGAATGAATGTGTTTTAAATGTGCTTTAAATGTATATAGTATGTACACAGCCCCTAGTCTTGGTATGCAGTGTGTATAATGCTTCATTTCCACCCATTTCTTGTCCCCCTTGTATTTGAGCACCCTTAGCTGTTTACTCCTTGCAAGTGCTGTATGCTTATTCTGAAATTGGACAGAATGATAAGTGAGTTGGTCCACAACAGCCTTGCATTTAAGCACTTGCCTGGGAGCCATAGGTGATGAGACATGAAAGGCCACTGTCAGAATTGGATTGGCTGCTTCATTCCCATTATTTCACTTCCTTCCCAACTATGTCTGTGATGTGGCCGGCAGTGTTAGGGTTGGTAGTGCCCCTTCTCATTGCACAGATTAGCCCTAGTGAATAAAGTGAAATTTCAATTTGCAATTATGCTCAGTCTGTAAGGAGGCTGGTAACTTTCATAGACTTATTTATTTGGCTGTTTGGCATATGGCTCTTCAGCATCAGTTGAGTCTGTTGGAAAATGGTTTTAGGAGAGTCAAGGGTAGCTCCAGAGACACCCTTCATTTCTTGGACTGCCGCTGTCCTTCAACTCCAGTTAGCATAGCCAAGTGATCATTTATTATTAGAGTTGTAGTCCTAACACCAGTTGAAGTGCACCATGTTGGCTACCCCTGACTCTTAGGAGATGCGTGGGTGGTTGTCTGCAGTACTGCATGCTCTTTCCTAATTTTCCAAGCATTAGAAGCAACTCTTCTGTCGTCACAGAAGAGGGGTTTCCATAGGCATGAAGGCAATATTCATCTCCTACTCATGATCCCCAGCAGCTTGTATTCAGAGGCATACTGCCTCTGATACTTGAGCTGATAAATATAATTATAATTATTTATGAATTCATAAATCACCTTTTGCATGTGTCTCAAGGTGCTTTAAAGATATAACATAAAAACAGCTGATCATACGGTAGTTTTAAAACAGCACCCTAAATAACAAAAAATAGATGTTCATTTTGTATTCTTTTTAAGCCCAAGGCAAAGAGATATTTTCATCCTGGTAGAAGAGCTTGTTGAAACAAAAAATTCTTCAGTGGTCTCCAGAAAAGAACAGACAGTGGACATGTGTTGTATCTAAACAGGAATGCTGTTCCACCAAAGGGGCAGCCACCCTGAAAGCCCTGCTCCAAGTTACTGTGGAACAGGCTTCTGATATTTTTGGAAGTTGGAGGCAAAACTCCGGTTCAGAATGCAGTTATCTACTGGATCTATAAGGGGTAAGGTGGTATCTCAAGTAACCTAACCCTGAACTTTATATGTTAGTACCAAAACCTTAAACTTATCCTAGTTATGGATTGGCAGCCAGTGCAAATCGTGCAAACAAGGTGCTATATAGTGAAGGTGGTTTCCTGCCACCAGCAGCCTAGCCACCACATTCTGCACTAGTTGCAGCCTCCTGACCAACCTCAAGGGTAATCGGCATGACTGGTAGCCATTTCCTTATGAATTTGTCTAAAATTGATGATTTAAGGCCATCCAAGTTTGGTGACCATCAGTAACAACTTGTTTGAAGGCATTGCACAGGGCAACTACAGTACCAGTGAATTAGCTATTTGTGCGGCGGAATATTTAACACTTAGGTACGCAGCACAGTTCATTTGCTGGTGGGAAATTCAATGTGCCCAGAAGGGCATCCTTTAAAGAAGACTGCTGGACACAGGGCAGTAAATGGACAACAATTGTGTACTAAAGTGTTGTACTAAAAGTATATTGTACAGAAGGAACAACAGCAGGGAGGAAAGTACTGTACTGCTTCCAGTACACCATGGAACAGAATTTTATAGGAAGGGAAGTTACCCAAAGCTTCCTGACAAGAGTTGTAGACTGTCATGGATCTATTTCTGAACTAGAGAACAGCAAAGGCTGAATGACAGAAGGGAAGCACTGTTAAATATGGTGAGTATCAGAACAGTTTTCATCTTGACATTGGAAGGCTTAACATGGTGTACCAGAGCCTAGAAGTGCTGCAGGTCTTACTCAAATAGATGGGACTTGGCATTGATTTCAAGATTGCATTGTCCATTGGTCGGTATTTGTACCATCTATTTTAAAAGGAAGCAGCATTTCCCTCTTCACTAGTATCAAAGCCTTTTCAACAGTTATTCATCACTGTGCAGCAAAACAGATTTATACTTCCTTTTGTCTGTGTAAGCCACTCTCTCAATGCCTATATCAGTAGCAAAAATAATTACATGTTCTCGGTTTTTTTTGTCCAAGATTTTCTAATTATAAACCAATGCATTCAGAATGACGGCAGAATCAGCATGCCAGATCCAGGCTTCTGATACATCTGTAGAGACTATCTAGATCTGTTCTCTGTTAAGCAATGACAGTTTGGACAAATGGACACAATTGCTTGCAGAGTATGACACCATCCAGCTTTTAACTAATGTATGTACTGAGTAGTTAATGTATGGACTTTTTTTTTAAAAAAAAAATCTCCTTTGCCTCTTCCAGGGGGTGGGGTGGGTGGGATGTGGGAAGCAGACATTAAAAAAACAAACCTCTGTTCAAATACCATATCAGGATTTTTTTTTGTAATAAACTTATTTTTGAAACAAACTTTTATTTATTTACTCATAGTATGTATATGCTTGATATACATAGCAGTGGCATATGCTTTCAAAAGATATACAGTACAATCCACTTGAAATGTTTCTGAGCAGGCCTCCCAGTGATCTTTATTTTCTCTGTCCACCTGTGATTCTTTCTGCTGTGAATATCCCACCAAGGTTGTTCCCAGCCCTTACACCATCTCCATTCTACAAAAAAATATGAAATGTGTTAGTTGTGGTTTGGGCGCTATGGCTCATCAAACCTACTGGGAATAAAAATAAAAAATTCACTTTGAATGGTCGATGACCCTTTTCTGTGGCACTTAGGCAATACCATTTTTATACCTTATTTTGAAAGGGACCACAATTAGCTTTGTTTTGATACCAAAATAAACTAAATCGGTTGAAAAATAAGCGAAAAAGGAGGTTTTTTCTAAACTGACGCAGAAATTGCATTAGCCTAAATCACGTGAAAATAATAATAAAATTTTTTAATTCTCCGCCAAATTTTGGACCCAAAAATCTTTTAAAAATAATTTGATGTTATCTCAAAGGTAAAGGTAAAGGGACCTCTGACTATTAGGTCCAGTCGCGGACGACTCTGGGGTGGCGGCATTCAACTCGCTTTATTGACCGAGGAAGCCGGCATATAGCTTCCGGGTCGTGTGGCCAGCATGACTAAGCCGCTTCTGGCGAAGCAGCACAGCGCATGGAAACGCCGTTTACCTTCCCGCTGTAACGGTACCTATTTATCTACTTACACTTTGACGTGCTTTCGAACTGCTAGGTTGGCAGGAGCAGGGACCGAGCAACGGGAGCTCACCCCGTCGCGGGGATTCGAACCGCCGACCTTCTGACCCACAGCGCCACCCGCGTCCCTTATCTCATAGGTATCTACACATATATATTTTTTAAAGAAAATCTGAGTCGTGAGAGCACATGCACCAGGTGATTCGGCATGGAATGACCCATATGTGAGAACTTGTTCAACATTGTGACTTTAATCTGGGATAGTGTTGAGTTGCAATTGACTAGACTTGTTGTGTGTTCAGCAATGTCTACATTGAAAGCCGCTATGTAGCAATGGCAGCCTTTAATTTACTTTATGTATTGGCTGATACATGATGGCCAGCCAAAACATTCTATGCATTTTGTCTAAGCTATAGAGTATTCCATCTCCCTTGCATTGCCTTTTCCTCACTGCTTGGCAGAAAAGGTGATTACATTGTGCCCCAATCCCTTTAGAGTGGAACCTTGGTTTATGAACACCTCGGTTTATGAATTTTCGGTTTATGAACGCTGCGTACCCATCTGGAACGGATTAATTCATTTTCCATTACTTTCAATGGGAAAGCTTGCTTCAGTTTATGAACGCTTCAGTTTATGAACAGACTTCCGGAACCAATTACACCCATGCTTCAGTTTATGAACGCTTCAGTTTAAGTACTCCGCGGACCCGTCTGGAACGGATTAATCCACTTTCCATTACTTTCAATGGGAAAGTTTGCTTCAGTTTATGAAAGCTTACTCCGCGGACCGTCTGGAACGGATTAATTCACTTTCCATTACTTTCAATGGGAAAGTTCGCTTCAGTTTATGAACGCTTCAGTTTATGAACAGACTTCCGGAACCAATTGTGTTCATAAACCGAGGTACCACTGTAGTGGTATAGAGTACAAATGTTCAAATCTTTGTAACTTGGGGTGCTGTTTGCAAGGTCTCTTGGAGGAGAGGTAAAATAGCTTGCGTCCATATTTTGCAACAGAAGTAGGGGTACTCAGCAGTTCGGACTTGCAGTGGAATGAGTAGATGGCATATTCTTGGCTCCATGGTTCAAGTCTTAACCACTAGAGAACATTTTACATCTTATGGCAAAATAAGCAATATTCCCCCTGGTACCCCTTAGGGGATATTTAGCGACTTTTTCTGGTGACTCATCTATTTGTCAGGATGCTACTATTATACTTTTTAAAATACAGTATTCAAAAGTGCTTGTAAACAGTTTCTTTCAATGAGAATTGCACAAACAACATATTTGGAGTTCATCGGAGTGATAAGCTAGCTTTCTTTGCTTTTAAAAGCCTGCTCATGCCTTTGAAGAGCAATTAAGTTTTTGCTTTTGACGTTTCTGTTGGCATTGTTGCTCCAAAGTATTTACCTACTGTAGTCATTTGCTTTTGGAAAGTGCTTAATGTTTTCTTGAGAGATCGTTTATAGGTAAGAACTATATATGTGTGAATGAACATAGCTGGTGTGGTTAGGTGTGGGGATCACCACTGGTGCGCATCATTGTGGCAATCTGAAAATGGGAACATCATGTTCTTCCTTTCTGAGATTCTTAGTTCTGTGCCAAAGACTATTGTTTTCTCTTGATATGTTTTACTTTCAGTCAGTAGAGAAGAGTTGTCTACTGTGCTATCGAACACAATTTATGTTAAATACCTCAGAGCTGCCGGTGATCTCTCATATCTGCTTTAGCTTTATATATTCCCCCCATGAAAATGTGATAGTACAAGCAAGCTGACCATTCTGTGGTGACTAATGTAACATTTATAAGCTTCTTTACATAATATTTTGTGTTTCAGCTAATGGTATTGAGTATCAATTGCCATTAAACATTTTGTTAACTGCCTTGATCTTTCCTACAAAAATTATCAAGTAGTAGTACAGTAGTTTAAATACTTTCTTTTTATTGTGTATTGAAATATGTAACTAATGTAAAATTCTTGCAAGCTCAATATTTTTTCTTAGATTTTGTTGGGGGAAAATCATGTGCTTTTGTAACAAATGTAACACACTCAAGCAGCATAGGTTTTACTGTCTGAAACTCATCTGATTTTGTTCAGTTTTTTTGTTAAACATCCATTAGTTCAGTTGGTTAGATAGCGTAGTGAGTTTGATCCCCATACGGGCCACCTGCATATTCCTGCATTGCAAGGGAATGGACTAGATGACCCTTGTGGTTCCTTCCAACTCCACAATTCTATAAAATTTATTGTCAGCAAAACTGACAGTACAGTAGAGTACAGTACAGTAAAGGCTCATTAGCCTGTTCTCAGTTTTCTTGGAGAGGTCTTTAACTGCACTTTAGGGGGGGGGAATCAGAGAAATTCTGGGTCATCTCCATGTATGCGACACTTCTTGCATGTGGTTGTTTTACTCGCTTGTAAAATGCCATTTTGAAAAACAGTTGCCAATTAATGAAACTTTGGAAAATTACCTTTGAAATTATATAGAGCATGTTAACTACATATGAAAATGAAAATTGAGTCTATAGGTTGACATTTCTATGGAATTACCCAATATGACTTGATCAAAAGGCTCCCCAAGCAGTGTTCAAATAAAATTATAAATAAAACACAACTAATACCTTTAAATCAATTAAAAAGAATATACATAAAACTGTAATTAAAAACAAAGATAAAATATAGGTATTGAAATGTGTGTGTGTGCGCGCGCGCGCATGTTGAAAGGAATTTTGGGCTACAATTCCCAAATGCGTACATGGGGCTTTGAAGACATGGGTTGTGTGTTTGCTCCGGGAACTCTTGAACACTGCTATTTCTTTAATATATTTTATTATTTTATGGTAAAACATCAGACATTAACTATTTCTTGATATAGGGCTGCCTTCAGATGTCTTCTAAAAGTCAGATAGTTGTTTATTTCCTTGATATCTGATGGAAGGGCAATAGTTGTTTATTTCCTTGACATCTGATGGGAGGGCGTTCTACAGGGTGGGCGACACTACCGAGAAGGTGCTCTGCTTGGTTCCCTGTAACCTCATTTCTTGCAGTGAGGGAATCACCAGAAGGCCCTCAGAGCTGACCTCAGTGTCTGGATTGAACAATGGGGATGGCAACGCTCCTTCACGTATACTGGGCCGAGGCCGTTTAGGGTTTTAAAGGTCAGCACCAACACTTTGAATTGTGCTTGGAAACGTACTGAGAGCCAATGTAGGTCTTTTAGGATCAGTGTTATATGGTCTTGGTGGCCATTCCCAGTCACCAGTCTAGCTGCTGCATTCTGGATTAGTTGTACTTTCCGAGTTACCTTCAAAGGTAGCCCCACATAGAGTGCATTGCAGTAGTCTAAGCGGGAGATAGCAGGAGCAGTCCGCGGGCAGGTAGGGTCTCAGCCAGCATACCAGATGGAGCTGGTAGACAGCTGTCCTGGACACAGAGGAGTGGAATATGTATCCTAAAAATAAATAAATACTTAGGTTCTTGCTTTCAGCATTCATTTTCATTGGTCATTGATTTTTCTGTGTTGAGAGGAATTTAAATCCTTTTAAAATAATGGACAAAGTGAAGAGATGTTCTGAGCCCATCTAAATATGAAACAGTGCAATACTGGACATACATACTCAGAAGCAAGCCACATTGAATTCGGTGGTGCTTACTCCTAGGTAGGATTGCATCCTATATTGGGAGAAAACGTCTCTGCCCTGCCCCCATTACTTCTGATTTTTTTCGTTGCTTTTGCTTTTATGTTCACATTTCTGACAGTATAGTATTTTTTCCTACTCTTTCTGCTATGGCACTGCACATATTTGGTAGTAAATAGTCCATGATAAGGTAAAGGCTTTCGAGCCTTGAGTGGCTCGAAAGCAGTGAAGTTTGTATCTTTCAGTTCTAGCTTCTGCATACTTTTGACTTTGACTTTCTTCCTGTAATATTTCAGTGAGATTGCATAGGAGCGGAAAGATAAACATGTGCCAAAATCTTTGCAACATCAGATCCTTTGTGTGTGTTAAACTTCTTCAAATTGTCATTACCATACACATTTGATTTAATCTGCCTTCGTGTTGCCTGGATCCCTTGCTTTGTTAAATCAACATTTCCATAAAGGGAGACCTTGTGGGATTACTGTGTTTATAGGAATTGACGTTTTAGTCCTTTGGCCTTCTATGCTCTGGAATAATCTGTATTTTCCTACTGCAACAGCTTTAACGTGTTGGATAGGGAGAGGCGCTGCAGGATACCTTGTACCTCATGAAGGACAAATTGAGTTGTGAAGTCCAAAGCGGGGGCTATAAATACAACATTCTGGTTGTGCACTTGGTCAGTAGTGCTATCTGGATTCCCTGCTGCAGTTTAAAGTTGTTATTTGGTGTAGATCTTAGAGGTACTTGAACTGGTGACACCCAAGTTGTTCAGGCAGATGTAGAGAAATACTCCATGTTGGTGTTTTCAAACTGGGAACATCCCTTTAAGGAAAACATGTAGAATTATTCTAGATATAATTATTGGCATTTTATTTTATGACTATTGCTTCCTGCCTCTTCAGATCAATAAAATAAAATTAGCTTACTCCAAATCCTAATGCAGAAAACATTTGTATATACCCCTGTGCTCATTAATTTTTTTATTGTGTGCTGAATATGTAATATTTAACCATACACTCCTGTTTTGGCACATCACTGGTAGAACTCTTTATTTTTGCACTGGTATGAGTGCAGCCTCCTTGCTATTTTTATCCAAGAGTCTTTGGCTGCCATCCTAAATGTACTTATTTCAAAGTAAATTTCAGAGAAATCAATGGGATTCGCTTGCAAGTAAATGTGGTGTAGAACCAAGGTGCCAACCTCGTTTATCCATAACTTGTTTTTATAACTTTGCAGACTAGAGCTGTTGCAGCTCTAAACAGACTTACAAAGTGTAAGTCCCTTGGAACTAAGAGGGGTTTACTTTTGAGCAAAGATGCTTAGGAACACGCTATAGGACAGTAGTTTCCCACCGTTTCTAAGATGCAGCTTTTTTTCTACTCTTACACTTTAATGATGGGTTCGTGATATGCCTAAACTGTTATTTTTTAAGAACATAAGAATAGCCTGCTGGATCAGGCCAGTGGCCCATCTAGTCCAGCTTCCTGTTCTCACAGTGGCCAACCAGATGCCTGTGGGAAACCAGCGAGCGGAACATGAACACATGAGCACTCTCCCCTCCCATGCCATCCAGCAACTGGTTTTTGGAAGCATTGCTGCCTCCAACTGTGTAGGTAGAGCATAGCCATCATGGCCAGAAGCCATTGATAACCCCCTCCTTTGTCCAATACTCTTTTAAAGCAATCCAAATTGGTGGCCTTCTCTTTAGGCTGCTGCTGTTATATTGCACTGCAAGGGTGAAATCAGTAGCTAAGAGCTGGTGGGTGGGACCAAGAACCTTGGGGCTACCATCTTTCACTCAGATACCTAAAAATTCTTCATCTGGCTAAAACTGATAATATTTTTGGCTATTCCCTGTCTTTAGATAACAAAGAGTTGTCACATTTTTGGATTCACCCCATTTCCCCACATCCACAAGATACAGAAACTCCTTTCAGAGCTTGAAGGGATGTAAAACCAAGAGGCCAAACTGCCATTCCTGTACAATGTGTTATGAGCATCCATGTTTTAATGCTGGTTTGTCCATGTAATTTATTTTTGAATATATCTAAAACTATAGCTTAGATTACCATTTCAAGCACTTTATGTTTTAACCAAATAGGGCTTAATGGACTGTAAGTCCCAGCAACCTTTTGAAATATCTGCTAACATTCAGTACTATGATTTAGTATCTGCTATAAGTGAGAGAGTGGTTTTGTTGTTGTTAACACTCTGTTGGTAGTTGTTTGCATTCCCACAAGGAGCAGCATCCTGCTCTGGTGCCTGTGTGGTCCAACATTTATTAAGCCTACAAAACATACGTTGGAACTTAATTTTATTTTGTATACCGAGAGCAATTTTCACAGCAGTCTTATGGAGCAGCAGTGCATTACAGTGAACATTTGAGTAAATCTTTGCAAGTTGTAGTCTCAGATCATAAGTTTGCATCAACCCTTCTTCCTGTGACACCTTAATCCTCTGGTACTGTTTTATTAACTGAAAGAAGTAATAGATCTGGAGTGTAACGCTTTCCCAGAATGCTCTGTGTACAGACAAATGTGGGAAGATCATTTTGCTTTCCTGCACTGTCCAGGTTCATAATTGCATCTTTTATTTCTCTAACTTCCAGGGAATATTGATGATCACATCATTCATTCTTCTCTTTCTGTTTTTTTTTTAAATGAATGTAATGTGTACGGTAGTTGATTTCATGATCTTCAAACCATTTATATTAGAGTATACCCACTGAAAGAAAAGGATTTACATCAGGCTATATCACTTCAGGACTTTTATTCTTCTTGGACTAATAAGAATTTGGGGGAAACCCCTCAAAGATGCTCCCCCCCTCCCGAATATTCATAGTGCTCCCACATTCCATTGGGACATGTTTTTGAAGTTCACTTATATTGGATTTAGGCTGTGTTTCTTGAAAAGAGCACCCAAAATCTTTCAGCTGCATTTCAACCTGGTGCCACCCAAATTTTATGGTCTACAGCTCCCATCACTTGCAACCAGCATAGCAAATGGGAATTATAGCCCAATGCATTTGGATGGCACCAGGCTGGCAAAGGCTACTCTTGCGTGTTTCATTGGTACTCTATAGTGCTTAAGATCTTGGTTAGGACTGGCATGCCTAGCTCACTCAAAGCTGATTTAAACATAGTGGTGAGTTGCACATAGTTTTACCCACATACTTAGAAAATGCAACTGGAGATTGTTGTCTGCTGTAGAAGATGTGGCTTTTGGGGGCTGGGTTAATCTTTTCTGCTCCAGCAGGGCCAGCCAGAGACATTTTGGTGCTGTGTGCAAAAGGCCGTGACCATCCACACCATAGATCTGGGTCCCCACCACTCCCCCCCCCCAGTGTCGTGCCCCCACTACTGCCAGCCCTGTCATTGGAACTATACTCTCATTTGCAGCTACTCCCATGCTGCCACGATATTGCAGCAGAAAGGTGCAGTGGTGAGGGCCATACCTGCCAAGTTCTGGCCTGGAAAATAAGGGATTGGACTGGAAGTAGCAGACTCAGTAGTGCTGCCGCCATTTTGGAACTAGGCGGAACATGCTCAGAAGTGACTTTTGATGCTGCTGTGCCCAGGTCCAAAATGGCCACCGCACCAGAAGTCACGCTGCAGCCATTTTGGAAATGGGCAGAGCAGCATCAAAAGTCGCTTCTGAGCATGCTCTGCCCAGTTCCAAAATGGCCGCCACGCCAGAATAAACTGGGGAAAAACAAAAAAAATCCGTTTTTTCGGCTGAGCCTGCTTCTTATATACAGAATTGTTTAATGCAGTGTTATGTGCCAGGTTCTGTAAAACAAAGCTGCACTTCTGGATATGGCTTACCAGGCATTTAGGGATCCTTTAGGATAAAAACCCCCCCACCTCTGTAGAGATGTAAATGTTTGTGTGAGGGTTTTTTATGGCTTTGGTAAAGCTTACAGTGTAAATGTTGAAACTGCTTGTTAGGGAAAGGGAATCTATCAAGTGTATTCAGTAAAGAACTGCAGTTGGTGAGTTTACACACTGCTTGTTGCAGAGGAGACGGTGTTTATCTGAGCTACTTTATGTGTTTACTGCATTATTCCTGCATCTTGTTCAGTATAATGTTTATAGTTGTTCATAACAGTTCCTGTAGCTGGAAACAATTAACTTCACTGACATGGAAATAAAGCTTGTTTGTGGCAGTATTCGAAACTCCCATTGTTCTAGGCGCATTTCGAGACAGGGAATTTCATTAGCGCAAGCAGTTTCTGAGCTCTGGGTGCAGTACTGCGCCTAAGATTTCAGATTAAAACTACAGAGTAGAAGGAAAGGAGGATTTTTTTCTGCCTCCCCAATTCTAGCTACTCTCTGAAGACTGGAGAAGAGACCCTCTTAAGATTATTAGAGGGGGTGGGCAGGGGAAGGAGTAGACCATATGAAAAATGAACATAATATTTTAGCTGCAGTTCATTCATTTTCAGCTTTGTATTGTTATAAAAAAGACATACCTAGACATTCTGTTGTTGCACCCATAACCTAGGTTTAAAGTGCCATTTAGCTCCTCGCTTTCATAGCTCAGTTTCTAACGCTGCTTTGTAGTTATTATGGCCTGTGACAAGGCAGAGGAAGAGGAACAGCTGAAAAGTATTGTGGCCTTAATGGATCAGATTCTTGAGCTTGGTCTTGGAATCTATCTTTGAAAAAAGCTTTGGACAGGCCTCACTTTTACCACCCAGGAGCTTGGACTATTAATGCGAGCCTCTCTTAGGAAGAATGAATTAGGCTACAACCCTAATCCTGCTTACCTGGGAGTAAGACCAATTGCATTTAGTAGGATGTATTTCTGAGTAGACATGGTTAGGATTAGGGATGGGGGAATCTCTCAGTGAAAGCTTTTTAAAAAATGCCTTATGAAAGTTTCATCAACATTTTCATGTGAATTTATCCGAATGTATACATTCTTGGAAGCAATTTCCCCTCATTAATATATGCACTTTCATGTATACTTTACCCTATAGTGCCGCATTACTTCGCTGGAGAATTGCATTGAAAAAGTTAGAGAAGCATGACGTTTTGAAGTATATCTGTGTTTTGGTTTGTGTATTGTTTCAGAAAGTGTAAATTGGATAGGCTTATCTTTAAATGGAAGGACAGATCGCCGAAGAATTGATGCTTTTGAATTATGGTGCTGGAGGAGACTCTTGAGAGTCCCATGGACTGCAAGAAGATCAAACCTATCCATTCTGAAGGAAATCAGCCCTGGGTGCTCACTGGAAGGACAGATCCTGAAGCTGAGGCTGAAGCTGGCCACCTCATGAGAAGAGAAGACTCCCTGGAAAAGACCCTGATGTTAGGAAAGATTGAGGGCACAAGGAGAAGGGGATGACAGAGGACGAGATGGTTGGACAGTGTTCTTGAAGCTATGAACATGAGTCTGACCAAACTGTGGGAGGCAGTGGAAGACAGGAGTGCCTGGTGTGCTCTGCTCCATGGGGTCACAAAGAGTCGGACACGACTAAATGACTAAACAACAACAACAACATCTTTAAATGTGGACTAAACCAAATTTTGCCCCCATCTCTAGGATTGTACTGTAAGATGTTTATAGAAATGACTTTTATATACTAAATGTAACTAGAAAATTATATATTTCAAAATGCTGGCATGTGTTGAGCTTGGAATCCCCCTCCCCAATTCTTCTGAGTTAAGGTTCTCTTCCATCTTATTCTCATTTTCCTCTTGCACTTGGAATGCTGGGGTCATGCTCATCCAAAAGTGCCATGAAATAACAGTGCTTCTTGCCCCACCTCTGCCTACTTCTTCAGATGTATTGGCTCCCTTGGTACCCAAACCATTACCAATCAGTGAAATGGGATGTTCTGCAGTGAATCACTTTTAGCTCTTAGGATGATATTTTAGCCATCTTCTGCCTTGTTAACATAAGGGTTAAATTTCTGCTGGTTCTGGATTAGAGGGAGGATGTATCAGAAGTGTACAGATGATTTGTGGGGCTGCTGTCAGAATCTCATGACCAGAATAGACCAAGGAGACCTTGGCTCACTGTCAAGAGGAACAAAATAGCCCAAGTCTTTGTCTATTGGTTTGTCAAGGGCAGTCCCTTGCTCTGCCCTTGAAACAGCTGGTATGCCTCTGGCCTTTCTTACAGGACTCATCCATAATCAGGATCTCCCATCACCATGCTGTTTGCCCATGATGCAAATGATTTTCCTCTTGTTAAGTTGGGTGATGCTAACTTACATGCCATATTAGCAGCAATATTGCTTGTGTAATTTTTGGATATGTGGTGCATCTATTTTCTTGTGAATTCTGTTGTTCTCTTTATATTCTACTTTCTATATCATCATTTTTAAACAACAACAACAACAACAAAAACTACCCTGATATTTATAGTACCTGTTTTTCACCAATCAGACTGAAGTTTCATCTTTTATATTTAAATGCAACCTGTGATAGATGCAAACAGCTCCTGCAGTGTGTAAGAAACCTGATTTGGAATACTGACCTCTCTGGGCAAGAGTGGGGGGTTCAGGCTCCCTGTATCCATGTTCCCTTGCTGCAACTTAGTTGAAACAGCCCTTATAGCATCAGCAGTATCTTGATGTAATTGACAAGAGGTGCCGGATGCTTGCTGAGTCAGTGAGGTGTGTGCTTGCCAAGTGACTGCAGCAGAATGGAGGCTTTAGCTTGCCTCCAATGGAGCAAAATTGTCTAGTTTTTTTATGTGCCATCTTAACTTTGGTCTCCTTTCTACCATGATATAAGGATTGGCAATATTTACACTTGAGTGTGGAGCAAGAGAGAGAGACGGTGGAAGGACAATAAATAATGAGGCCTTGGTTCTTGGTTTTGCTATCGTGGTAAACAAAATCATTCTCTCTCCTGCTACCTGAACTTGGGCTGAATTCTGTGGCATGAGGAATGATGATGTACTGACAACCAAACCAATTCATAAAAGCAATGACTCTTCTAACAACAACACACTCAGTTGGTGTGCCAAACTTGAATTCAGGTTTTGGGGTGTAAAATGTGCATCTTTTTCCTTGTACATTTTGTAGCATGGTAATCAAATGCCTTGTTTTAGCTACAGCTCTCCTCTTTTTCATATTATGTAGCTCAAGGTAGCATATGTCTTGATGTGAGATTTCTCTTTATAATGCAAGTTGCCCTTCTGGGAGCAAACAATAAATTTCATGCTATTATGAACCTCATTCACTTAGATTAATTCTGGACAGATCTGTGCTGACTTTTTTTGTCTGTGAAAATTTTCAGGGTAAACAGGGGGAGTGGGTCCAGGGACTTCATTATTTCCTGAAACTCCTTTACTGTACATCTTTACATGTTGGCTGTTTTGTACCAGCTCCTATCCCTCCCTGCTTCTGTGGTTGGTGTGGCAAATTATTTTCTCTTTTGACTTTTTGTGGGGTGAAGATGGGTTTGCAAACAGGGTAGAAAATTCACAGCATTGCTTTCTTCCCCTTGTCTATTCTGAGTGAGGATGAGAATCACGGCCTTTGCTCTGAAATGGGTGATGTAGAGTGAACAGAGCTGGAGACGTTTTCAGTGAAGTAGGCAGGACAAAATGTACCATCCTGTATACAACTTGGTCCAGATTTTGATTCACTCCTTGTAAGATGGAATGGACTCCCATAGCAGGTACCAAATTAGCATTGTTGGGTATACAGATGATTCTCTGATAACTACGGTAATGATTGTAATTAGTTTTGCATGTCACTGAAAAAAAAAAACTTGGCCTGCAATTTTCAACAGAAATTAAGTCACTTAAACTGGGCTTGTTTGATTTCAGCTTTAATTTGTCCCTCTAGTCATGTCTCCTCCTGCCTCTAATGTAGGTGCAAGAGAGAGGTGTTTTCAAAATATAATGTGTGATGTTCCAGGACTAAATGCATGTATATTAAAAAAAATTCTGTCTAGTATTCAGGCCATGCCCATCCTGTGAGTTGTCTTCTTTTTGCTGCACTCTTAGGTTTATGTTGTTAATAGCATATCTTGCATTTTGTTGCCTGCACCTCCCTGCACTCTATGAAGCTGGACAGTTGGCTCCTCTAACTGGTTATGTGAGTTATCTGAATTCTTTCTCCCCCTCCCTCTGCCACACTCCTTCCTTTTCTTAAGAAAAACAACAACCTTCTGTTGGTAAGAATTGGACATCTGCAGCTAAGCATTATTTATGAATTAGTCTGCTTTTTTGTATTTTCTAGTAAATTAGCCTCGGTGCCAGATTTTGGGGGCACTGTTAATAGGCAGTAAATTGTCAGTCATGTTTTTATTTTGCCCCTCAAAGGAACACAATTTGTATTGTCTGCCTCAGGCTCAAAAATGTCTTGTTCCACCTCTGGTGAAATTTTGTCCATCTTCAAACTGGGTCAGTTTTCAGCATGATAACACTACATTACACATGCTTACACACATCCCCAGGTGTTCTCATTACAGACAAAGCAGCATTCACAAACAAATAGCGAAGCTGAGCTTCACATAGTCTTTTACATATTACTTCTGATAACTAATTGTGTATCTGGCTGATAAAAGATGAGTAGCATGGATGAAAACACTGTGGTTGTTTCTTAAAACAGTGGTATCTTATCTCTGCCCTACACTTAACTGTCTTTTAAAAGCTATACATTAAATGGGGCCTGCATTTTCTACCTACTGTGCTAGGCACCACTTCCTAGCTGAGTAATTTCTGTAAATACAGGGCAATTGTTGCAGTGTTAATGGCTCTCTAAGCATGCAGACTGGTGCTCCCAGGCATTTTACACTTCGTGGGGAAGTTAGTATCCTCCTGGCTTGAAAGTGGATGGTACTGCAACAGCCGGTTCTGTCCATTTGGTCCCAGCAGGCTCTGATATACTCAGGCATAGGTGTTAACTTTTAAGAAGCCAAAACTAGATGTGTTATTTATAAGTGTTGCTATTAGGGACAACCATACTTAAGAGATTTATTTCAAAGCAGTGATCAGCCTCAATTCCCATCTGCAAAATGGGAATAGCCTTAGGGACTGCCTTCCCATATGAATTTATCTGAATACTTAGATCAACATTAGAGGAAGGAACTCTGACCACCTGCTCTCTGAGGTTGACACATAAGGTCATAGTCTAGCATAGTGCCTGGATGCTATGCAGTGCTACTACCCTACTATGTCTGAATTAAAGCCCATGGTGTATACAGTGGTACCTCGGTTTACAAACACAATTGGTTCCGGAAATCTGTACTTAACCTGAAGCGAACTTTCCCATTGAAAGTAATGGAAAGTGGATTAATCTGTTCCAGACGGGTCTGCGGAGTACTCAACCTGAAGCGTACTTAACCCGAGGTATGAGCGTAATTGGTTCCGGAAGTCCGTACTTAATCTGAAGCATACTTAACCTGAAGCAAACTTTCCCATTGAAAGTAATGGAAAGTGGATTAATCCGTTCCAGACAGGTCCGCAGAGTACTTAAACTGAAAATACTCAAACCGAGGCGTACTTAAACCAAGGAATGACTGTAATGGATGCCCAAAAAAGCAGGTAGGATGTAGCATCGGAAATGGCAGGACCTTGGATAGCTCCATTAACCTGGCAGAACCTGGAAAGCAAGCATCTGGTAAAATCTGAAGGCCCCCTCCCAACTCTCTGTGTGTGATGTAGCCTGCAATATGCCACTGATGCAACAGTAGTGCATTAGCAAAAATAGTGTATTAGCATACCATCTGAACTTCATTTCACTTTATTTGTTGGTTTGAGATACCTCTCCAGTGTTACCACATTATTGCTGCCTAGAAGGGAACTCTTGCACTGCAGTGGTACCTCAAGTTACAAACGCCTCAGGTTACAAACGCCTCAGGTTACAAACTCTGCTAAACTGGAAGAGTTACGTTGAGTTGAGAACTTTGCCCCAGGATTAGAACGGAAATCTTGTGCCGGTGGTGCAGCAGCAGCAAGAGGCCCCATTAGCGAAAGCACGCCTCTAGTTAAGAACAGTTTCAGGTTAAGAACAGACCTCCGGAATGAATTAAGTTCGTAACTAAAGATACCACTGTATAGCGCAACAGAAGCAGGACAAAAAACTAAAGCAGGATTTTTTAGTTAAACTATTTCAGCATGAAGTTGTGGGAAATGCACTGGCTGGAAAGTACACCCACCCCTAATTTTTTTGAAGACACAAATGGTGTTTTTTTCACAATTAGTTTTTATTGTTTTAAATATGACAAATATAAAATTACTGAACAGAGTAAAACCAAGAAATATACAAGCTGTTGTAGACCACATTCTTTGATGTAAAGTAGGAATAATGACATGAGAGAAGTCAAAGCATGCCATCCAATTAACACTCTATGATGTTGCTTCCCTCTCCATAGCGAAAATTAGAGACTAGGGGCTGACATGCAACTTTCTGTTAACAATCTGAAATGGGAAACCACACTTTTTTTTTAAATAATCCTCCTCCTTTGAAGTGCCCCTGACTTCTCTTGCATTTTAAAAGCACAATAGACTATACCCAGTCCATCCATCTTTTTGTTAGTTGCTCTCCATATTCTTTCCAGTGAAGCATGACCTCTGTATCCTCACTGCTAGTATCAGTGTCATTACCTCTCTAAAACACATTGAGGGGTTTAAATTACTTTCAGGTAACAGGAGGGTGTCCCCCAGGTCTGGAATGAGAAGCTGTCCTGTGATATTAGAGCCCGTGGAGAAGATCTGATCTGAATATCTCTTTATATGGGTACATTCCCTCCACAAATGCAAAAGGGATCCATTCTCCCCACATCCCCTCGAACACAGCAGTGAAATGACTGCATTGAAAAAGAGAAGTTTTACCGGGGTCCAATGTCAGTTTCTGGGCTAAATGCAGGGTTTTCATCCTGATGCTTAAAGTCATATGTAGTTTAGATCTTGTTCTGAAATAATGTGTACAGTCATACCTCAGTTTAAGTCTGCTGCGGTTTGAGTATTCTCGGTTTGAGTACTCCGCGGACCCGGAAGTGTTTACTTCTGGGTTCCGCGACACGTGGATGTGCAGAAGCAATCTGTGCAGCGCACACATGCGCAGAAATGCTATATCGGCGCTTTGCGCACACGCAGAAGAGGGGCTCCGTTTAAGTACTGCTCGGGGAGCGAATAGCTCCCCGGAACGAATTGCGTCCTTAAACTGAGGTACCACTGTACTCACTTTGTTTCCCCTCTTTACCTTGAGATAATCCAAAGAAGTTATTCTACAACTGCTTAAGTACAGTGGGTGGTTCTCATGCTTGGGTAGCCACTGTGGTGCCTGCCAGATGATGTCGGACTACAACTCCCATAAGTCCCAGCTGGCATGACCAATGGTCAGGGATGATGGGAGTTGTAGTCCCAACAAATCTAGAAGGCACCACATTTGCTAATCCTGCTATAAAGACTTTTAACTTTTTTGTCATGGCACAGTAGTTTTGGAAAACACTGCCCAAAGATGCTCTCAGGGCATCCCCTCTTCTGATATTTGAGAAGCAGGTTGAAAAATAGGCCTTATTTCAAGAAGATTTTAACTGAGTTGGCTTTAAACTGGAGAAATGCTTTTTTAAATCCTTGCCATATTTATTTTTGGTTTTTACTATTGATTTTTATTGTTTATTGTTTTTATTGACTTGTTCCTTTTTTCCCTCCTGCAAACTTAAGAGAACTGTGGCTTTGGAGTGCAGGTTTAATAAATTAATAGTAAATAAATGCTAAATCATTCCTCTTCTGTTTGTAAAGGTAGTATTTACTGGATTATTATTGATTTTCCCCTCCCAAATGCATATTTTTTAGAAGAGTTGCTAAATGATGCAACGTTGTGCTTACAAATATTGGTAGTATGGGAAGCATTCCAAAGAAAAGTGGATGAATTGCACCCTGGGACTCCCTGCAGATGGGTGTCTGAAAGCCTCTGGTTTTGTGGACTGTACAGTACTGCTTGTGCTAGTCTTGCAGTTGCTTCTTTTACTGCTCATGGAAAGGCAGGAGACAAGCATTTGCTGTGGATCCTGGCCAAGGTGTAGCTAAATTTTTAGTTGTGACTAAGGGATTATGGAAGTTGGAGCCCAATAATATTAGGAGGACCTGGCTGTCTAACCCATTTTGATAATTTAAGTCTGTGGTACAGGGATCTGGGACCAAAGAGGAAACTCCTGAAAATGAGCCAGCAGAATAAATTGGCTTCGTGAAGTACATAGTTTCTCTTACCCCCCCCCCTCTTCACCACCACACCTTGAGTTTCAACATAATTCCTTGCTGTATTAAATGTAATTTAGACTGTAAGCTCCTTGGGTTACTGGCAGTGCAGGATTTATATGTAAAACAACCAACAAGTGTGTATTATTACAATGCCAAGTTACTGTTAACAGAAGTGCCAGGACTTGGCAATTTAGCTGATACCTACTAGATTTAGGATTAAGACTACCAGCCTCTGTGATAGACACTTGTTATACTTTATTAATTACACTTAATTCAGAGAAATAAAACAGTAGTGCCTTGTTTGGGTTGGGCTTAATTTATAGAGTACTGCTCGACTTTTGTTCATTTGTAAAATACTTTTTCTTGACCGCAACAGTGAATGTCTGTCTTTTGTAGGTGATGTACAAATTCTTGGAAATAGCAATGAACTTTCATATTTTATTTTAAGAAGAGCAGAGTTGGACCAATATTAGTTGGTCTTTAAGGTGCTACTGAAGGAATTTTTTTTATTTTACAATATTAGAATAGTTGTGCAAAATTATCCAGTGAATAAATAGATGTTTGTTTCATCTATTTTTCTTCAGGCACAAGACTCCAGATGCTTCCTATTTGCTGTTAAAAATATCTTTCAAGAGAAGAACTTATTAATCAAAGCTTATTTAGAAATAGGAGAGGTATTTTGCTATAGTCATAATTCTTGAGAGCTGCTTTTGGCATTTCCCAAAGGCACTATATGCTCACGGGTTTTTTAGACTTGGAACAGCAGACCCTCAGGCCTTATCACAAGTTGCTTTTGTAAATCTCTTATATGTTGCAGAGGGACAGCTGCTTGGACACATCCAAAGGCTCATCATTGCAGGGATAGCTAAGTCCTATGGGTCTCTTGACATTGGGCTAGGTGTGCATTTTGGTATGGCTTATGGGTTGTATCAAATGCTTGTGCCAAGGGGAAGGCAGCTTGTGCAACCAATTTTCCTGTTCCCTTCTACTTCCTCAAAGGTCTCCTCTGAAGGTTGGAGATATCTTGAAAGATATGGGCTGTGTTGTATGAAGTTGCCTGAAACTAAGTGTAGGAACCTGTATAAGGCAACAGGTTCCTCCATTCTTGCCATTAAGCTTCTTAAGGAACATACTACCAGGTAGAAGTGTAGATTCCTATGGAAGTTTTTTGTTGTCTTGTACATTGGGATTAAGGGACCCAGGTGGCGCTGTGGGTTAAACCACAGAGTCTGGGGCTTGCTGATCAGAAGGTCGGCGGTTCGAATCCCTGTGATGGGGTGAGCTCCCGTTGCTCGGTCCCAGCTCCTGCCCACCTAGCAGTTCGAAAGCATGTCAAAATGCAAGTAGATAAATAGGAACTGCTCCAGCGGGAAGGTAAACGGCGTTTCCGTGCGCTGCTCTGGTTCGCCAGAAGCAGCTTTGTCATGCTGGCCACATGACCCGGAAGCTGTCTGCTGACAAACGCCGGCTCCCTCGGCCTATAGAGCGAGATGAGTGCCGCAACCCCAGAGTCAGACACGACTGGACTTGATGGTCAGGTGCCCCTTTACCTTTACCTTACATTGGGATTAGATGTGCTTCAGGATGTTAAGTGGCTGACACTTTTCCAGTGGTCTGATGAAAGGCACATAATACATAGGCCTACCGTACTCACCCTCCTTGAAGGTGCCAAAGCCACTTGTATCTTGGCTTTACCTACCAGGATTGAAGTTCTAGGGGTTGCAGATTTGGCCCCACGGGCCTTCCCATTCTGCCATTAAGCCTGCTTTCCCAAAATCATGCCCACTTGTCCCACACCTGCTGTTATATGTCATGTCAAGTGGGGGCCAGTAGAGACACAGCTGGATCCTGTGGCTAGAAATGAAGGTTAAGCTTCCTGTACATCAGCTGATGGACAGGGTGTTCAGTCCAGCTCAGTTTGTGTTCCAAGTGAGTTAACCACAGGGGACTCAACTGGTGCAACCAAACACTGCAGAACAAAGGATTGAACTCCCTGCTCATCAGCTTGATCACTATCTTGCTCCACTCTGGTTGGCCAACGTTGAGTGTCCATCTCTGAGTAAACTGTTTATAAATAGGTTTCACTGTAAGACTGTCAAATTACTCCATGGCTAAGGTGAAATTCTGAACTCAAATCATGCAGGCCCACATCTAGTTTCTAGTCCAAACTACTAGGAAAACCCATTGATTACAAATATACATATCAAGCAAATTAATGTTTAGTTGATTCTATGTTACCTTTATACATATTTAAAGAAATAGAACTTTATAACAGGGCAAAGGATAAATATTACTAACTAGGAGGTAACACTGCAGTGGTAATTTTGAGTTGGGTCGTTTTGGGATTGGTGGGACAGGCCAACTACTGTTGCATGGCTCCTAAGGTAGCAAATTTCCACCTCTCATTGTCTGTCAATTTATGTTCTGTTTTTATGGGTCACTTTAATACAGTTTAGTCATTGGTGCAGTCTTCTGCTGAGTGGATTAATTTGCTAGCGTTAGTTTGGGTATGCTAAATCTGCCAAGGATTAGATTAGATTATTTTAGTGCCTCTTCCAGCCCCATAATTCTGTGTAATTAAAGATATGTACATTTTATAGATGCGCAGGACAGGTTTAAACATAGCGTGAAGCCCCATCAATACTATAATTTTCTGAGAGTGCCTCTGAATTAAATTACAAACCTTTTCTGCTTCCTGTGAAAGGGACAATTTCTGCTTCCTGTGAATGCTTCCTTCATAAAACCATAAAAGGACTGTGCAGTTACTGAAAGTTTGTTTTATTAACAAAATGGGGATGGGCTAGATTTCTTTATAGAAAGTGGCTTTGTGGTGTGGATAACTTTAATCCTTTGTAGCCCAATGGATACCAGTCCAAACGCAGCCCTGGCTTGCACTTCTAGTATTAAATTGGATGTGTTGTTACTCAGATTCATAGCTGCCAAGTTTTCCCTTTTCTCGCGAGGAAGCCTATTCAGCATAATGGAAAATCCCTTAAAAAAAGGGATAACTTGGCAGCTATACTCAGATTGGCCATACTAGGCAAATATATCTTGCATCATAGATGCACAGGTATGGAGGGATTCTCCATCTGCCTTACATTTTCGTGGTTAGTGATGGATTGTGGGATAATGCTGGAAGTATGGGCTGTTGTGGTTTCTCTGGTTTCTTCTAATGTTCTGTGTTGTAGCCTAGAGGGGAAACAAGTTTTCCCTAGTTTTTTTTTAATGCAAATATGATTTAGCAGTCCAGAAAAGCAATGCAAGGAATTGCAAGGACTGTTCTTTTGGATTTTCCTGTATTCTGGTTCCATGAATCTAGTGAGGTTGTGCTCTGCTATTTTGAAGGCGTCGGGCCTGGTTTTGATTTTTCATTTGTGCATTCTGGTTGTTGCAGGGAATCCTCTGCTCAAAATTATTCCAATGAAGGTGAGAGCACCATCTCCTGAGACAGTAGATTCCATTGTTGAACAGCTTGTATTATCCTGGATTTCTTCTTAATGTTTAGTCAGAATCCTCTTTCTTGCTGTATATGTCAGTATGCATCTGTCACAATTGTAATGCTGGTTGTGAATGACATTTATAGAAAAAATGCATTGTATGTTCCTTAATGTTTCTGATCCCAACCAATTGCATGGGTGGTGTCTTTAAGCACCTTGCCTATTCCCTCCTTTGACTGCCTTGATGTGAAGTGTGCATGCATCTCTAAGGTGCTGCTGGAAGGAATTTTTTTATTTTGTTTTGATGTGAATGTGTTACTGGTGTTTTTTAATGTACTGCTTGTGGTATCTTGCAAGGGATGTTACTGCTAGAGCGAATAGTAGATCAATCACGTTTACTGATACTCCAGAATAGATACTACACATTAGGTGGATGGCCATTTCATAACAATTTTTTTAAAAAAAACCAACCCTGCAGATTTAATAATAGCTTATTGGTGGCTGCAGGCAGCAGGCATCTGAAAAGCAATTGCTGATGCTTGCTGTAAGCATGTGGGAGCCTCCGCAAGTTTAATGGTGCGTCCTAAAGTGTCATTTACTGTATTGCTGCTATACACTGAATTGCGTTTCTGTGCATTCCCATTCTTTTTCTCTCTGCCTTGATATTGAACTAAAAAGAACAGGACAAATTCAACTCCTAAAACAGTTTGAAACAATTCTGGTCTCTTGTTGGAAGCTTTTCTATTATATAGGTGTGCAGTATATTATATTTATAACTTGCAGATTTCCAGAATTCGGCTTGCAAGAACTTAAAAATATGTATTAAAGTTTGTTGAGTACAGTTCTTACTTCTCCATTGCTCTTTAATTATGGATACTTCCTTTAATTTATTGAGATTTTATGTATATAAAATTGGAGGCTTGTAATCCTGTTGATGAGGGCATGCTTTGCCCAGCTCTGAACCTTGGGGTCAGCATGTTCTGGGCAAGGGGCATTTTTTCCTCCCTTCAACTAACTGACTTTCATTGAAGGATTCAAAGTTTCCAGTATACCAGGGGAAGTCAGTGTGGTGCCATTCAGTGAGTATAGCTCACTGGTCAGGGATTTGGAAAGTTAAAATCTATGGTAGGTGTACTCTAACAACTTTTGAAGGTTGCCATGTTGGCTGCACCTAAAATATACTGTGTTCACAAACCTCTGCTCCAACCCCCTTTGAGCTGATGGTGGGCCCCCGTGTTGCACCATCATTAATGTGATTGTTCTTTCTTGCTCTTCTGTTGCTTATGTTTAGTCACCTTCCACTGCTTTGCTCTTCCTTGTTTCTTTTCATTGTGACAATAAAGCTAGCACTTGTTTGGATCAGATAAAGGCTCATTTTAAAAGCACAGTGAGAACATAGGCTGTTGAAAGAACTTCCTAGATGGATGTGTGTGTTTAACATTCTGAAAATATATTTGTGTATTATTAACTTAGATGTTTAGTGTATCCCTGGATATTTCCCAAATAAGCCTTTTAAAAACACTTTTACATTACCAAACTAGTTGTATTTTGCTGTCTTTTTTATATTGGATTGTTGGTTTAATAATATGGGATTGTTTTATTGAGATGTTTTAAATAGTAATATTGTATTTTATTATACTTTATGTGAACTGCATTGGGAAGAATTTTATTCTTGAAAGATGGTATAGAAATGCATTAAATACATTAAAAATTAAAAAAGCATTTCCATTCTCGTTGTTTTTATGCCTTACTTTGGTTTTTTATCTATAGTACAACTGATCATGATGCTTGCCTGGATGGTTCTAAGTTGTCTTTTATACTTGTTTTAAAAAATTAAATTTTATGTATGTATGTATGTATGTATGTATTAAATTTGTATATTGCCCATCATCCATATATCCCAGGGCAGTTCACAATGTAAAAAATCATATAAAAACACAAAATGCATCATAAAAACAAGAAAGATAAAAGACTAACCAGTAACCCCCTCCCCCTCCCGCAAACATATTTAAAAGGGGTACAAGATGTTAATTAGCCAAAGGCCTGTTGAAGAGAAATGTTTCTGTATGGCGTCTAAAGGTGTATAATGAAGGTGCCAGCTGAACCTCCCTTGTGAGAGCATTCCACAAATGTGGAACCAGTCCAGAAAAGACCTGTTCTTATGTTGCCATCCTCCAGACCTCTCATGGGGGAAGCACACAATGAAGGCCATCAGATTATTATTTCAGGGTTCCGGGTAGGTTTATGGCTCACCCTTCCTCTCAAAGGAGCCCAAGACAGCAAACACATCCTTGATACAGTGATACAATTAAAAATAAAAATGAAAAGCTATATAAAATATTTAAAAAACAAGCACATCCATGCATTTAGCAAATTTCAAAACAGATTGTATGACAGATGTAACCAAAACATGTGTCTGTTTATGTTTATAAGTATATAATGAAGTATAATGAAGGTGCCTGCCTAATGTCAATAGTCAGGCAGTTCCAGAGTGCTGGTGCTGCCTGGTAACAAGCTTGACTATGGATTAATAAAGCAGTTACGGAAGGCTCAAAATTATGTGGCCACAGAAGTACTATTCGTGCAAAACCTCTGGTTTTGGATACCTCCCTCGATCTTAAGAGTAAGTAGACTACCCTCAGATTAAAGACTATTTGAGATTCCTTTGGATCTGTAACCAAAGTTTAAAAGTCAATTGACTCAATGTCTGAGCATTACTTGGCGAGAGCTGATGCAATTCTAACCCTACTTACCTGGGAGCATGTGCCTTTGAATTCTGTTGGATTTCTGAGCAGACATGGTTAGTATTGTGTTGTAACTTACTAGGCTAGTCCTGGTACCATGAGCATTATTTGTTCCCATATAGGCTTCCGAGTTCTGGTGGGTGCATCATGGGATCTCTAATGGCTGTGTGTAGCTGAATTTGAGAAAACGTACTGGAGCATTTCTCTGCTTAGGAGAAAGTTCTGGATTGTGAGCTCTTCTGTTGAGAGCTCTTTTCTATCAGGGGAGCTGGTACTGATGGTGGGTGGCAGTGGAGTCAGAAGTGCTCAGACTGAAATCCAAAAGTAGATGGAGTGTTGCAGCATCTCCACATAGTGTGACTGGCACAGATAGAATGCTATAGATAGAATCCATATACCTCGGGTTAAGAACTTAATTCATTCTGGAGGTCCGTTCTTAACCTGAAACTGTTCTTAACCTGAGGTACCACTTTAGCTAATGGGGCCTCCCGCTGCTGCTGCACGATTTCTGTCCTCATCCTGAAGCAAAGTTCTTAACCTGAGGTACTATTTCTGGGATAGCGGAGTCAGTAACCTGAAGCGTCTGTAACCTGAAGTGTCTGTAACCCGGGGTTCCACTGTATGCCCAACCAGTAAAGACCTGGATAAAACCCTTGTTGCTGTGAATTTTGTATGTGCAAGAATGAAAATAGGGGAGGGGTTATATCAACACTGAACAGAATCGACAAGTTCTCTTCAATGAGGCAAAACACATTGTCCCGATAGAAGCTTTGCTTGATTCTCTTCCCCTCTGCCCCCAGCAAAAGATCCTAAAGCCCCAGATCTTTCTTACTATCTTTGCAGCCGTAGCTGGATTGTGGAACGAGAAAAATAGAGTTGCTGAGGAAGGGAATCAGAGGGGAGGTTTGCACAACTGCTGTAACTCCTTGGCAGAGTGCTGGAACTGCGGTGGGGCCAGAGTTGATAGAGGTGAGGCCACAGCCAGATTGAAAGGTATGGAGGTCAGCAGTTCCCCACCCTTGCTTTAATGTGGGGGTGTGGCAGAATAACCTATTAGCTGAAACTGATACGGTATTGAGCTTCATTTGTGGACACCTCAGTGCCTTATTGCCATAATGTTTAACTTTATTAGGTTTTGCTTCAAGCACTGGCACAAGAAGGTGCTATGCCGAACTGCTAGTTTATTGTTAATAGAGCGATGGCCTGATTTTCCGCTGATGAGTCTGACAGCAATTTTACCATTAACTTCATTGTATGCTGCATTGGCATTATTTAATTGGGTAATAAATGCATTCCGTAATCAGATTAATAGGCTCCTGTTGCAATGCATACTGTGCATGAACGTCCTGCCTGCGGAATCATTCCCCAGCAGATGGCTTAATTTTGCAGGTCTGATTATAAGATAAATATGATCACTCTAGTGTTTTTGGTGCATCAGATAGGTTGTGCGTCCCTGTTCATTTAACTGCCTATATTGTTACAAGAATAGCAGTTTTGCAGACCTCATAACACATTGCAGACCTCATACACAGCTCTTTTTGTAAGGTACTGTATCACAGTTTCTGTTATTGGCAAGAATGTATGGTAGCTTGGAAAGGCAGATTGATGTGCTAAAATAAACCTAGATTGGTTTGATTGCAGAAATGGGGAACTTGGGTCCCATTTAGTAACTCGTTGCAGTAAGAGGGAACTTATCAGATCAGTGTCAGCCCCAGTTAGGGAATTACTAGGGTATTTTTGTTGTATTGTTAGAAAAGTAAGGATCCATCAGAGTAGGCTTTAGGAGCTGATTGTAAATAGTGCTGCTTTTCTGTTTTTAATTGTGTTTCTCAGAATTTTGGTCATGCTGGTCATGCCCCCTCCCTTTACTCCTAACCCTTATCTTATGAGCCACTTAACATATTGCCTCACAACATTGCATGTTGGATTTTGGGAGGTGCCTGGTTTTCCTCAGTACAAAATAGGATGGTGGACTAGAAAGGCCTTTGGTATTATATTATGTAGCAGGGATATACTTAAATTGTCAGCCAGCTGGACTACACTGGTAATTTTGAAGTGGCATTATAGTTTAAGAATATGGTGTACAATACTAGGCTGAAGAACTTCATTTCCAAATTTTGAGAAATCTGAATTTAAAAAGATGGGTGGATTTCAGCTCTCAAATGGTTTCTGAAAGTGTGAATTAGATAGATTCACCTGTGAACTGAATCTTTCTCTCTCTCATTCAATAAATAACATTTATTTTAGTTATTGCTTGCTTTGAAGGGCCAAGCACTCACAAAACAGTGTAGAGAGAAAAGAAAGCAATGGAACCCAAGCCAGGGTATGAAGGAATGAGTGGATACATTCAAGTAAAACTTATGGGAGATACTGAATTAGAACACAACAATTCTCTTAAGTTGAAGGCAATTGTAAAAACGGGTGCTTCTAAGGCTATCTTGAATGCCAGAACTGAAGGGGCCAATGTTAACTGGGAGAGAGTTCTGCAATTCAGTGGCCACCACTGATAAGGGCTTGTGTGTTTGCTGACCTAACCAATTTCAGCAGCAGGCCCACAAGGATAAGTTCAGATAAAGATAATAGATTATGAGCAGTGTGCAGGTGGTCCTTAAGGTAAACTGGTCCTAAATCGTTCAGGACCTTAAATGCTGAAAACAGTACTTTCAGTTGGGCTCAGAAGTGCAACTGGCACAAAAGTGGTGAAACATGTTTCTGTTCCCCATTAGAATTCTGGCGGCTGCATTTTACACTGGTTGATGATTCCAAGCCATCTTCAGTGGCAGCTCCATGCAAAGGGTATTGTAGTTGCCCAGTATAGAACTAACTAAAGGTTAAGGACAAAGTGACTGTATGCTAGCTCTGAGGATGGACAATGGGAATGGTCTGCATGACAAGAGAGGTGACATTTTAAATCTCATAATTTTTTTTAAAAGGATAGTTTTGGGTATTCTCTGAGTAAACAGGCAAGGAGAGCAATACCATTAACACTGGTTGGTCCCCTGAAAGAGGAGTCATTCCTAAAAAGAGGCATGGGTGTCTGTTGTCTTTCTGTTAGCATCAGAATATGGCGCCGTGGAGCAGGTTAATGATATTGGCCTGCTTCGTCAGTTGCCTCCAGCAGCCCAGGACTGTAAGCACAGCTGTCTTTGTATGCTATTGTCTTTTTAAAATCCCATTTGTGACCTGAGCAAATGAGTTCGGCCAGAAGTCCTGTGGGAACCTGGGCTCTTTCAAAACCTGCTTCTTATGTATTGGTTTTGCTGTAGGTTGAACTTGCCTTGCTTCTGCCACAGTCAAACAGGACAAGGCAAAACAAGCAAGGGGAAGAAATAATACACAAATTTCCGCATCCACAGCAGCTGGAGCGAATGTCAAACAGATGGGCTCTTCCACCCCGATTATCCTAACCTCCTAAATATAGAAATACATGCCTTTTTAAAATAAATTTAAATTACCCGAGGGGGTGGTGTTAGCGCATGCTAGGACAGTGCTAACGAGTGCAAATAGAAGTCGGCTGCTGACAAGCATCTAATCTGTAGCTCAGACTGATGTCTGTCTGTCCATCTCTTGCATGTTCCCTCTCCCCTCAGTCTTGTGCTCTCTCTTCATTATAAAGCTTATGTCAAGCAGAGGATAAAGGCTGCTTCTCCAGATGGGGCTTTTCTTGACTGTGTGTGTCTGTGTGTGTGCAAAACAGAAAGAAAGAAAAAGCTATCATTTTAAATCATGAAAACCATTTCACATACATACTCATGCATACACAGCACAGTAAATAAGCAGCAAAAGGTAATAACAGTCAAAACAGTCTCTTCTGCTTTTTAGAGTAGAGTCTTCCAGGAAGAGGGGAACACAGAATGGATGGGAAAAACCCTCTTTCATACCTTTTCCAGTCATAGTACTGTCCAGGAGGAGGCTAATTTTAATCAATGCTTTTTCCTCGTTCATTGCATCATTTGTATTACCCTTTATTGTTAGGTACCCTGGGATTCCTATGGGTAATATACATAATATAATATATATACACAAAATATTTCCTATCAGGTTGCACTGTGGGAATATTGTTCCATGAAATTAAAAATATATGGATTGGTGGTGTGTATGAAAAAGAATGAACGGAAGGTGGATGAATGGTGCGTGTTTATGTCTATGAAAGAGAATGGGTGTGTGATGGGTGATGAATGGAAAGAGGAAATGAATGGATTGATGGGGTGCATGCTTGTGTGAATGGATGGGTGCATGAGGGTTTGAGTGTGTGAGGCAGTAAAATGGATGATGAAGGGGAGGCAGAGAAAAGCGGGTGGTATAAAAAAGGGGTGTCCTGCTGCTTTGGCCCTTCCCACTGCCAGCTCTGAACCCACCTGTTATTAGCATTTGGGCCTGCCCAATTTCCCTCCTCTCTCAATTTTATGTGCATTGCAGATAATATACTGCTTCAAAGCAGTTTATTTTTTATTTTTTAGGTACTACTGGTGGGTGGATGACTGCTGTAGAGCTGTTCGCATTAACTATTGTCTCTTCATCCTTCCTTCAGTGTGTCACAACTTGGGATGGGGGAGGAATTTGATTCAGTTTGCATTAAAAGGCAAACTTACTTAAATCACCCTATCTGAAACAACACACAAAGTGAAACACAGCCAACCTAAGAAATTTTACAATGCAGCCAAGCAATGTGTTCAAAAATGCATATACAGTAACATAAAAAATATATTAGTGAAGATGGCTTTCCAAAATGTGTATATTAGGAAAAATTCACACTAAAATGCTGGTGACTTCCCTTAAGACTTCAGTCCTGCCCACCCCACCCCCGCCACCCCCAAACTGATGTGGAATGCAGAGAACTGAATTTAAGATTGGGTAAAGGAGAAATCGAGAGAAACTGAAATTGACTGATTTGCCCATCCCTAGTTGCAAGGCAGTGAAAGAAGTAGCACAGTATGTGAGCTTGGGTAGATTTTGGATTTCCCCCCTTTTTCCTTTTGCCAGAGGGATGCATGAGATTGAATGGGGATATAGAATCCTCTCAGTTGGAGGATGCCTTGGTTTATTTGCGGTCTATTTTGCTGTGGATTTCTCTCAGCTTACTTGCTATGAGACTGGCCTTAATAAATATTTCCAGGTGTATGTTCATTCATGCACAAAACTAAAAGGGTAGATAAAAAGATGAGCTGGGTGTCAGTGGAAGAATAAGAGAGGTGCAGCCTAGTATATGGAGCCATGTCTGAGGAGCGTAAGTTATTATCCTCCCTCAACTACTTAATTTTTCCCTCAGTGACATGCTATTCAACCCCCTGCTTTAGTTTTCTCATCTGTAAAATGGAGATAATTAGTTACTTGCCTTCCAAGGGATTGGAAGGATTAATTTTGGGGGCCGAAGTTGTTCTGCGGGCTGTATTGTTGATGCCTATTTATCTATTGATAGCTCCCAGTTTAGCTCTCAGATACACATTTTGTGGCAAAGCCTTTTTACAGAAAAGGGATCTAGAGTTTATTTCACCAGCAGCACACATAAGATACTTACTTCTGCATTCTCTTTGGGTTTCTAGCTGGTGCATGTACTTACAAGTAACAAGAGTGTTGTTTCTGCATTGTGTAGTTCATTGTTACTATTAATTGCCTCTAAAGCACTGTTGTTCCTTCCCTGCCTTGTCCATCCTGTTTTGCCCCCACCAGAAAAGCCTCCACAATTAAGTCTAAGATGCCTTACTGAGAGATTTTTCCACCTTTTCCTTATATGACACCTAGTTGGTGGTTCCCTGCTAGTTGCTGACCTAGTCTGTTAGCAGGATAGTTACACATGAGGAGAACAGCAACAAAAGGGCCTAGCTTTTTTTTAAGTATTGTAAAACATTGCAAAATACATCTAACAAATTTCTAAGTAACAGTATTCAGATTATAATAAATAAAATAAATGGATCACACAATAGTTAAAAACCCATTAAATCTTAGTCCAGATTTTGATGGCATATGGGGCTGAAAGAGAAAATGCGAGGAAGGGAAAGTCTCATTGAGCTTGTGGTCCATTACACAGCAGACTGACACCCTGCATATTCAGCTTGAGAACTCTTAAAATTACCATTTAAATATTTCAGCAAAATAACTATAGGAGCTAGTGGAAAAGAACATTTAAATAAAACAGCACAATACCTAATATTTTCCTCAAAATCTAACTGGACATTTTAATTGGTTGAGAATGAGTGCGAGCAAGCTCCCTCTTCACTGTACACTTTGACCACTTTCGGGTGATTCTCCCCTTGTACTCCAGCCCCATACAACAAAGTCCCCATTCCTCAAGGCCTTCTGATCATCTGGAGAGGATTGTTTGGCGGGGCACAGAGTGTATGGTGGAAGAGCATAAGAGAAGAAGAAGAAGAAGAAGAAGAAGAAGAAGAAGAAGAAGAAGAAGAAGAAGAAGAAGAAGAAGAAGAAGCAGCGGAGTTTGGATTTGATATCCCACTTTATCACTACCCAAAGGAGTCTCAAAGCGACTAACAATCTCCTTCCCCCCCCCCCCACAACAGACACCCTGTGAGGTGGGTGGGGCTGAGAGACTTCAGAGAAGTGTGACTAGCCCAAGGTCACCCAGCAGCTGCATGTGGAGGAGCGGAGACGAGAACCCAGTTCCCCAGATTACAAGTCTACCGCTCTTAACCACTACACCACACTGGCTCCTCACACTCACACTCACGCAAAGATTGGTTGCGTGAACTTCCTTCCACTTACACAATGATTAGATGCAACTCTGGATCTCTGGATGCTTCCATAATAGAATCAAAGAATTGTAGAGTTGGAAGGGACCCAAATGGTCATTTAGTCCAACACTCATGAACACAGGTATTTCAACTAGATAATATATGACAAGTGGCTAGCCAACCTCCACATGAAAACCTCCAAGGAGGCAGAGTCCACCACCTCTTGTGGGAGTCCATTTCACTATCGAACAGCTCCTACTGTCTGAAAGTTATTCCTGATGTTCAGTTTCTTTTAACTTAAAACCATTGCTTCAGAACAGAATGTTTTGTAGAAATTGATTCCCACATTTCTGGTGGAATTGGGATACCCCAGCTGTTCTAACACTTTTGAAAAATTCAGTCTTCCTCTTTGTCACCTGATAGAAGCAAAATCCCTTTGTTGTTTCTTATTATATCCTAACTTGTCAAAGTGTGAGATTTCCAATGATGTAACTCCTCCTTTTATATTCTGACTAATAAGCAACTTATTGCTCTTATTAATCCTTAGGTAAAATTATATTGTAGCTTACCCATTTCTTACAATGACAGTCACCCCTTAAGAGTAAAACAGCAGCATTATACACAAAAGAAGTAAAAAAAGAGATATACCCGAGTACAGTCGCGTAGCTGGGGGAGCAGGGAGGGCGGGGTGAACTGGGCGGCACTTACCTTGGGGGTGGCATGCCGGAGCCCAAAGTGATGCCTAAGTCCAGGTGCCCCAGAGCATGGCGTGTCACTCCCCAAAGCAGCGCAGCTTGCAGGGTGCCAAGCTGCTGTGTGTCCACCAGCCACTAGAGGGCGGCTGAGAAGAAAGCAATTGGCATGTGCTGGGCCCACGAGCGGTGCTGGGTCAGCAGCATGTCTGAGCCACAGTGTCTCTCTGCCCTCCAGCTGAGGGAGAGGCAGCAGGAAGACTCCTGCAGGCTCCGCACTGCTCAAAAAAGCAATGTGGGCCTGCAGGGCACCCAAGTGGAATGTTGCGGCTCAGGCACTGGGATTCCGGCAGCGCACCCTGCCCTGCCCATCGGGTGGCTCACCCCATCCCCGTGAGCGGTGCACTGCCCCAGGAACCCAAGCGGCTAACTACGTCATTGCTGGAGTACAGTGATTCTCTTCCCCTGTCTCATGTTGGCAATACAGCCTTGAGACGTGGCTTAAGTTTTTAATAGATCGTTTTATGTATTTCTTATTGGACCTAAATTATGTGGCTTTTTTGAATCCTAGCAAAACAAGGCATCTTAGGCAGTAGTAGGAAGGGAGCTTTCTTTCTTTTTTGGGGAGGTTTCTGTAATTACTATTCTCCTCAGCTCTGCCTGTAATAGTTTGTGGGTTGTTTTTTTTTTAGGTAAGTTAGGAAATAAGACAGTATGGGACATCTTGAGAGTTCAGAAATGAGTGGATATGTCTGTGGAATCCTTCAAGTAAAGGTTGGTTGAAATGGGTTTTACTTTAACTAGATTGAGTAATCAATGTGATGCCCTCTGGATGTTGTTGGTCCACAATCTCTGCCATTCCTGATAATTGGCTATGCTGGCTAGTTACTTTCTGGATGAGTAAGCAATCATAAGATGCAATGAACAGAGGCCCACTGTTGTTCCTTCCTTGAAAATAATTTTACATTCAGAGTCTCTCCCCCCCCCCCCCTTTGTAGAACTGTGTAATACTATGGAAGTTATCTAATGCAACAGAGACATCATTTTACACAGCCACCATCACTAAAGGATTACCCTGTATACAGTGGGAGCAGAACTCAACCTGGGTGTGTCTGCCCTCTGAGTGGTGTTTGTCTTAATCCAAGTCTTGAATGAAAATGGAAAACAATTTAAGAGAGCTGTTGAAAGCAAAAAATGAAAATGTGTTTCTGTAGGAGAAACCAAATATAAATAGACCAATTGGAGTCCATGACAGCTTTTGGCATGGTGTACTCTAAAAGAACCTTAATTCTAACCCACATGCAACAGCATTCAATACACCTATAGAATGTTTGATTTCTAGTTCTATTAGAAAAACCGCTCACCTTTTGCGGTGGACAGCGTTGTGGCCGGGCATCCGGGCCCTTGTGGTGATGTGGCTCGGGGGTGGGAGATTGATGCCCCCCTTGCGCCAACTCCCAGCCGTGTCATGTCTGGCCAATCAGTGCTAGCGGGGGGCATGGCTGCAGGCGGGAACCAAGGTGTAGCCTGGCTTCACTCAATGCCGAAGCCAAACCGCTCACATCTGTAACCAACAAAGTTGTGGCCTGTTTTAGCCCATAAACCTGAATACTTGTGTTTGTATGTTTATTAATCAATAGGGAACTGTGGGGCATGGGGCTTTGGCATGCAACTACATAGTTTTTTGCCATGTGCACATGCAGTTCAGCTTATTCCAGCTGTGAGTAGGTGTAAAAATCATAAGCAAAAGCCTAAATTTTCTGGGAATAAAATGGTTGCAACTAAGAACTCTACCATGTTCTCTATGATCAGCAGTTTTCAGATTGTGTTCAGGTATTTTTGAGGTCCCTTAGAAGCTTAACAGCGGTTCCTGAATGCAAAAATCGCTATGCTATGTACCGGTATATTCTTCCCTGGAAGGCAGCTTGCCCACCAATACCCATCATCCCTGCATTTTGGGAGTGCAGCTGCTCAAGATATTGGGGGTGTTCTAGATCATACTCTGAATTAATACAGAGCATTGGTAAGAATTAATAGATTCTGCTTTATCCCTGACTACACGAAGAGATCACATATATGATTTTAGAGAGGAAGCCAGTGGAAATCAGTACTCAAATCAGGCTTGAAATCCAGCAGGTTTCTGTTTTGGTCAGACTACACCTGGAATACTTTATCCAGTTCTTGGCACCGTAGTATAAGAAGGTGGAATGTGCGCAGAAGAGGGTGAGCAGGATGATCAAGGGTCTGGAAACCAAGGTTGAGGGAGTTGGGTATGTTTAGGCTGGTAAAGAAGAGACCGAGAGGTTATATGATAGCCATCTTCAAATATCTAAGGGGCTGTCACATGGAAGACGGCAGAAGCTTCTTTTCTCCTTCAGCAGAGGGTAGGACCCAAACCAGTTACTTCATATTACAATAAAGGAAAGTCCAACTAAATAGCAGAAATAAGCTTTCTGACACTAAGAATTGTTGGGCAGTGGGAATGGCCTCCCATGAGAGGTGGTGGACTTTCCTTCCTTGGAGGTTTTTATGCAGAGGTTGGAAGGCCATCTGTCATTGATGCTTTAGTTGAGATTCCTGTGTTGCAGGCGGTTGGACTAGATGCCCCTCAGAATCTCTTCCATCTCTACAATTCTATGATCCTCAGTGCCCCAGAGCCCATCTGCCATGTGAGAATTAAAATATTGGTCTACATTTCTGAGATCTTTAGTTAAGGGTTTATTGCCAAGGAGTGGGTTTGGGGGAATGTGTGCTTTGAGCAAGTGTTACTTGAGCAACTTGTTGCTACTTCCTGTACAAAATAGCTTCATTTGCACCATCAGACTAGAGTGCATATTCAAACTTTGCTATATTCAACAGATTTTTGCCCTTTTTGAATATCATGGCACATTTCTCGGTAATGAATGTATCAGAATACACATCTGAACATTTGTTTTGAGAGGCAACACACATTTTAAATATGTACTTTGAGCAGAATTTAAAATAAATAAATAAATTTACAAAATAATGGAATGGAACCTTAGGTTAAATAAATTTGCCTAATCCTACCTTGAATATATCGTGTAATATAAAACTAGCTTGTGGTCTGGAGTACAGCTGAAATCGTTTGCATTTCCTTCTAGGTTTGAACATGTAATTTGGAAACTTTCTTCTAGCAACAAACTTGATGCCTCTAATTCTCCTAACCTTGGAAAATATTTGACATCTGACTGTTTCCCCTTATCTCAAGGACCCAAAGATACTTTGTCACCTAGAACAGGGAGCTGCATGAGCAGCTGCCAGCAGATTCCTAGCCCAGAAGTCTCTTCTCTCTCTCTCTCTCTCTCTCTCTCTCTCTCTCTCTCTCTCTCTCTCTCTCTCTAGATACGGTAGTAATAATAATAATAAATAATTTTTTATTTATACCCCACCCTTCCCGGTTCAGAAACCTGGGCTCAGGGCAGCTAACAACAAATTTAAAACACTTAATTGCAATACAACATTAAAACAGCATAAAATACAGTATAAAAGCATGAATAACAATAAAATTCAAGTTCAAGAATCAATTTGGGGAAAATACATCCAGTAAACATTAGATAGTCACCAGGGCTAGCTGGCTAAATTAGACCTCCTTGGGCCAGCGAGGAGGCCAGGGGAGAATTAGCTGTGGGGTCCCAGAGCGGGTAATCTTCATAAAAGGGGGGGGGGAAGAGAAGGGAAATAAAAGATCAGACTGAGTTCAAATTAAAGGTCAGACAGAATAGCTCTGTCTTACAGCCTGGCGGAAGGAGCTTAAATCCTGTAGGCCCCTAGTCTCATGGGACAAAGCATTCTGCCAGGTCGGAGCCATCACTGAAAAGGCCCTGGCCCTGGTGGAGGATAGTCTGACTTCCTTAGAGCCTGGGACCTCTAAACTATGGTTATTCATGGACCCCAAGGTCCTCTGCAGGGTATACCAGGAGAGGCGGTCCCGTAAATATGGGGGCCCTAAGCCACAAAGGGCTTTAAAGGTCAAAACCAGCACCTTGAACCTGACCCTATACTCCACCAGGAGCCAGTGCAGCTGGTAAAGCACTGGGAGAATATGCTCCCATGGCAGGGACCCCGTGAGGAGCCTTGCTGCAGCATTCTGCACCCACTGGAGTTTCTGGGACAGTTTCAAGGGCAGCCCCGCGTAGAGCGAATTACAGTAGTCAAGCCTGGAGGTGACCGTCATGTGGATCACTGTGGCCAGATCGGGGCGGGAGAGGTAAGATGCTTCCCATTGTCTTTTGTTCAGCCTATTGGTACAGGCATGTGACAGAGCCAAATATAAATGTCAGGGAAATCCTTATTTCAGGAATGAAGATCAAAGTGAGGTGACGAGGAAGTTTTCAGTCTGCCAAGAGAACTTTGTTGTTTGCTGTGCACAATGCAAAACAATATGGCAACGGGAAATTCTACTTGAAGGGGCAATGTTTGTTGTATTGTATTTTGTTCTTCAAGACCTTCATGGCTTGTGTCTGTCTGCCATGACAACAACAGGAAGAAAAATCCCAGATTGTTCTCAGAAAGCTACTCCCATTTAACTGTCCTCTTTTAACCCAAGTCTGGGAATGTCATTTGAACTACAATATGATTTTCATTTTCATTTGAAAATGATATGATTTTCAAATGAAAATGATATGATTTTCAAATGAAAATGATATGATTTTCAAATGATATGATTTTCATTATCATTTGAACTACAATATGTTCTCGAAGCTACGAACATGAGTTTGACCAAACTACGGGAGGCAGTGCAAGACAGGAGTGCCTGGCGTGCTATGGTCCATGGGGTCACGAAGAGTCGGACACGACTAAACGACTAAACAACAACAAATGTTTTTCAGACTTGATTTATTCATTGTGCTAAATAAAAGGAAGCTCTACAGTAAACTTATGTCATGGATTTGTTCCTTTCTCTTATCCCTGCTTCATTTGAACAGGGGAACCCACTGTTTCCCTTCATCAGGGATGAGGAACCTTTGTTCCTCTGTAGCCTCCACAGGTTGGAGACCAACACCATCTGGAGAGTTGAACATTCCCCACTCCTGCTCTACATTATGTTCGCGTAGCATATGAGCTTCAGTCTTATACTCTGTTATGGAGATTTCTGTCCCACTGATAATTCCATTTCATAGCAGTTCCTAAAGGTTTTAAAAACAGAGAAAGAATTAAGGAAGTCCAGATGTATCATTCAGCCTGTTCATTTACCTAGAGTCAGTAAGTGTCTCAATTTAGTTCTTTCAGTTGTTTCTTACAAGTGGTTTAAGAGGTGGTTGTCTAGATCTAAAATCCTATCTTCTCAGTTGTGGTGGTAAATTTCCAAGCGGTTTTCTGCCATGGCTGAAAGTATAAATCCCTATGGGCAGTGTGAAAAAGGCACATGTGCCTGGCACCATCAACATGCATGCTTGAACATTACAAGGCAGGACAGCAGACTTTTTCTTAAGAAAGCTCATGCTGTAATTAGAGACAAATCCAAATTGAGCTGAGATTAGTTTTGGTCAACACTAGAATCATCTTCTTCAATAAAGACCACTCAAATCTCTTCCTTACCTAGTAAAATCAATACAGTACAGTTTATTTATTCCCCTCCCAAACATAGGACACTGCCTTACATAGAGTCAGACCATTGATTCATCTAGTATTGTCAACACCGACTAGCGGCATGTCTCCACGCCAGGGTTTAAGCAGGTGCCTTCCTTCTCAGCCTTGGGGGTAGAACCTGGACCCTTCTGAATGCAGAACAGATGCCCTAACATACAGTCCTTTGCTGTGCACAGTTTTTGAATTCTGGCCTTGTGAATGCTTCAACACATCTCCCAGTTGTGACTCAGCACATCCTGCTTTCACTCAGTCCTGAGCATTTCATTTATTTTTCAAATTTATGTCTTGCCAAATTGGCTTCAGAGCCCTCATGGTGGCTTAGGTTACTAGATTGGATTTTAGAACCATATCATAATAAAACACACATCTTATGTCTAAATCTAGCAGACGGATGCAAAAACCGTTCAACCTTGTTAAAAAAAATGTTAGCTGTGTTTTAATAGAATGGTAGCATCAGACAGGGATAACTCTGCAGTTCTCATTTCCATTTGCCTCATAGAATTTGAAAACTGTTCACTGTTCTTGTAAAGGTATCAGTAGAATTATCTTGGTAAGCTTTTGCTGGGATAGTGTTCTGCAGAGAAGGCATGATCACATAAACGGTCCTGTAGGATCAGGCATGGTGAACCTGTGACCCTCCATATGTTATTGGAAATTCCTATCATTGCTGACCACTGGCCATGCTGTCCAAGGGTGATGGGAAATGGGGTCTCACAACATTTCAAGGCCCACAAGTTGTGGGAAGGTACACACATGAGCGAGTGCTCCCTTGGATGCTTTAAATCAGCATCTAGAACTTTAGACAGAAATTGACAATATTTTGGGCTGTAGTGAGTGATTGGCTCAATTCAGGCATTATGCCAAATAAGGGCTAAGGACCTTTACAGTGGTTGGATATGATGTATGAATAGATAAGCCATGGTTTGTACTTGACTAGCAAATCAGAATGGCAAATAATGGTTTGTGATAGGTCTGCATAAACTTTGGTTTGGTACCGGGGTATGTGTCTGAATTGATAGTTGTAGCTTTCACTCTACCTTTATAAATGGTTGCACTGTGGAGATGAGACAGTAGATGTATGAACATGAAACTGAGAGCACAGTGGAAATGAAAGCAGACAATTAGCTATTAAGCCTTGCTTTGCCTGTTGTTCCTTAGATGCTTATATTATAGTTTGGGTTCTAAGATATGTTCGGCAGAAAGCTTAGTTTTGCTTAATATGTGAATTAAGCCACTGTGTGTAAACAACTTCTGGAACGTTCATCATTAATTAATGCAGTTCAAGAAGTCAACCTGTTTGGACTCC
Organism: Zootoca vivipara; assembly: GCF_963506605.1. Lineage (NCBI taxonomy): Eukaryota > Metazoa > Chordata > Lepidosauria > Squamata > Lacertidae > Zootoca > Zootoca vivipara. Next base: position 74,491,889 of record NC_083279.1, on the reverse strand, counting down.
CAATACATCATAAATATGCATGCAGATTGGTCCTCAGCCAAGTTATACTAGATGTGTCCACACCTTGCTGGCTTCTTAGCCAAATTATGCCATTTGCATATAATATTTATAGATGTGCAGAGACAGCAGTATAGATACCCTTCTACTATTACAGCTTACCTGAAGGCTTACATGAAAGGGACTGGACTGTGCTGGGCAGGCACATCAGCGAGCCGATCAAATGCTCCTGCCAGTGTGCCTCTGCAGCCCAGCCTTGCCAACTGAAGCACCACCCAGGTAAACTACGTACAGTACCACTGTACAGTACGTACAGTGCTGGGAGGGTGGCTGTATCCCACCACACAAGTCACTACTGGACAAAGGTGCTTAGGATTGGGTTGCTAGCATTGGAATAAAGCAAGCAACATGATCCTGTATCCTTAAAATGTTACACTGTGGGAGTGTAAGCTACTTAGGGGAGTTTATTTGAAGGCAGGGCAGAAATAATTTAAATAATGCTTGTTTCTGAAGGCTTCATGCACCAGTACTGGCTGAAAACATGGCGGAAAGAAATAAGCATGCCTCCATCCTCCCACTTAACTCTGCTCTGCCCATTTCAAATTTTTCTCATGCCCTCATTTAAGATTGTCCTGATTTTCTAGCAAAACACATCTAAGAAAATGGTGTTTGTCCTTTTCTCTTCACAAGACTTTGATTTCCATTTCAATAGCAGACTTTTTTTTTGCTAACACTTCCCCTGCAGTCCAGGCCAGCGGACAAGGAGCCCACTGTTCACGGACTAAATGTTCAGCCAGCTCTGACGTAGCAGTCTTTTATCAGTGCATTTTATTCAGTGCTTTTCTGTACACATGGTGTGGGCAAGGGTGTGTGGTTTTCAAGGGGACGGGAAAGTTTGCTTCTGTTAAACATACCCCACTGCACTGTTTTAGCACTCTCCCCAAAACAGTGTCAGCTTTACAGCCTTGTGGCTTGTCACAGGGCCTTTTATAGGCTTGCAGCTGGCTTTTCATGTGGTCCTTTTGGATCTTCATAGCTTTGCCCTCTGGTTTTGCCAGTGCTGCAATGTGTGTGATACGTATTTAGATTAGTTAGTGCTTTCTTCTCCCTTTTCATGTTGTGCTGTTTTAACGTCTCATTTCCATCATTTTGGATTTGTGCCTTTTCTGCGTATCTTTTCATGTACCCATCATTATATGCACTATGCATCATTCTCTCTCTTTCTCTCTCACACACATTCACAAACACACACGACCTACATACCGCAGAGGATTGCCCTAGCAACTTATCATCATTGAGCCAATAAAATAGGAAAGGGGGTCATTTTGAAAAGTGCTTAAGGGGTCATTAGCTACAAGTTTGAATGAAATGTGAGCATACAGCTAAAGTGTTTAATGACTAGAGCATTCAGCACATCTAAGACTCTTCCTCCAAAACTGCAGTGAGGCCTCAGGTTGTATACAAAACTGCAGATAATTCATTATGTCCCCGTCCCGTCCCCCCTTCTTAACAAGAGGGAGAAAAAATGCATTCGTACTGCCTGTCTCCTAGCATCTGTACTGAAAGCAGCATTTTCTATTAGCTTTTGTTGTCAGGCATACAACTGTGTCTTTCTCTGCAATTCCAGCAGCAGATTGTCCACAGTGTCACCACCCTCACTGCGCTCTAAGGTATGCGCCAGTATTTCACCACTGAGTCCATGTGAGGCAAAGGAGAGACACACACAACAGACACACAGAGACTGGGAAGAGAAGACTTGGGATTTAACCCCTGACCATGTTGTAACCTGCTAGCCATTTCTGAATGTAAGACTTGCGAGTTTCCTGACTTGGATCATAGAGAAGAAATGTCCTTACTGCAGCCAAACTATGAATATGGGTTGACAGACCCTCTAGTAATTTCTGGGCATTTGCCGTTTGGAACAAGTTGTCTTGAGTGTTGTGCTGTTCATTTTCTGTGTTAAAATGTCATTTTGTTGGCACCAGAAAACTTGCTTACCTCCTTCACAACTGGAGTTAGTATCTAGGAAGTTTGAACTGAGTTTAAGGAATGTAGTTCTGGAAATAAAAATGTGAAAGAGGAAGGGAACTCACTGGAACCAGAAATTAAGACATTTTGGGTTGTGTCCACCTAAATCATTCTGATAGTGCAAGGACGTCTGCCTGTAAAATGAGATCTCTTCCCCTCTTCTTTCCCTGCACCTCCCCTCCACAAATCTGCTGTGGAGGGTTGGGGAAAACCCAAAACACATTTATGGGGTGTGCACAGGGAGATGAAAGGGAGAGGAAGTCTTGCTGCACAAATGGAAGTCCTTGTACTAACAGAACAACTTAGCTGGATACAACCTTTTATCTTTACTATGACATGAGTTTATTAGATGTGTATGTTTTTGAGAAGCAGAAAACACACATAAGTAATAATAAATGAGTGCATTTGGTATCATCAATAATAATTTTCTTATTTCTGTAAATATATGTAGATCAGTCTACCCATAGTTCTGCCTTTAGGGATGACTAGCAAGTTTTAGGTATTGCAGTAGGTGAAAGGAGGCTTCTCAGCATGCAATCCATTTACAAATTGACCACAAACACAGCTCAGAATCTCATTAAATGAAATAAAATTCAATTGCGTAAGAATGCCATTAGACATGTTTGCTGTTCTGCTGCCTTAACCCTTATCCCCCACCCTTTTTGAGGCATATAGACATCACCATGTTTTTAAAGAATTTTAAGACTTAGCCTCGTTTGTACATTCTGGCAGTCACATGCTGAATAATAGGTGTGACTTTCTGCCCCCACTCCAGTCACAGAATGTTACCATGTTGTTGGCACTCCGTGCTCATGGCAATTTTGCACAATCTCTGCTCTATTTTTTGAGGTATGGAGAAGAATTGCACAAACACAATGTCCAGAGTATAGTAAATCTGTGACATTATTTTCATGTGGAGGGTCAAGATCATGCTGCATATTCACCATAAAAAAACCTTGATGAAAGATTGAATTTTGTTGAGTTTTAGAAGGGGGAAACACTGTAACTAAGGCAGTGAACAGCTGCATTCACATGTTCAAACAGGAAGGCCACAGAGATGGTACCATTAAGAGGGTATTTTTGGTTGATCCCAGTGATCACAATAGGGTATATGAAAGATGCGGCCCTAATATATTATTTCATGCCACTCCAATCTCCTGGCAGTGTGAGACTCCAGGGGTTCCAGGCTTCGTGTTTTCTTTTGAAATGAGGCATATTGGAGACTGATTTCAAGATGCTACAGAAAACAGTGTTCACACAAATTATTAATTGGATAAAATACCTGGAAAGTACTAAAACAGATCAGACTTTCTTGGGAGCAGCTCATAATCATGGCAGAATTTGTGGCATGATAAATAGATGGTAAAATTGTGCCATTGTGTGCTGTCACTCATATATTGAGCTTGTGCAGGTACTTCTGGGACCTGTAGTAAAAAGATTCTATGTAGAATATATAAAAGAATAAACACCCATAGATACTCTAAAAAGGAAGCACATACAACCTCAGGGAGGAAAATGTTCAAGCTTTAATGGATTTCCAAGAAGGGAGGGGAGTTGTATGGATTGTGGAACAGCAACCAGGAATATAATTCTGTCAATATTGGACATGGATGGTTGTAAAAGGACAACTTTTTCCACCAGTGTTGGCCATTTCTAGATGAGACTCTACCAGTCTCCCGAGTATTTGGAATTTTGCTGAACTCTTCCTCAATTGGCGCCCTAAAAATGTATCATGAAGATCACTGCATAGGTTTGTGTAAATTCACACCATAATCCTATGCATATCAATGAGATTTACCCCAGTTTAGTGTACAGCCTCACTCTCTTTCAGTCTAACCTATTTCACAGGTACAGGTACAGGTAGGTAGCCGTGTTGGTCTGAGTCGAAGCAAAATAAAAAAATTCCTTCAGTAGCACCTTAAAGACCAACTAAGTTTATATTTTGGTATGAGCTTTATATTTTGTTTATATTTTTGTTTATAAACTTAAATATAAGTTTATATTTTGGTATGAGCTAAGTTTATATTTTGGTATGAGTTTATATTTTGGTATGAGCTTTCGTGTGCATGCACACTTCTTCAGATACACAATTTAATATTCATAATCACCCTATTTCACAGGGTGATTGTGAATATTAAAATGGAAAAGCCCAAGTATGCCAAGTATGCCACCTTAAAATACAAATACACTCTAAATACAAATGTAATAGGTGGTTTATTAGAGTTATCTGGTTGTTAGAAGCTTTGACATATGCTAGCAATAGAGCCTTTTCATCACCTACAAGAGGTACATGTCAGAAAAGAATAAAAGATTAAATGTGACAAGCTAATTGTTGTTGAGCCTGTTAGGTGAATCTCAGTTCAAAACTGGAAGCAGAAAAAGAATTTGAAAATAACTATCATAAAAGAGAAAATCAACCGCATAGAGAAAGAGAAAATCAACCACATAGTGACTGCAGGAGGGCAAATGTGCAAACTTATAATTAGGAGCATTGGATTGACTGCACATGATGCCTGTGCAAAATTCTGTCTTAAGTTCTGCCCAAACTATTTTCATGTTGTTTAGTAGAGAAGTTTGGTCTGTCTTCCATTCTAGATGCTTCTGCACTTTAGGAAGCCTGGCAGGGTGCTTATCCTAATTTTAAAATTAATTTTAAAAGCCTCAGAATAGGAGATGTAAGAATTGCTTTTTGTTTTCTGTTTCAGAAAATGGAAACAAAAATGCTTGCAGTAGTTAAGTTTTTTTAAAGACTATGCACTGTATTTATTTATTAAAATGTGGGGAGATTCAGAGGGATGTTGCTCATTATTTATAAGTGTTCCTGCTGTTTTGACATGAGATCTGGAGGCACTTTGATAAATGCGGTGGAAGCTTGCATAGTTTCACTGCACTTTAAAAGCACCTGCTATATCGTCAGCTGAGATGCTGGTTTGTAGCAGTCTAGTATCACTCCTGTAACTTCCAAGAGTAACCTGTTGAGCACAGTTCTGATGAAAACAGAAGAAAAGAAAGAAGTGGGTAAATGTACTGCAAACTTGAGGTATTTAGGTGAAGCCAAGGGAAAGCAGCAAAGAGGAGGGAAGAAGAGAAGAATTGGTGAGTTGGCTACATCTAGGGTGGCTGGATGCAAAAGAGGACAGGCCACAGTTGTGTTGGGGTACTTAGTGACACCCTGAGGTGGAAGAGAGTTTTGATGGGGTTTGTAATTAAAGGTTAACGTACCTGATTCACCCTTTCCTTTTTGCACAAAGCAAAAGGAGCCATCCTTCAAAATTTGGGCTTCCCTGAATTTTGAGATGCAATCCTCCAACCAAATGTGTACAGAAATGCATATACTAGGGTAAAGGCCACATAAAAATAAGCATTTTTGTGAAAATAAAATGCACAAATGCATTATATCAGGGAAAATGGTTTTGCTAAATTGTGTGCATTGTGCAGAATTGCATGCAAATGTGTATATTAGGAAAAATTGCACTAACTGAGAATTTTCATGATTTTATAAAAATGTGGAAATGTGGAGAACTGATTTTAAGATTGGGGAGAAACTGAGATTTACAAATTTACCCTCCTGAAGTGCCATGTTAAGTGGGGAGGTAAGAATTATCTGAAGGGCTCCAGGTCTGAATGCTGTGCAGCCTTACTCAACATGTGAAAGCAGCTCTGTGGGATGGGCTTGCTAAAAGCCATTTATCAGCTAAGAGGGCAATAGGACAAAACTATTTCCAGCAACATCACACCCTCTTAGCCAATTGGATTGTGTTGTATTGATGAATCCAATTTGGCTCAGACAGGACCATGTAACCTAAAGTAGCTTGTGCTGCTGCTCTCCTGGCCAGTTAGTGCACATGTTTATGTAGATTTAGGAGTGTCCTGAGTGTGAATGATGCAAGTACTGATTGCTAGGTATGGATATGTTTTCTGCCTCTGTTTAGATCATTGCAGAATTTGCTGTTTTAAATCCATTCTGTCATTGCATTGCAGGCTGTTGCATGTGAAACCATAAAAAAGTTCAATTTCTGTGCACATTAGTTATCATAAGCAGCTTCAGTTATAGGTTGCAACATTGCATTGTAGGGCTTCTAACTGAATATCCCAGTATGGTGGTTGGCAGCTACTGCATTAGCTAGAGATGGAGGAAGAGCACACATGATTTCAAGAAACTGTGTTTTTGGCTCTGCCAAATGCCTTTGTATAGTTGTCCAGGTAATGTGCTCCCTGTGGGCCAAGCGTGATGTGAAACTTCCAATCACATGTGTACATTTTATTTCTTCAACAGAGGTGTTAAATACTGGGCTGGCTTGCTAGCCTTGAAGTCAGGTGTAGATAAATGAGTCGATGCACAAACACTATACAGTGCCTTCAGCCTGTTATTCATAGTCTCTTCTCTCCCTGAAGTAATAACTTCACTGGCATCCTGTGTACTGGGTCAGTGCCTTCCTGCCTTACACAGCCTTATGTCATTAGCAAGCAAGTGTTGGTTAATCCCCAGGGTAGTCCCTGTGGGAGACAGAGATTAGCTCTTCTTTAAGAGGTAACATAAGACTCTAACTCTGGCCACAAGGAGAAAGGCCTTCTAGATACTCCTGAATACTATCGATAGCATCTTGCTGCTGCCATCTTCAGTTCAGCTAGATCTTTTATTTAAAAAATTAACTTTAGCTTTGATTGCAATAAGGAACTTTGAGTGGAATTGAGTGTCTCTGTTGATTTGAACTGTCACTTCCAGGAGTCAATGATAATCTGCCTCTCTTAACCATCTCTAGATGTTGGGTGATGGGGTAGGCTCAGACTTGCAGCAATTGTAGGTACCCCTTGTTTGGAAAATGAGAGATGATCCTGAACTTTTCCGGGGTTTCTTCTCATTTTCCAAGGAGAAGTGCACCTGTGAGACTGAAAACAAATTTTGTGTCGCTTTTTAACAAAGTTGATGCTGGTCTCGGAGCAAATGCACACAAGAGGACATTAAATGCTGATTCCTCCTGGCAGGTGCCAGAGATTACCCAAGCGGCCTGCCTGTAACATGGCAAGGGTCTCTGAGGTGACTCTATTTTCCCAAGGAAGAAGTATCTGTAAGGCAGGGGTGGGAAAACTTTTTCATACTAAGGGTTGCATTCCTAATTGGGGTCACAAGCTAGTAGTGAACAGAGTAGTAGGCAGAGTAACAAATGCAAATTGTACTTTTGCTCAGTAAGCTAGTTTCCTCTAAAGCAAGAAGCATTACTGGAGTTCAATAACACATTCCAGCCAAGCAAAAGCACTTGGTGTGCAAAATAGGCCAGTAAGGGGTGCGGAGAGTTCTGAGAACCTGATAAAGAAATTTGGAGGGTTGCATTTGGTTACCACCCTCAAGCTTGTATGTCAAGCTGTCCCACATATGCTGCAATTCCTTCCCTCGCTGGATTGGCAAGGTGTGGTGTACTGGTGGTACTGGTTGGCCTGCCCGATTAAGGTTATGAGAAGAACATATTCCGGGTAAAAATGGTGCAGAACCTTATGCTCACAGGCTGACATTGGGAGAGTGTGGTGCTGGTGGTCAAGGAAAGTCAGGGCGGGGATTTAGTGTGCCCTTCAGGCCGCTATTTGGGAGCCCTTGGACCTCAAACCAATTTGTTGACATAGCTCATGCTCCATGTTACCATATCAGCTATTCTCCCTGCACAAGCTAACTTGAAGGGTTCCAAGATCAGTGATGGATTTCAGTGTTGTAGATGCCTTTGAGAGTAGACCTACTTCTGCTGCACAAAAAATTGGCTGTAGTTGATTGAACCGAAACGGGATGAGCTCCATGTGTGAAATCCATTTAAATGGATACTCTTATTCCAAATAATAATGTCTGTAAACATGTAAGCTAGAGGATAACAAAGATCCTGAGGATAACAAAGATCCTGTTATGAACTATTTTGAGATAGGCTCGAGGCTTGGGTGCCTAAGCAGTTAGCAGATTGGTAAAAGGCAAGTTGAAAAGCAAAGTTAAGAGGGCACTCCAAAATGCTTGGGAGTAGCTCAGATCCTGCTGATGGGTTTGCCACATGCATCTGGTTTGCTACTCTGAGAACAGGATGCTGGACTAGATGGGCCATTGGCTTGATCCCATAGGCTCTTTTTATGTTACAAATTGCTAATGCAAAATACAGTTTATAATGGAAATTGAAAGTTGAAAGCCTGATAATTTAAAACTGAAGTACAGCTCAGTTAAATGTTCCTAGCGATCCCATTTCTGTTTTATTTCCCAAATCAATTGTGTAATTGGGAAAACCTATGCTTTCCTCAGTTTTGCTTGAAATTGTAGTGTGGTAGAGGGAGTTCTTGAGGAAAAGTGTGGCTCTTCTTCTTCTTCTTCTTCTTCTTCTTCTTCTTCTTCTTCTTCTTCTTCTTCTTCTTCTTCTTCTTCTTCTTCTTCTTCTTCTTCTTCTTCTTCTTTCCATAGTGTGCATTTCTCCTATTGTTTGTAAACAATGGAAATAAAATCTATGTCTTATAAGAACAGGAAAGAGGCAAGGCATTTCTGTTCCAGGGCGGGTCAGTTGGATTATAATTGGCTCTAATTAACACTCTCAGAAGCTGCGACATTCCTTACCTGCAGCCCTGGCCTTCCAAGGTGTGAATACAATTTGCAGATTCCAAGGAAAATGCTTGCCAGTCTGAACATTACATTTAAAAGCCAAGTGATCACTGTGACAATTTGTCACCAAAGGGGAATAACTTCAGTTTTTGGATCTCCTACAACTGGGTATGCAAAGCCTTATCCTTAATGAGTGCAACCTTTGGGGCTCTGGGAGCTACCATCTAATGAAGAGCACAGAGAATAAAATCTTGGGTGAATTAATATGGAACACTGAAATTTAAATGTGTGGGATTTTTTTTTTATCCTTCTTGTTGCCAGGAATAAGTCTCAAATCTAGTAGGGTTAGAGCAAATAGTCTCCTCTCAATCAGATTTAACCACAGCCCATCTGCTGTCTACATATTGCTTCACTCCTTGTCCAATTAGAGCAGCTTGCTTGGGGATACGCAGAATCCCTCCCAGCAAGGCGTTTTGCAGGGTTGCCAAGTCACATGAGTGTGTCATTAATCTCAAAGTCCTTTTTAAGGCATACAAATCTTAAACTTGTATCATTATTTTTAAAAAGATGCATATGGCAGCAGTGCCATAGTGCACTTTATTGAGAAATTTTAGCTTTAGAATCACAGAACTTATCCTCATGCTGGATATCAAAAGGGGCAGAGGGCAAAATAGATTTAAAAATGGCTGATAAAGGACAGGGTGCAATATGTGTCAGACTTAAGATTGTGATTCTTTGCACACCACCAGTTAAGGTTGTAATCCTAAAGGACACTTGCAAGGGAGAAAGTTCTCTTGAGCTCAGTGGGACTTATTTTCTGAGTACGCAGGTTGAGGATTTTACCACATATTGTTTTGTGCAAATTGGAAATAATTCCAGGTTGTAACCAAAGTATTCTGTGGCAAAGAAGTGATGGCGGCCCTTCCTTTGAAAACACAAGCCAGTATTTATTCTGATCTGTCTCTGAAACTGATCAGAACACACAAGTCCTTGTAAGGTAAAGGACAGAAGTTTAAAAGAACATCAACATGGCAATCCTTGCATTACCACAGCTGGAGATTAATTTAAATGATGCAAAGTGATAATGGTCATTGCTTTTCGTCCCCTTGTGCTTTGGTACAAACTTAGGGTTTTGCACTTGGCACACAGAGGCTAATTTAATTAGTCTGCAAACAGCTTTCTCAATCACCATCTTCAATCACCATCTTCAGATGGTTGCATATTGCTTACTGATTTGTGACTTTTAATTGGTCCTAATAGAAATGGTATATTGTTCCTCCTGCTGGGTTCCCCACCTCCTGTGCCATGGATACATGGCTTCAGCATAATTATTATTATTATTATTATTATTATTATTATTATTTTGGGGGGGAGCAGTGTAATTGTGGGGTTAACTTTCAATAACATTCTAAGATTCTCTTTTCTTTGCATTGTGCAAAAGCTTTGAAATTCAGGCTCAAGGCTGACAAGGCAAGAGCAAAATAACTGTGTTGTATTTGATGATGGTCAAGATCAGGGGTCCCCAGACTACGGCCCCCGGGCCGGATGCGGCCCAATTGGCCTCCCAATCCGGCCCGCGACACCCCCCGCTGCCCGCTGCTGCCGCCCGCTCTTATGGCGCGCGGCGCGGCGGCGATCTTCAAAATAAAAAAAAAATCGCCGAAAATCCTTTGTGCGCATGCGTATGGGCCTCTCCCGACCCAGAAGAGGTCATTTCCGGTGCACTTCCGGGTCGGGGGAGGCCCATACGCATGCGCACAAGCGATTTTCGGCGATTTTTTCCGACCGTGTGCGTGTGCGCATGCGCACGGGCGCGCACTCCCCTGCCCTCCGGCCCGAAGCCCGGTAAGTCTGGGGACCCCTGGTCAAGATGGTACCAGCAACATTATTTATTTAGTTCTGGGTCACTGGATTTTTGACTGCTTAGGGCAGGCATTCTCACCAAACTCGGCCCTCCAGATGTTTTGGGACTACAACTCCCATCATCCCTAGGTAACAGGACCAGTGGTCAGGGATGATGGGAATTGTAGTCCTAAAACATCTGGAGGGCCGGGTTTGAGGATGCCTGGCTTAGGGTTAGCAACATGCATCTAAATTTGTTTTAATTCATGTGCAGTGCCTAATGGTTGGAACTAGGGTAGTAGCTCATTGGTTGGTTGCATGAGTTTTAATCAATTTAAATCTGCATACATCAACATAAGAATAAAACAATGGAAGGAAGGAAAATAACTATGAATTTGTCTTTAAGTGATGAACATACATATTCTGCAGCAGGCAACATCATTCCTTCCTGAGTGGGAGAGGAGAAAGCATCCCCTAAAATAGTGTCTGTTATCAATAGCTTTCGTTAGTACTTCTGTGAACACACACACAGCAAGAACATCTGCTTTCAAATGGGTGGTAGGGTATCTTCTTACCTAATCAAAGTTTTCTAAATTATTACAATTTTGACGAAAGCTGTAATGTTAAATCCACTTACCAGGGAGCAAGCCCCATTGAACTAAATGGGAGCCACTCCTGGTGCCCAAGATTGCAGTGTAAGGCTGTAGCCTTAACAACACTGGCTGAATCCATTTTAATTTATGAAGTAAACATTGCATTGCATATTTTGCAGCCCTAGGTAGGCTGTCTCATAGTTTTAGTTAACAAAATATTATCTGTCACAGTTGTTTCCCTCCATGAATCTCATGACATTGCACATTTTATCTTCCCAACTGCCATGTAAGGTAAGTTAGGATGAGCCAATGACTAGTTCAAGGATATCCAGTATGCTTCATAGCTAAATACTGATCCTTTGCAGTCTGTAAGAGTCTAGGACTCTACTCACTACACTGCAAGCATTCTGTAGGGTAAATTTCAGGTCTTGGATTTCAGAAGGACACGGATGCTAAAGAAGAGTAACAAAATAGGACAACGAGGAGACTGATAGGTTGAAAGCCAAGCTTTTTATTTCTCTCTCCATTGAATTCACCATCAGAAACTGCTCCTTAAAGATGAACTGGCATGACTAATGTCTTTGGCTAGTGTTCAGGTCTCAGCGGGTAATGCAGAAAGATGTTTGCTGTTCGGAAGTTGACAGGCTTGTGGATTAGCATCTATCACTGAAACTGTAATCAGTTTTTTTTTGCTGGTGGTTCTTGTGTGAGTATGTCATAATGGTGGGCTATCATCCCCTTCCCCATCTTTTACTCCACATGAGCTGAAATTCTTTGTGGGTCAAGGAAGCTGCTTTTAAAACCATTGAAATCCTACCATCTTCTCTCTTTGATCTTTGTTTATTCCTGCCATGCCAAGGCATCAGCACAACAAAAGACCCTTAGGAAACCCAAAGTTGGTATTTACTTCCAGATAAAAATGAGAATTAGACAGCATAATGCATTGTTCCCGCCCACTGCCCTTGTGGATAATCAAAATAATTGTCTAATCCATGATTTATACAGAAAGAATAATGATGGCAACAATGCTGCTTTTTATAAATTGTGATTGTGGCATATTCTTAGGAAGCAAAGGGGCAGATGCTTAAGTCTCTGCTGCTTCAGTGACTCTTTCATTCTCTTTGATGGTCAGTCTCACATGTGAATAATGCTTTTTAAAGAAAGAATATATCTAAAGTTGCAAAGCATTGAGCTAAGAGTTGTCTCCACAATAGGTGAGACTGGTGGATACAGATGACAAATCTTTGGCTAGTGATGCCTGTATACATCTTTGAGGGAATGTTTATAGTTTCTAAAAGACACACAAACACATACACACACACAAAAAAAACCTTTTAGCTGAGACACATTTAGTCACGTAAAAAAAAGTATTAGGCTTGTTTTCTATTTTTAAATAGCAAATACATTCCAACAAGTATTAGTATTTTTTGTTGCTGGTGGAATTTTGATACAAATCACTAGTCTCCCACTGCTTTCCCTAAATATATTTGCAACACTTTTAAAATCTGGAAGCATTGTGTACTTCTATGGTAGAAACTCCATGGAGGGGACTTGGTAGCATTTCCCCTGCATGGAATTTTCTGTCTCTGTTGTAGAGCCCATTCACATTACCCCAGGCACAAGGCAACAACAGATTTTTCTGGATGAGCTTCCAATGAATGGCAGAGTGGCCATCTGACCGCGAGCAATTATTGGGAGCCTGGTTGTGCACTGAAGCAGTCAGGCAACTGTTTTACTGCACACTGAGCATTTGTAATTTGCCTCAAAGTTGCCATTCACCATATGCCCACAGGTTATGTGAACTGGCCCTTCTCTTGAATACCCTTCATTACATTTCTCCTCCCCCTCCCAACCACCCCAACTTGCCTTTTCATCTCAGATCCCTGCTGACCTGACTTTGCATCTCAGGTCATTTGGTGACTACGATTCGTTCATACTGCTCATGATGTGAGTGGAATTCCTTTACTCAGCAATGATTAAGGTACCATTTGGAAAGCTGCATTCTGTCCTGGACAAATTACAGTTCAAAAAGGCTGTTGGCAACTTGGAAGGCTTCATGGGTGCCTGTATGTTTTCCACATTTCATTTTCCTCCATACCATTCTGATCCCCATGACAAAATTCCCACCTGTCAAGCTTTTTCTGCGCACATTCTGTGGTCAGTACTGTTGCATGCCACCTCAATCTCTTGAGTGGTGCAAGATTACAGGAGTTCCAGTTGCTTATGCAGGGTTTGTGGTTCTTTTTGGGAATGAGGCACAGCAAAGTTTCTGGTGTCTTTATGATATGTGGTTTATTTACATATATATACAACCTGAGCCTACAGTGGAAGAGTTTGCAGCATTGACACCTCAAGAGGACCTTGCTTCTCCCAAAGCTGTAGTCTTGGATTGAAGCAGAAATAAAACATTGCTCTGACTCTTTCTCCAGTTTGCTGCTTGTTCCTCTAGCTCAAATCACTGTCAAAACTCTCAATTCTGGCTTTATCCTTCTAACTATTTGCAAGTTGCGGGAGGGGCTGTACCCATTTGCCATCTCACACAGAGCCTCTTTCCTTTATTTCCCCTAATGGCCCATCACCCAGGCAGTCACTTTACCAAGAAGCTATCCGGGTTATATTGTAACACTTGCTGGATTTAGGGGTTAGAAGGGTCTCAGCCTACAGCCTACTTTCCCTTCCCCCAAACTTATAAAAGTGCTAAGCTTCCTTGTCATTGAACCATAGGAATTGCTTCAGCGCCCTTTCCCATCTTTGATGAGCATGGGCTTAAAATGGAGGAGCTTTCTGAAATCCTGGTTATAACCTCAGGAAAGCTAGAAACAGCCAAGCAATAAGACACCCCTGTTTTTACAACACCATCTGTCTCCTCTAACTTCCATAATCCTTCATTTGGTGGATTAGAAATTGTCACTGGAAGGGGCTGGATTGAATCCAGGTCAGGTCTGGTTTCTGTGGCTCTTCTGAATCCATCACCGCACCCCCCACTTTTCCCTTAGTACCTTAGGTTGAACTCTTGCAACACTAAACAGTCTGGACAACTGGGATTTTCCTTCCTTCCTGCAGTGGCAGTGTGTGTCTGTTTTTCCTCTTCACATCATCTTCTTGTGCCCTTTTTTGTTGATAAAGTGAGGTGTGCATTCCTTTTGGTTGCCCGTGGAATGTGAGACATCTGATGCAAGTTTTTAAACTACATTTTGTTTTCCATTTCTTTGATTTTCCTGGCTGTCAGCTCTACAGAGCTTACGTGATTGCAGATATTGAATCTGTTCCACATTTAAGTAGAATTAAGAGCCAACAGTGTTGCTGGGAAGTATCATTTTGGTCTGAAATGTAGAACTTTTAATTTTCTCCCATGGATTCTCCTTTATGGGATATTAATTTAATTTGGTTTTGTGCAGCCACACTTCTGTGTAAGCACCATATGCAGTCCTGCTTGCTGCTTTATAGCTTCAATGATACAAGGAAGAAGTAGTGAAACTTTTATTTTATCCAATAAACTACTGTGGATATGCACATCTTATCTTCTGAATAGAAAGCCTTCTTACCATCCTTGGCAGTTCAATTTACTCTAGAGGGGTTGCAGCTCACAAGCACGGCTTATATTGCCAGATCAGAATAGGATGAGTTCATTTTCTTCTTGGAATCATTTAAATACTGTTTGCACACAACAGACTTTCCAAGTTACTTGATCCTTAACATGTGTCTTTATTTGAGCATTTATCACTCATATAGGGTCATACACCCAAGCTTTTCTTTCAAAATCATGTTTGACATATAAATGTGTGGTGGTGGTGTTTTAAAAAGCACAACAGCAAAAAAACATCAGACTTGTAGATCCTACAATGTCTAGATCCAGGGCTTTAAGTGAAACTCCTTTTACCAACTGGCAAAAAAGCGAGGATGATTCTTGCAGTTTTAGAGGCAGGTAGTATGTCTCTGAACTAACGTGGGGGAGTTGTTCAGTGTTGGGCTAGGACTGGGTAGATAAGAGTTTAAATCCCAACCAGAGTAACAGCCCTAATGGTGCACACATGGTTTCCCATCCATTTGTTTGTATGCAAACCTGTTTGTAGAAATGGCCACCCAAAGTTTTCCTGATCACTTCATTTCCGAAGTGGATTTCTGACAGCTCAAGTATGGTCAAGTCTCCAGAGAAGGGTGTGCTACTAGTCTCAGAGGTTTACCTGGGCTCCCTTGTGTCCTTGACAGGGAGCTGTATTGCCACCTCCGAAGCTGGTAGAGACCATGGACCAGAAATTCCAAAAGCTTGCTTTTCATCACCTTTCATACTCCACCAATGGCTTTCTCCTTGGCCATTGGGGTCAGATCTGCTCTGCTCCTCCTCTCCTCCCCCTGTCAGTCCATCAGTTGGACAGATGAGCTTCTAGCCATTCAGAGCCAGAGTGGAATGACTTTTGTGCCCCTCCAGGCCAGGTGGGGGCCAACCTGGCAAACCCCTAGGTATGCCCCTGACTAGTCTATGCCAAAGTTAGCACATTTGTATCTTACCCTTTCTTCAGGAAGCTCAGGGGAAGCATATGTAAGGGGGCATTATCCCACCTTATTCTCAAAACACCCTGACAAGTTAGGTTAGCTTTGGGAGAGGTGATTAGCTCAAGGTCATCAAGTAAACATGGCTGAGCACGGATTCAAATCCGGTTTTCTTTCTTTCTTTCTTTCTTTCTTTCTTTCTTTCTTTCTTTCTTTCTTTCTTTCTTTCTTTCTTTCTTTCTATAGTTCTGTAGCCTTGAGAGTAAGGAAATGACTTTGACTTTAAAATAAAAGATCTTGGAATTCTAACAAGCCATGCCTGGCTTTCCAGGCATGATTTCATAGCCAAATTGGGAATAAAATCAAGGAGTCATAACTCCTCCTCCTCCTCCTCCTCCTCCTCCTCCTCCTCCTCCTCCTCCTCCTCCTCCTCCTCCTCCTCCTCCTCCTCCTCCGCTTTTTGTGCAAGGTCATTCTGCCTGTCTGCCTCTCCCAGTCCTGCCAATTACCCTGGCATCATAACCTCTCCTGCAGCTTCCTTGGAACACATTCTTGTGTGCTTGTATAAAATTTATTCTGTCTGCATATCATCCCTTTTTAGTGAGGTAAAGGAATCTCATCTACTGTACATGCGGTGTGCAAAAAGTAATATACGTAGAGCCTTACTCCCTGATGTCTATTCCTTTTACGTGTTTGTATGTTTCTGTACTTTTCATCTAATGGGCAGGCCTATATGTTGCCTATGACTTCTTTCCTAATCATGTTATTCTTCCTCTGCCTTTGTACAGTTGTCATGGGATGAGGAGTACAGTAATAGGAAAAACATCTGTTGGCCTGCAGCCCAACTAGTGCCTGCTTGTGCGTTCTGTATGACTATGTGTGAAAAGGGCTAGAGCAGTGCAGGATGTTACCACAGTGCAGGATGTATAGTGCAGGATGTTAACACAACCACAAACTGGTTTCCAGATGCCACATCATCCTAGTGGCTGTACTCTTCCTCATTTATAAAAGGATCTCAGGTGGCTGACCTGGGAAAAACCTTAAACTGATACCCCAGAAAGCCATTTGCCACTCTTGAGAAGGCAGCATTGGATTAGATGGTCCCAAATTAAGCTGTCTTTTTTGCTTTGTTAATAAGTTTGTGGTTTTTTTTAATGTGCTAAATTTAATTCTTACTGTGTTCTATATCATAAGTTGCCCTGGGATCATTAATTGGATGAAGGTCAAGCTAGAAAGTGAAATAATAAGCAGGCAAACATAGTTTGAGTTAGGGCAAGGCTGCTTCATATTTTTCTGTTGTAGTGACCCCTAATAAATTGTCTGCTATTCACACCCAGAGACAAAACATTATTATTTATTTCCAAAAGCAGGCAGGCCAACAAAAGTGCTTACTGTATATCCCCCCCCCTTTATGGACCTTGGTGAAGGCAATACCAAGGTAATTCATAATACAGGGTAGTTTGAGAAAGTTGTTGGGGAAGAGATGAGGAAGTGATGGATGCTGCTACAAAGAAGGCTTACTTGTTAGTCACTATTCTGACATTTTTAGGTGTTCATAGGCAACTATGGATATTTAGAATTCTGACAAAAGCAGGGAAAGATGTGGAATTGCTGCAGTTTATGTATTTGTGGTCAGGACCGACCGAAATCAGTCAAATATGACCAGTGTCCACGTTGTTACTGTTTTTAAGTCCACAAAGCATATGCACATATTGATTTTATTTACTTTGTTTTGACATTTCCTTTAAATTGAAATGAAAAGAATGCAAGTTACTTAAATTATGTTCTTGCCTATTCTCTGATGTTTGGATGAAGGGAGGTAAGTTCTGTTAAATAGTGGACAGTGAAATGAATAATCTACTGTTTGGTGGCAACCGAACTGCAGTGGAACAGAAACAGATGGTGATGCAATTCAGCATTGAAATCATTCCCTTTTTACATCCTTATATATAACCGAGAGATTCCATTAGTGTGTGTGCACATGCAAGGGAGATCAAGTATAGTTATGACAACGAAAGGGGATTTTGTGAGCCCTTATGGTAGGTAACAGACTTACACTTTGTTTTTTTAAAATAATTTTTATTCATTTTCCATTAATAACAAAAAAGAAAAAACATAAAAAGAATAAAAAGAAAATATATATATATATAAAAAGAAAAAAGAAAAACACACACAAAAAGAAAAATCTCTTAATTCTAACCATTGCCATAAAACTTTGGACTTCCCCAATTCCCCCCCCCCTGGGTTCCCTAATTATTATCCTTAAAACAGTTTTCACATTATTTTCATACATCATGCATCCATTTACATATTCCCAAATTTACTACCTTATACATATGATTATATTTTATTTATTCAATTTCTACTCTTCCAAATCCTCACCTTAATTCAATTCTAACTTATCGTTCTTATATCTAATATTTCTTCTCTTAACTTACTATTTTTACCAGGAATGCAATATATTTTAAATCTTAAATGATCTATCCTTCTTTTTAATTTTTTCTTTTATATTTAAAATAATCCCCCCTACTTCTGGAGCCAAATCCCCAGGGCAATTCAATGAATTCCATTTGCTGTACCCAATTCAAACCATACATATCCATCCATTAAAAATAATCTTCACATAATCATCCCACTCCCACCCTTTCCCACCTCCACCTCCAATATTCTTTCCACAGCTTCTGCCCTCCCTTTCTTGCTGCACCTATTACCCCATCCCAACATATTTACACTTTGAGCTTGGAAAAGGAAATCTCCATCATCTATTGTACAATGGTCTGGGAATCTCACTGCCCTAGCTGCATTCCAGCATATTTCTTATAGGCATCAGTTTCATGTGCATACCTATTAAGACAACTGGAGGGCTTATATTTATTAACTCATATTTTTAAATTTATGATTCATGTACTGATAGCTATTGCATCTACACTGTGAACTAAAGGTGGTCTATTATTATCAAATTGATATATTTCTGTTTATTAAATGGCAGCCTTGTTTCACATTTGTTTATATTTTGTTTCATTGTATATCTTAATTATGGATATTTATACTTTGTAAATCACTTAGCAGTGTATATTAACATTAAACTGCATATAAATTAATAATATTTATTAATTATATAATAATTCATCTTGTATACTTAAACTGCCCCACATTTATTGCATAGACACATTTTTCAGATAAGGATCCTAACGAATTTACTAGCATAGGAGACTTAATCAACTTCATTCCTTTATCAAATAAAAACAAACAAACTGCTGGATGTGCGATTGAGAGAATTGGCATTCCTGTAAAAAGAAATTTAAAATATGGATCAGCTTAGGTTTACAAATCATGGCTTTTTGTCAAACAAATCTAATCCTGAAATTAGTGTAGTGTGGGCAATTTAGTTACATTCATTTCCTGGCAGCATTTAATTCTATATGATTGACATGTTGGAAAAGATTCAGTGAACAAAATCAATTATTAAAAGGGACAAAGGAGACTAAGTTAAGTTTTAAGACAAAAATAAATCATTGGGTTTGTATTGTTAGCTTAGTGTTGTTTAAAGAGAAAACATAAGTGTTATGATTTGAAGTGTGTAGTCAATAATGTCAGAGGATAATTGGTGAGAATAAAAACTTTTTAATGCAGTTCAGGATTAAAATAAAGGAGAACTCTTATTAGGAATTTTGCTTAATATGGCTGCTTAAGGGCAACATGCTGAAATTCCTGCATAAAAAGGATTTTTCTAAAAAATAGGAAGTAATATGCTATCTTTATGTAGTTCATCATACGTAATTATCACCTCCGCAGTTAACTTTAGAACCATAAGTGTGTGCATGAAACAAAAATAGATGTGTTTACCATTGTAGCAAGCTATGGCTCAAGCTATGGTATATTATTTCCTGTAAGGTGCTCCCCCTATAACAGAAAAGCCCTGATATATGCAAACATCATATGCCAATAGATCACAGAAAGCTAGCTATTGATCTGCAATTTATTAATACATATATTTTAAACTGTTCGCTAAAGATTTGGACACAGGGGTTGTCTTATGTTTCAGACCATTTGTGGCTCTTCTGTATTTTCAGTGAGCTTGCCAGTTCTGCATACTGGGTGATTTTTGTTATAACTAGTGTAGTTAAAAGTGCCTGTGCCCTGTGAAGGAAACCCCTTTCTCCAAAAACATGTTAACCATGTTGAAAAATATGCTGACATTGTTACAAGGTATAAAAAAGCAACAACAGCAAATGCTTTTAAAACACAGTGCTTTATAGCAATAAAAATCTGAAATATATATACATATTAAAGAAAACATATATACTACTTCATTGTAAAAAAGAGCCAAGCCTCTTAGTGGTTTACAAAAATATAAAAGAAAGCATTTAAATTATTGATAACAAGTAGATGTTAAAAAATATGCAAAAGCTGAGCAGTAGCTAAAAAGAAATAAAGCACATGTATTAACCGTTAATTTAATCTGATTTTACATTATCATACTGTAGCAGATTTAAAATAAAAAAATTCCTTCAGTAGCACCTTAAAGACCAACTAAGTTTTTATTTTGGTATGAGCTTTCGTGTGCATGCACACTTCTTCAGATACAGTGAAATGGAAGTTTCCAGGCACTTATGTAGAGAAGGGGTGGGGAGGGGTGGGGATGGGGAGGGGGGATCACTCAGAAGGGTGGTGGAAATGGGTGATTGACTGACTGATAGCTGTTGATGACCGCAAACGACTGCAAATGGTTTTGCATGAAAAAGCAAGGGTTGAGATGGCTGAAGATCGCTTATCATGTATAATGAGATAAGAACCCGATATCTCTGTTCAAACCAGGTCCCTCCATGGTTTTGAGCTTGGTGATAAGTTGCAATTCAGCAACTTCTCTTTCCAGTCTATTTCTGAAATTCTTTTGTAGTAAGACAGCTACTTTGAGATCTTGTATAGAGTGTCCTGGGAGATTGAAGTGTTCTCCTACTGGTTTTTCTGTCTTCTGGTTCCTGATGTCAGATTTATGTCCATTTATCCTTTGGCGTAGGGTTTGGCCTGTTTGTCCAATATAGAGAGCTGAAGGGCACTGTTGGCATTTGATGGCATACACAATGTTAGAGGATGAGCAATTAAATAGTCCTGAGATGGTATGTTGGATGTTGTTGGGGCCAGTAATGGTGTTGTCTGGGTGTATGTGGCAGCAAAGTTGGCATCTGGGTTTATTGCAGGCTCTGGTACCAGTGTCCATGTTAAGTCTGGTGGTTGTATTATTGTGGGTGAGGAGTTGTTTAAGATTGGGTGGCTGTCTGTAGGCAATGAAAGGTCTTCCTCCCAGAGCTTGAGAAAGGGAGCGGTCATTGTCCAGGAGAGGCTGTAGATCTCTGATGATGCGTTGTACTGTTTTAGCTTGGGAGCTGTATGTGATGACTAGTGGTGTTTGCAGATTTGTTAAAGTCTGGCTGCAGATTTGCCACCTTGAGTGTTGGTTGGTAGGATCATACAAGCTCTCTAAAGTTTCATGCAGGGAGTGGATAGAAAAATCCAGGAACTGTTCCTGGTATTTTTGGAAGTCTACACTGTCGTAAGTCGATCTTCTTCCAGAGATGGTTTTGAACTGCAGCAGGTGTCCACTTCAGTGTGGGACGTACACCCATACCCCTTACCACTTGTGGTTTTTAGAGACCACACATCTTGGCTCCAATGCAATGCTTCTAACAGCTGAGAGAGATTATCTTTTACTCAAGCAGTTAAGCTGTGTAATTTTGGAATAGATAGATACGGTAGATAGATAGATAGATAGATAGATAGATAGATAGATAGATAGATAGACAGATAGTTTCACAAATGATAATGACTTATGCAGTGGGAGACAAAATACCAAAATTTAATTCAATTTGATTGATGGGACACATCTGAGATAAAAAAAATGCCTCACAGTTCCCTTTCTAATTTAAATTAGAGACTATGTGGCACTTAGCGAGCACCCAGGTGTTGTCAAGAATCTGGGCAGACTGTTTCAGGGGACCTTTATATAATGTGAATACAGTTCCCCCCAACTTTTATTTTATTCTGGGTGTTTATCTGGAGACATTTTTAGGCCACTGTATGTGGTATGTTGACAACAGTGAAAGTTTAAGATTGCTGGATGTTTGTTACAGGATTATTGCTGCTATTTTCTTCACAGTGTCTGCTACGATGGGTTTTGCTTACCTGCCAGGCCTTGAATCTTGAATGGGCAGCCTCTTTTCTGTTTTAACCTTCTGCTGTCAAATGACAGTTTGCGTATCCCGCGCCAAAAACTTTCTCTTAGCTCAGTGAGACCCTGAGCTGAGTGTCTTGTGATGACATCCAAATTATTCACATAAACATGAGAATGACTAAATAGGTGGGATGATTTATATGCTGGCATATAAATCACTGTTTGAGAACTTTATAAGGAATTTGGGATAACTGATGTTTTGTAAGAGGGTTTCCTATTGTGTTTCCTATTGCACTTTAAGCCCAGTGCCCTTCTCTCCCTCATTTCACTGTAGTTGGACAGCTTGCAGACTTTACTGACTTTTCTCATTAATACTTGGAATTTAATGCATTTCCTATGTTGAAACAAGCTTGGGAGTTGGAACAGTGTGTGTAATTTATATATTTCATTGTCGCCTCTGCCCCTCTATATATGCTTTCCTTTGATTTTGCCCAGATGGGCGCTCTCTCTCTTTCTGTTCTGATGGAGTGATGGATTCCACTTTTATCCTTTGGATGTCTGAAGGCCTTGGTGTAAAGTGTCATAATGGTATAACTGTGACATGGTGGCTACATTGGTTTGCACATTCTCTTACCCGGGGCAGCAATTGCTGTTTCCATTAGAGTAACATGAAGTGACTCTGCTTTCATGCCCCTGTAGTAATTTTACCTTATTGTAAATCGGAGATGCTTACAGCTAACAGATTCACATAGCCATTTTTTTTTGCCCCAAATGTCTTTATGGAGTTTATTTTTGACAGGGAAAGGGATGTAAATAAACTCCAAATAAGTGTTTCCCCAAAAAGACACTAAATGATTCAAACCATATGGTGATTCTAGTGTGCTAAGATATTTCTGGGCCCATTAAGACAACTTGGCCAAACTACACAAAGCTTTCTAGCCAAAATTAGCTTCTGCATCCAATATATTCAATCCATATAGGACAAATCTATTGTGGGTCTCCTAGGTCTTTTATTAGGATTCCCGTTATATTGACCTACTTCATTGCTCCAAGTCTGTTAATGTCTAAGTCCCGTAACCTGTCTTTGTTACTCTATAAAGCATACAGCACATTTTGTATACTATGTAAGAAAATAACACAACAATGGTGTAGAACAATAAATAAATTAAACGTAGTTAATAATAGGAATTATATTTCAGTGTGCTAGAATTGTTAATCCTGAATTGAAACCTTCCCCCCTTTTTATTATTGATTTATTGGTTCCTCTTTCCCAACATGAATTCAAAGCAGCTCATATTAAAACAAAGTGGTAGAATAAGAAAAAATACAACATAAAATCCTGGCCATTAGGTCCAGTCGTGACCGACTCTGGGGTTGTGGCGCTCATCTCACTTGATTGGCCGAGGGAGCTGGCGTACAGCTTCCGGGTCATGTGGCCAGCATGACAAAGCTGCTTCTGGCGAACCAGAGCAGCACACGGAAACGCCGTTCACCTTCCTGCCGGAGCAGTACCAATTTATCTACTTGCACTTTGAGGTGCTTTCAAACTGCTAGGTTGGCAGGAGCTGGGACGGAGCAATGGGAGCTCACCCTGTCACGGGGATTCGAACCGCTGACCTTCCGATCAGCAAACCCTAGGCTCAGTCGTTTAACCCACAGCGCCACCTGCATCCCTTAGTCTAGAAGTACTGGTACATAAGTTATAATTATAGTGACCAATAAAATACATTGGATTGTCTCTGAAGAATTGTGTTGTGTGAACTTTACAGAAGACAAGTGGAAGCTGCAATAAAATGTTGCAGTGCTTATCTTTATCCTCTGTTTCCTCCCCCCACCCTGTCAGCCTGAATGCTTTCCATGCTCACTGAGCTCACTGGGGGTCACCCCCTCCCCGTTTAGTTTTTTTTTAAAAAAAAATCTCTTAATGAATTTTAAACTTTTTCATGATTGCTTGATTACTTCCCTTTTGTATAAATGGTACTGTTTTGACTACATAAGGGCCCACATTCTGAAAAGAAGTTCATTCTTATTACCGTGTTTCTCACATTTTAAGACATGTCTTATATTTATTTTTACTCCAAAAAAACACACCATGGCTTATTTTCAGGGGATGTCTTATTTTTTTTGTTAAGCTTTTTAATTTTTTACCGGTATTAAGCTTTCCGAGTTTTGCTGGGTCGGGCTCGGTGCGGCTTGCGCTGCTCACCCCCCAGTCGTGACACGGCCGCCGCGCGGGCCTCCTTACCCAGGTTGCAGTGCAGCGACGAGGGCGGCGTGGTGACTGGCGACGAGGGGGCCGGGGAAGGCTGAAGCAAAGGCGACGGCGGAGGCAGCGGCGGGTCTTTGGGGCCGCCAGCGCCCGGCGAAGGTGCGGCGGGAGTTGGCAGCATGAGGTAGCGATGCGGAGGGGGTAGGCAGCGCACGCAGAACGAGTGGAGGCACGGCAGCAGCTTGGGCCGCCGGCTCTGGATGTTCTGGCCGCACACCCCGCAGGTGTCCAACAGGTTGAGCCGCGACTCTCCGTCGGCCCGGTCCGCGGGGCCTTGCCGGCTTTCAGCCTCGTTTTCCCCACCCATGGCGACAGGACCGGCCACGGTGGGCCCTGCTCCCGCCATAGGCTCATCCATTGTTCGGCGGCGACCATTTCAGGCGCGAAACACCTCTCACCCAATGGCCGCTTCTGCTCTCACCCTCCCCCCAGCCTGCTCACGAGCGGAGCCCCGCCCCTTCACGGCCGCTGGGAGCAAGCAACGTCGGTTGCTCGTCGGTGTGATTGGCAGGCTGTTCTGGGCTTGGTCGAATTCGGGGTGGGGGATTCATTCAAGAAAGAGCCGGCAAAGACAGCTGCGTGCGCTGTGCCGAGCCCCGACTCAGCGGGAGCCGGCAAGGACAGTAGCGCGCACCCCGCAGAGTCCCGACTGAGCGGGACCCGGGAGAAACAGCAGCGCTCGGCGAGGCGCATGCTGCAAAAGCGCCATGCAGACCTGCTCCCACCACTGCTCCCACTCAGCATGTCTTATTTTGGGGGGATGCCTTATATTTTATTGCCTCCAGAAAATCGTGCCATGTCTTATTTTATAGGGACGTCTTAAAATGTGAGAAACACGGTATATGCAAGTCTAGGGCAACTTACACTCTTGTCAACCTGGATTCTTGGTTGCCAGTCAAAAGCCTTTCTCCCCTAGTCTGCGGTTTCTGTTGTGCACTTGGCAGAAATTAGGGTGACCACCTACCCTCTTTATCATTGCCTGACTTGGGTTATGGAATCTTGTAGGGTGGGATTGGCTGAGTGAGTCCAGGGAGCTGAGAATACCTCACAGAAAGAAGGGATCATGCAGGTAAGTTCCTAAAGAGGCCCTCCCTTGACTGAGGTTTTCTGTAGTTACTGGCCAGTTGTGAATATCCTTTTCCCTGGGATAGATGGTTGAGAGGGTGTTGGCCGACCAGCTGCAGACATTCCTGGATGAAGCAAGTTATCTAGACCTATTTTTGTCTTGCTTCATGCCTGGGGATGGTACTGAAACAACCTTGGCCGTCCTGATTTGTGACCTTTAACAGGAGCGCTACCTTATTGATTCTCATTGACCTCTCAGTGATGTTCAATTACCATTGACTATGATATCCTCTTGGAGCAGGCCTGTGGAATGGGAGAGGCTGTACCACAATGGTTCCACTCCTATGTATAGGGTGTCTTCCAGAGAGTTGTAGTAAGAGACATTGGCTCAGCCCCATAGCAGCTGTGCTGTGGGGTCCTATGAGCCTCCCTCATATCTCCCACAGTATGTAATATCCATGTGAAACCGCTGAGTGCAGTCATCTGGGGTTTTGGACTGTGGTGTCACAATGCAGATAACCTCAAGCTATATCTTTGCATTCTGTCTAAATCAGATGCTGTGCAAGTGTGGATCAGTGAATGAAGGCAGGGATGGCCTGGTTGAGGCCAGTAAACTGAGGCTGAATCCTGTTAAAGATGGAGACAGCCTGAAAATGAATGCTACAACACTAACATAGTATACACTACTATGTATAGGCCCCTTTGCATGGCTGTTTAAAGACCAATGGTTTTTCTCTTCCTTGGTTTGGCTATGAACCTTCATAGAACCTCAAGCTAAATAATCCAGGAATAGGAAAAGGGTTTACTTTGCCCTTCCTGGAGAATCATGTTTACACATATGACATGTCATGCAATGTGTGTTCTTCAGACCCTCTGAAAAGCAGTGGAAGCTGCTTGCTTGGGAATAAAGTCCTAATGGTTTCAGTGATATTTTCTTCCAAGCAAATATGCGTAAGATCAGTCTATAGTTGCAGGTAACCGGGACAAAAGCTACTCAACTTTTGCCTTCATCTGCAACTTGTGTGTTTATTATATGACTTGCAATTGGTTCCTCTCCTCTTTCACTTGTGCTCCCAATTTCTCCCCCTTTCCCTCCACCCTCCCCCATTCCAAATAATGTTGGAATCTGTTAGGATTAAGGAATGTAATTTGTAGCTATGTCTGTTGATATAGACCGGCTATAACCAAACCCACAGGAGACTGAAAGAAAGGAAAAAAGCAACTGTTGCAAATATTGGCTTAGCTATTCCCAGCCTTTCGTCATTTTTTATTTATTTGATTGTCAGCAGTGCTACTAGTGTGCTTCAAACATGGCAAGAAGAAAGTGACAGCATTGAAACTGAAACTCTTGGAAATGTACCAGAGAGTGAAGACTCATTGCAAGATACCCTGAGGCCAGATCAGAAGCTGTGATGCAGTGATGCTTCTTTTCTTTTTCTTTTTCCTTTTTTTGGAAAGGAAGGAATACTGCAGAACCTGGACTATTGCTGAGCATGTAAAATAGTCTTGCATAGATGGAAAATTGTGTTGCTAGTCAAGGGAAACACCATGCTATGTGAGAGTTTTCTCTAAGAGAAATTACATTTTATTTATTTATTATGTATTTTTATTGCAAAGTTCAGTCTTTGAAATGCTCCAATCAAATGTGTATCCTTAAATATGCTGCAATTGACTCAATGAGACATACCTATCACTGAATGTACACAGCATCACATTGTTTGCTGCAGCACCTCATATAAATACACTGTAGCAAAGTCTTGCACCAGAAATTGGGCACCACCTACCAGTAGGTTTAAATTAAGAAGAGGTGCATTCCCTGTTTTTGGTTCCATTGCTAACCGATCATAGAATCTTAGAGTTGGAAGGGACGCAGTGGTTATCTAGTCCAACCCCCATGCAATGCTGGAATCTCAGCTAAAACTTCCATGACAGATGGCCATCCAACCTCTGCTTATAAACCTCCAGGGAAGGAGAGCCCACAACCTCCTGAGGAGGCTGTTCCATTGTTGAACAGCTCTTACTATCAGAATGTTTTTCCGTATGTTTAGTCGGAATCTCCTATCTTGTAACTTGAAGCCATTAGTTCAAGTCATACCTTCCAGAGCAGGAGAAAACAAGCTTGTATCATCTTCCAAGTGACAGCCCTTTAGATATTTGAAGATGGCTATCATATCTCCTCTCAGTCCCCTCTTTTCCAGGCTAAACATACCTAGCTCCATCAACCGTTCCTCATAAGGCTTGGCTTATAGACCCTTGATCATCCTAGTTGCCCTCCTCTGCATACATTCCAGCTTGTTAACATTCTTCTTAAATTGTGGCACTCAGAACAGTATTCCAGGTGTGGTCTGACCAAGGCAGAAGAGAGTGGTACTATTACTTTCCTTGATTGTGACACTATACTTCTGTTGATAGAATAGCATTCACTTTTTTTTGCTGCTGCATCACACTGTTGACTCATGCTAAGCATGTGGTCCACCAAGACCCCTAGATCCTTTTCACATGTACTGCTAGTAAGCCAGGTGTCCCCCATACTATATTTATGCACCTGGTTCTTCCTGCATAAGTGCAGAATCTTAGCAGTCAAGCCACCTCCTCCATCGGTGCTTGCCTGTCCAAACCCAATCCTGATAGTGCTGCTGTGCTCATGTTATGTTTCTCCATGCATCTCCATAGACTGCAGGTTTAATTGTTTTACAAAGCTGTTGAGGGGGGAAATCAAGTAAAAATTAAGAAAAGCAAAGTACAGTGCTTTTAATATATTTTCTGTGCATAAAATATGTGGCTAATGCCCGGAGAGTGGAAAATAATATGCCTCAGGGTGGCACTTTAATTTAAAAAGTGTTTCCATAGATGAGAGGATTGGTACCCAAGAGCCCTTTCAGCATTCCACATTGCCATGTGCTTGATTCACGGTGGATGATAATCCCACAGCTTCAAAAATTAAAAGCATACTTTAAGATAAGCATAAATGGAAACATTTTAAAGTCCCTTCCCTCCTCCCTTTGCTTGCTTGCTTTCCAGCTTGTGAATAATCAGGGTAAACTTGAGTTCCATTTTCATTCCCTCTCTCACCCCCCCAAACACATGGGAGAAGTGTCATTTTTTAAATGAATGTTAGGATTTTTATGCAGTGTTTCTCAAAGTTGAATCACCAGCTGTTGTTGGACTACAACCCCCATCATCTCTGACCACTGGTCCTGCTAGCTAGGGATGATGGGAGTTGTAGTATAACAACAAGTGGATACCCAAGTTTGAGAAACACTGTTCTTATAGTTCAGTTTTTGTCTCAAGACTTTAGGTTTTGAGAGCCTTTTTTCCTCAATGGAAATAAAAATGGGGAGCCAAGTTGCATACACTGTTATATTTGTATTAAATATTTGCAGGTGCGAGTCTTAGGGTAAATTTAAAACCTTATCTGCAGTACCATTCAGCAGATGTGGCCTATATGTGGCCATCCTGTATCACAAGTGGAATGGGCAGGATGAGTTTGTGGCATACCTGAATAAGACTCACAAAGAGGCTTTTAGGCCTGGCTGAGGCTTAAGGTTAGACCTCAGTTCTTCCTTCATGTCCAGTACTGCACTCTCCAAACTCAGGACCAAACTAGATGTGATGTGATTACATAATGTAGATGCCGTGCTCCAGTGGATGCTCTCAGGGACTAGGATTCCAGTCAAGGGAGGTATAAGCCTCCAACACAGAACAAGTCACCAATGAGAGTTGGGATGATGATGCATCAGTGTCCAAAACAAACCAAGGCAGAGCACAGGATTAGTCCAAGTCTTTAACACAATCCAGAGGCAAGTTCAGGCAACCGTTAAAGGTCAGTACCAAAGGGAATACTAGCAAATACAGTACAGCAAGGAAGGCCAAACCATGACAACCACATTGTGTGTACTGCAGCATGCACTAGAGTGCATTGTCTCAAAGTCTGGCAGATATATGACACACTTGCTACCATTGATAGATAGGCTTTCCTTGTTAATTCTGGAATCAGAAAACTCTCACTCTCTCTCACTCTCTCTCCCCTACATGGGGACATAGGAAGCTGTCTTATACTGAATCAAACCATTGTACTTCTTGCTCGGTGTTGTTTATATTGACTTGCTTTGCCTTTCTAGAGTTTCTGATCCTAGTCTTTCCCAGCCCTGTCTGGATATTCAGCCTGGTGTCTTCAGCATGCAAAGGAAATGCTCTGCGAGTGACCTTTCCTCTCTTTGAAAATGCTAAAGGATGCATTTCCCCCCTCCATCCCAAGTTATAACTTATTTTAATTAAGTATGAACTGTGGTATACCCTTAAGTATTCTGAATTCCACACTGAACTTTCGTGATGGGCTGTGTTTGAATCAGAAACAGTAAATAAGTTAACCAGTAACAAATAGCCTCTTGAATCCCAGAAGTGATAAATTCCTTCCCTAAATCAATGCCCATGTTTCCCAAGTGACATGCTGCAATCTTTTACTGCAATCGTGAAACTCGGAATAAATTTCACATGCTTCAAAGACAACATGCTGAACTCTCTGGCCTGAAGTGATTATTAAAGGTGCAGATGTGCCAGGTCAGGTTTTGGCAGCTTTATCCATGGTTGAGGTATCCATTCTGTTGATGGCTGGGGCAGAATCTAGGATAAAATACAGGGAAGCTTATTTTCTACCACTATGTGCTTTATTGCCAATACTACGCTTTAATTTATAGGACCACCCTTTCCTCTCCAGCCTATCGTCTTGGAAGGTAATCAGAAATCAATTAACTGAACTTAAATGCACAAGAGCTATCTGAAGCGTTCAGCTTGGATTTCAGCAAACCAGTTAATTGGCCTTTCCCTCTGTTCATTTTTCCTTGGTACTAGGCTAGCAGTCAGCAGATCCATTTTCATTCTAGTTACCGAGGCACTGTTCCTTTCCTTTGTAATTTATCATAGCTTTATTGAAGTGCCCTGTATCCAAGATGTTCTTCCGAATCGAAATGTATTGCTTAGCAAACACTTGAGAAGGAGAACTAAAATAGACTTTGGATACCCAGACAGTGGAGGCAAGAGGAATATTGGGCCTGAGCAGTGAAGTTAAAAGAAATTTTAAAAGGTAGATGCTATTGGTGCTCAATTTACTATTTTTGCCCCTCCAACATTGCACACATGTCTTCTAACAGGGAGGTCACACACAAGTTACAGTTTGTATCTGTGAGAATGAAGCCCTCAAAAATTCGATTCTAGAGCACATCCAGGGAAGACTATAATATTAGGCTTTGCAAAATATGCCCACCTGTGGAAAGAAACTGACTACCAGAGAGAGCCATTTTCCATTCTATTACTTTTACAGTGCTGTATGGAGTTTGGAATACAAGGCACCCAACTAAGACTTGCCTGCCAGTATTGGCCACTGAGACAGATGTGACTGTTGATTCCGCCTGCATGACTTCTGAGAGGATCCAGCTTTCTGTATATTGCTGCATGGACTCATTGATCACAGTGGCATGCAGAAAGCCAATCCATATAGAGCGTGCATGATCAACAGTCACACAACTGCTTCAGCAGGTGGCACTGACATATGCAGTAGTTACAGTGCTGGAGGAGGTTGTGCCATGTGTGGCTGAGCTCTTAAGCTGGTCATAGCAAGGTTATTGTGTCAAATAAATTTGATGTTGCTTACTAAGTAGTTGAGTGAGTATTTGCAAAGGAGGGAAAATAAGTTGAGGCCTTACAAACGAAGGCATCATGTTGGTCACGAAGAAAATGATCTGATTAAAAAGTATGTCAAGGGATAAAGACAATGAGAGGGCAAACAAATTGCACAGTAGGTTTGATTGCAATTAATGGGAAGTAATTGTAACACAGATGTGCCTAGCATCAAAAATGTAATTGCCACACTTTCAATATAATGCCTTTCTTTGGGCTTAATTCATATTGCAAAGAAAGAGTAAAGCAAGACTATTCATGAAGCTACAGCTGGAGAACAAGGTTATCTATTTCTTCCATCTACATTAATATTTTACTATACTACTTGGTGCTAATGGGAACTTTTATTGCGGTACGAATATAACCCCAATACATTACAGACTATTAAACAGCTCATAAGGTTATTTAATGATACCTTTTCCCATCCTTCTTTTTTTGGCAAGCCACACCTTTGGTTCATCATTATTTGCAAAGTGCACTGCAGCCTGAGCACTCATGCATATTTCTGTTCTATATCTTTGCATATATGAGAGTAGTGTGGTTGGCAACTGCTAAGAAATACAATATTGGACCGTTCAAAAAGTCTGAAACAGTTTGATAAGCTAGCAATATACAGCATAGAAGGGAAACTTTTTTATTTTATGGAAAGATGAGAAATCAATAATGAGAACGAATGTATGCATCCAGATACATTGGTACCTCGGGTTACAGACACTTCAGGTTACAGACTCTGCTAACCCAGAAATAGTACCTTGGGTTAAGAACTTTGCTTCAGGATGAGAACAGAAATCGCATTCCAGTGGAGTGGCGGCAGCAGGAGGCCCCATTAACTAAAGTGGTGCCTCAGGTTAAGAACAGTTTCAGGTTAAGAATGGTCCTCCAGAATGAATTAAGTTCTTAACCCAAGGTACCACTGTACCTCTATTATCCTCACAGAGCTACAATTCCCATAGTTCCCTGTGAAGAAGGCTTGACTGTTAAACCACTCAGGGAATTGTAGCTTTGTGAGGGGAGTAGGGGATCTCCTAACAAGCCTCAGCAACCTTAGCAACTACAGTTTCCAGGATTCTGTGGAGGAGCTGTGACAGTTAAAGTGGTATACCAGTAAGAGTGTTTTAAGAATGAAAATGGCCCCAGACTAGTGCCACTTAGTGACTAAGCCATATACACACAGGCACTGTTTTTGAGACAAGACCATTTCTCATGCTCCTTTCAGCAACCAGATGCAGAATCTTGGAGGTGACACTCGCATCTTGAAAGTGTACAGGAACACAGTATTTAAATGTGTGCATGCAGACAAAGAAACCCGTTCACAATCTTGCCCACGTACTGCTATTTATAATTTTATAACCCTGGCAGAATGCCTTCCAGTAATTATTGTACCTTCTCAGCAGTCCTTTAAATAGGGCTCATTGTCCCTCTGAACTGTGTCAGGTACTATGTGTTGCTTATTTTTTCATATTTGTGTTCTGCCTGTCTTTTGTCATGGAACCCATGTGCTTCCCAAATGGTCACTTGTCCAGAGACTGATCACCCTTAGACATGTTTGGCTTTTGCAATGTAGAGGTATCATGTCCATTGATGTCCAATGATGTCCATTGGTGAAATGGGGCTATATTACTTTCTATATTACTATATTACTTTCATTATTTATTTATGTTATAAAATTCAGTTCATATATGAGGAACTGGGGAATCACTGACCCAAGGGAATGAGTTCCTAATGGACTGCATCTCCCTAGTCCAACGTTCTTCACTCTTTTCTCCAGCTCTTTACACGGATCTTTCACCTGACATGATTTTATCTAAAACTTTAGTGTGCATATGAACAAGCATTTGATTATACTGCTGCCACCTCTGAAGTCCTTGGAAACCTAAGCTAGGTCCTTTATCTGAACATTTTAGCTCAGCCTGCAGTTTGAGCTACAGTGGTACCTTGGTTGTCGAACTTAATCCGTTCCAGGAGTTCGTTCGACTCCCAGAACTGTTCGAAAACCAAGGGACGGTTTCCGACTGGCTGCAGGAGCTTCCTGCACTCAATCAGGAGCTATGGAAGCCATGTCGGATGTTCAACTTCCCAAAAACATTTGCAAACCGGAATACTTACTTCCGGGTTTGTGGCGTTCAGGAGCCAATTTGTTCGGGAGCCAAGTCATTTGACAACCAAGGTACCACTGTTTTTAATAGAAAATACCTGCAAACAAGTGTGCTTAAAACTGCAGCATGTAAGTGCCATAGAAGGATTTAGTATTTCAGTGCTTTGAGTTATGAATGTGAGTGGAATAGCAGTGGCATCAAGCTTCTTTGTGTGTATGTCTCTGAATTTCCTATTCAGAATGAAATCTCCTTTGGAAAGTGTTGTATCTCCTCTCCCCCCCCCCCCATTGTTTGAGCAAAGATGTGATATGACAGTGTTAAAGATTAGAAGATGAGAGCAGGAAGGATTTGGGTGCAGAGAGAGGAAGTGAGGATTAATCATCTTGATAATATTGCCTTGAATGAGAAGGAAGAGCATGCTCAGGAAAAATTAAAGCCTAGTGGTTGGATAGCTTCTTGAGATGCCCATTAGAAGGGATTGGATTCCTAATCTGAACTCTGTGCACTCCATTAAGCAGGATTGGAATACACAGCATGGTGCTGTCACATGCAGCTTTGGCGCCTTTGATTAAATTGATTGCTTTGCAGGATGGAAGAGGAAGTTAGTTTGGGTGAACTCTTACCCTAAACTCCAGAGTCGTTTAAAGCAGCCACTGCGATGCACTTAATGGCTGCGCTCCAAGGAACTTGCTCCTACGTCATGCATGGCTCCTCTGAGAGAGGGTCCCACATGGGAGCAAAGCAATTTGCTTTGAGCTGCTGCATGTTGTGCTGGTGAAGCTGCTTCCCATAGAGGTCACTCTAGTAGAGCAACATGGCAGAAACGATGCTGAGTGTGCACAAAGGACACAAGGCCCAGGAGGAAGATGTTAATGGTTTTTAGTCGACAAGTCTTCCTTAATGCCTAGTGCAGATCCATAGGCAGAGTTGCCTGAGGAAAGATGAAAAATTAATGGGGGAGATTTTCACCCAAGCTGCCTCGCATGCCATTTTTAATTATGTTGGTAACATGATGGCCTTTTTCTGCCTGAGAAGAGGTGCCAGGGAGAATGCAAGGTGCAGGACTGGGGCAGGGAGAGAATGAAATAGCCTAGCAATGAGGAGGCAT
The DNA here is from genome assembly GCF_963506605.1 of Zootoca vivipara. Classification (NCBI taxonomy): domain Eukaryota; kingdom Metazoa; phylum Chordata; class Lepidosauria; order Squamata; family Lacertidae; genus Zootoca; species Zootoca vivipara. The sequence continues at coordinate 74,457,990 of NC_083279.1, read as the reverse complement.
TTAAACTTTTGCTTCAAATGTTGTAGAAGTCTCAGTCCAGATTTAGCTTCTGCAATGGGCCAAACCAAAGCAGGCTGCAGTCTAATATTTGTTATGGAGTCGATACAACAGTATGTGAAGTCAGTTATCTGTGCTTGGGAGGTTCAGTGATACGGTGGCCTCAGTCCTTCCTGGTAGATCGATCCTAGAGTGTGGCATGGGTGTGTGTGTGATATTTTCTCCTTTAATCTTTGGTCTGCTTCAGTTCATTTAACATGCATATGGGACCACTGGGAAGGATGGTGGTTCCATATGCATGTTAAATAGCATATGCATGTTAAAGTGCCAATGGCGGGCCAGGTTGGGCACTGACTGAGGGCCGTAGGGGCTCAAACGTTTCTTACTAGCTTGACTTAACTGGCCACCACTTGCCATCCTCTGCAGTGGACCTCTGAATTGGTGTTTTAGTGGTGACCAAGCTCAGTTTCAATCTTCTAATAATGAGCTCAACTGCTGAATGCCAACAGACCCACTGAGAAAGCAAGAGGGGAGATATCAGCATGCTTGGGGAGGGGGAACCCCTGAGATTTGCAGAACTGCAGCAAATTTTGAAAGAACAAAGAAACTCAGTGAGGTCTGAGCATGCTCAGTAGTCACAGAACACTGATTCACTAATAGATTCCATTCCAACCTATTATTTCATGACTTGATTCTGTTTAGGAATGCAGTGAATAATAACTTCATTCAGAAGTCTTATTAGAGCCATTTTGGCATTCCTCCTCATTCTTTGAAATATATGTAGTTCTTAGCTCATGTTTTTCACATGCCATGATGCCTATTTAAATATGCCAACTTGGTTATTATTTTATGAGAGAACAATATCCCCTTTCACTTTGATTCCAGTAACTGGATGTCAGAGGCAAATGATCAAGAACATTTTGAAGGTTAGGTTCCCTCCCTCCCCAAGTCTTTAGCTTAGATCTGGGATATAACAAACTCAGTGACAACAACATAACTAGGGGTTGTTGTTGTTGTTGTTGTTGTTGTTGTTGTTGTTGTTGTTGTTTTTAAAAAGCTACTGGATCAAACCATCTTCTATATATAGTTATTTACAGAGTCTAGACAGTAATGCCACCCCTCTCACCCTCTCCAGGGTGCACGATGTGCAGAATTTCCTTCCAATTAAAAATCTAATTACAATTGGACCAAATGTTTTCTCATACAAAAATGAATTTTCTTATATTGATCCACTGAACGGCTATAAATAAGAACATAAAATGACGCACATACACACTCTGATCTGTTATTTGTTCAGCCCCATTTTCTCCTTCACTTCCTGATTCCAGTTGGTTATTGGTCACTTACGCAGTGATGTGATGCCGATGTCATAATGTCAATTCCAGGTGAGCACAGTGCTTCCTGTGTTTACCCTGAATTGGTTTTGTGGCAATGACATTTAGTAGAGGACACAAAAATGCATCTCACATTATGAATCAGGCCTGTTCCCAAGTCATTCTCACTGTTCTTCCCAGGCCATACTCTAGGTTTCTGGGGAGCCATGGGCAAGCTGCCTTGAGTGGCTTCCCTTGCTGGTGCCCTTTCTGCTGACCTCTGTGGTTCTCTGGATGGCATGCTGGCCACTTGCGTCAGCAGTGCTTCTGAGTGGATCTGCAGGCCTGTAGTAGACATTGGCAGCAGCACCATCATAAACACTGGCCTCATACCTACTGGTACTTATGTGAGTGTCTGTCTGCACCAGCAGCAAGAGTTCTGGGGGTTTGCACATGCCCTAAGGTTATTCCCATGCAGTGCTAAATGTCGCCTCATGGGCTCCAAGGTACCTAGAGCAATGAGGGGACAGTGGTGACATTCATATTAGTCTGTCTTAAGTTATATTAATATAACATTTCCAATATTTGGTACTTCCTTACTTAGCATTAGAAAGGCTGATCTTTGCACTTATTTAATAATTAGGTTAGAACTTAGAATGCTGAATTACCGTATATTCCGGTGTATAAGACGACTGGGCGTATAAGACGACCCCCAACTTTTCCAGTTAAAATATAGAGTTTGGGATATACTTGCCATATAAGAAATACAACCCAGTGTATAAGATGACCCCTGACTTTTGAGAAGATTTTCCTGGGTTAAAAAATAGTCTTATACACAGGAATATACTGTATTTCTGAAACAGTACCTCTGCAATAAAGGGAGTCCGGCTACTGTTCATGTGGTTGGAGGTTCAGTGAATGTGTTAATAGTGAAATACAGGGTTGGGGAGGGGTGTACTCCTCCATTTGTTTGTTAGACTACAACTCCCATCATCCTTGACCATTAGAAATGGTGGCTTGGGGCTAATGGTAGGTGGGGTCCAAGAACATCTGGAGAGTCAAAAGTCCTCATTCCTATATATACCCCCTTTATCAGAATATCACAGGGCAGTTTACAACATAAAAATACACATTGAAACACAAAATGCATATCATAATAACAACAAGCAGGAACCAATAGCGCCCTCCCACAAATGCTTTCAAAAGGCCATAGATTATTTAATCAACCAGAACACTGAGAATTAGGGCAAGAGGTGGGGTTTGCAATGGAGGGAAGTATCCCAGAAAGGGGTATAGCCATCTGGAAACATGAAAAGGAGCACTTCACAGAGACTTTGTCCCGCTTGGTAATGGGTGGAGAAAATTTGTTCTGGTTTGGGACATCAGGGGCTGGAATTTCTTGATGGTTAGCACATCAAGCAAATCAATTAAAGCTTTACCCTGGGATATGTTATTAAATGTTATTTCAGATGTCTTGCTTGTTTTGTAATGTTGACAACCCAGACAGGAAACATTTTGCTATTTTACCAGATTATTTCCCAGTAGCAAGCACATGAGCATAAACAGTTTGCATTTATGAAACACATGTCATTGCATTCTTATACAAAATGCCATTGGCAAGAAATCACCAGAGTAGTACCTACTGGATCAACGGGATCTTTAATTTCCTCGGGGGGGGGGGGGAGTCCCTTTATCATAACACCACTGAATTATTTACTGCAAATGAATGTACTGAAGTAGAAGTCATAGATGAAATGTTGCATTGTATATGTAGCCACTACTGAAAACAGTAGCAGTGCGCTTTGTACTTCCCTTCTGTGTGTGTGGCAGGGGTTGGATTTTAAAATGTTTTGTACTTCAGCACACCTCCATGCATGGTTATATCTTTGTCTTGTTTCGCAGCTGTCATGCTTTGGCTCCAGTTCTGTTGGCACTTAGTCATTTGAGTTTGCCATCTGACGGAATTTTTCATTTTTATTTATCTATTAATTATTATTATTATTATTATTATTATTATTATTATTATTATTATTATTGCAAAATTTGCTAGGCAGTGTACACTTATTAGAAACAACACTGGCCGTGCCCACACAGATTAGAGGATAACTGCTTTTAAGATTGCATTAACTGCATCAGTGCTGAAATGAGGCATGAAACAAGGGCCCGTGTAACAACCTGTGTAAACCCTGTAATTTTGTGCTTAAAATTTACTAGTTGAGACAGAGGCAAACAGCTCAATTCCTTCTGCTGCAAAAATCTGTGAATGTATCCTCCATGCTCCCAACTGTTGTTACCCATTTTTCCTGGTTGAAAAGGGTTTTGATTTTCTTATATAGACCTGCTAGATCAGTCAACTCTGATCATCTTCATACTGCGAGTTGACATAAGAAATGAAAGAGATGCCTGCATGTAAATGATTAGTCATAGGAGTTGCAGAAATTCCTTTATAGAAGGATTGCTGAAACCCAACCAAGGTTGTGTATTTCCAAGGTCCAGTGAGAGATGCAATTAAATGAGGGAATTGGGTATGTTTAGCAGCACCAGATTTAGGGCATTGTGGGTGTTTCCCACACACAGGGCCCTGAGCTGAGGGGGAGCATAGTTCAGAAAATCCATTTTGAGGCACCAAATGTTGGCCTTGCACAGGTTGCCTTATTATGAAAGATTACCAAAGTCTGCCCATGTACTTAGCCTGGCTAAGAAGTGACTGAGAAGAGATATGATAGTCATCTTCAAATATCTAAAGGGTTGTCACATGGACAATGAAGCAAGCTAGTTTTCTCCTACTCTGGAGGGTAGGACCCAAACAAATGGCTTCAAGTTGCAAGAAAGGATATTCTGAATAAACCACAGGAAGAACTTTCTGATGGTAAAATCTGTTTGACAGTCCACTCTGGTACATCAAAGCTTCTGGCCCCAGGTTAGTAAGTTAACACAGGTAGGTGAGTTTATATAATTCAGAAATACCAAAGAAGCCAAACTCTTGCAGCAAATGGTATATGGTCCACAAATCCATAGAGGGAAGATGTTGACACAAACAACATACACATCCAGAATCAGTTGCCAGAGAGGCCTGAGGAAGAAATCCCTCCCCCTTCCTGAAAATGCAGCACTCCATCATACCGTGAGCATAAGGAAAATCCATCCAAAGAGGAACAGTATGACATTGTGTGGGACTGCAGGTATCACATTGGCATGCCATCTGCCTCCCCCACTGTGGCACAGGCTTCATGCCACAGTGCACTCTGGCTCCCATGAAGCAGTTGCAAAGTCAGTTCCCAAACACCCTGGGGGGACAGTGCCATATGGTAATGCCTGCAGACACCACTACTGCTTGCAAGACTTCCCACTTGCTTCACATTTCTGCCCGAGTGACTGACACTACCCTCTTTCGAGGCCACTGTTTTAACAGTAGCCTCCTTTCCACAATTTGCATGGTCTGCTCAAGCACCACTGTTTAAAAGACTCTGGATTTTCCAGGAAAGGGAAGAAAAAGATGATGTTTCCTTGCTGTGACAAGAGCCTCTCACACTTCCGACTAGAAGTGTGTTAAGGAGACTCCAGTGGAGTTGTACTGACAAAGCTGGAAACTTGAGGCAATGATTCCCCCCACCAAAGCATTCAGCAGAAGGAAAGCACGTGAAACCAGCTTTTCTGTGTACTGTGCTGACAGTTGGCCTGGCCTGCTACCTCAACAGACTGCCATTCAGGAGCCTAATACACTGAAACAGAAAGCAGAAGAATCCCGCTTCTGGCCATGCAATACCGCTGGGCTACATGTCGGAACTCATAAAGAGCTTCTGGCTTTGCAAGCATTTAGACAGCAGCACTTGCTTGGTTTCTCTGGGGCCAGGGATTTAACGTGCTCGGGAAAAAGAGAAGGAGCCAAGGTGGAGTTGAGAGCGCAAGAAAGCAAGAAGAGGTGGAATAAGCTGCAATTGGGGTTGAGGGTTCCAAAGCAAGCTCTTCAGACTTTCCCAAATCGAAGTGCCATCAGCAAGCACTGTTCATAGAAGACTGACAGAATTGCCTAAGTGGCTTTCCATGCCCAATAAGATAAAAAGAAAACATGATGGGAAAGGGGTCAAATACAGTAATGCACCACTGTGGGATTCACTAGACATTCAAGAAGAAAGGTTCTATCATATGCCGTTAGACAAGATGGCAAAATAGGATGACTGTGTTCAGACAAATACCACTTGCTGTATGGTGACTGTTAGGATGGAGAGAATATTGTATTCACGCCTGGCTTGTGGGCTTCCCAAAAAACAATGTTGACTACTGCAGGAAATAGGATGTCAGACTAACTAAACTGATCCAAAAAACCTTGCTCCAAGGGGCCAAAGTTACAGCTAGCTCTTGTCACCTGTACTTTTTATCTAGGGCATTCCTATGCAAATTTGTTCTTGCTGGTAGATGATACTACACTTTAGTTAAAGGGATGGGGGGAAGTCAGGTAGCTCATGGTCCTTTTTGGTGTAACGATGCCTTGATTATTTCTGCTACCAGTCTATTTATTTCAGTACCTGGATTAAACCAGAGCATTTAAAGTGCACTGAGGTCACACCAGACCTCTGTTTGCAAGTCAGAAGGCTATCTCTATGTTATGAATTGTCTCTGGGGAAAACCTAAAAAAAAAAAAAAACATGTCCTGCAGATTGCAGTCTCCTCACTTCCTCTGCCTGCACTTATGCTTACATCACTCAGTTTACGAGATGATGACAGAAATGGTGATTGCATCTAACAGCGAATCCCATCAATCTTTCCATACAGTGTTTGGGGTTTTGCTCTATCCAGCTGTGCTTGGGTGGATGGCGGTCTTAACCATCTTGCTTGCTGTTTAATCGGTGCAGCAGCGCCCAACTGCAGTTAGTTGGCAGCTAGAATTAACTTCTCTGGGAAGCGTAAATTTTTATTTAAAGGAATGTCAGCGCCAGAACCCAGTGAGGAAGAGGGTGGGTTGGGTTGATAAATCCAATGCTTGATCTCTGTTTATTTCATGTGGAAAGGCCAAGTATAATGTAAATAGTGTACATTCCACAGCCCTAATCTGAGTGTGCCCCTCTCTCACACTGCTGTCCTTTGGAGGTTTCATGGCATAGAATTATAGTACTCTGCAAACTGTGAAAATGCGAGGATGGCAAGGACATAAATTGGGTGCAATATAAAAAATAAATAACATGAGTGACTCTCAGGAATGCATGATTCACATTCATATTTAATGCAATAAAAACCTCCCTTTTTAAAATTTATCTGGTGCTGCAGCAGAATTTCCACTGGTGCATCACAGCATCCAGGCATCTTGCCCACAGAATTAAGATCCAGCTTGCTGCACTAGGCAAAGGGCTGGGCCTGTTAAAGAGCTGCAGTTTGCAGGAGAAATCTCTCAGAGGGAATGTGATGAATGTAGTGGTTCCAAAGGCACATATTCAGGATCATCTTGCTTTAATACACTTTCATCACCGTGCTTTACACATCCTCTGTTTTAGCTGGTGGGGGGTGGGGAGGGTGATGTACGAGGTGGAGTAAGATTAGGAATGCTGCTGTTTATTTATTTGAAGTATTAATATTCCACCTCTCATCTTTTGCTCCTGAGACGAATTGCAGCAAAATGTTAAAATCACTGTGTTTGTACATGATTGAGCAACTCATAAGTTCAGATCAATGGGGTTCGATGTATTTCAATAGCTTTGGGCAGAATTACCCTAGGGCCAAAATATATGTAACAGTGGTGGTCATGTGCGTTTCCAAGTAACTGTCCCAGTCATGTAGCGAGGGGGCGGGAGGCAACCTGAAATGCAAATTACCAGATTATGCACTTGAATGTGAAATGCATAACCCTCCCCACACCCACAGACCACCTCTCCACAGCCACAAAGTGTATTCCTATCAGGAAAGGTCAGTTGCAACATCCATGCTCAGATAAGGAGAGAGAGAGTGCTGCTAGATGCACTTCAAATGGGGAATTGTTCTGTGGTCTTCACCTGTTTAAGACCTTTATGCTGTTAAAATTAGACCCTGCTCCCTTCGTTCCATGCAATTGGGGAGGTTCCAAGTCTATACACACAGAAATAGTGTGTGTGTAGTTTATTCTGTTGATGACTAGTTTAGGAATATCTCAGTGATTCACTACATAATCAGGCAACTACTGGGATGCCTGAACAATGTTCCTTTCCCAGAATAAAACTTTTTGAAATGTGAATAAATCCACCACGGGCTCAACATATGCAGCATTTCAGGGAGGGAGGATGTTCAGGCACTTTTAAAAGAAAACCCTGTAAAATATATATATTGATGTCTTTGAAAGCTTCTTTCCCCATCATCACTTTACGCTTTAAGTATGCACCTTATCAGATATACTTTATGTTCCTGTAGCATCCTACTTATTTTGCTCGCAGAAATGCAGCACTTTACTTTTTTTAAAAAAAATAAACCTTTTCTATAAAGCAACTGTTTTCATTGATTCATAAATACTCTATGCACATTTCCTTTTCCTTTCCTTTTCTTTGGTACAAATATAGCATCTTCCTGAGCCTTTAGGCACATTTTTTTTAGGTTTCAAGATCTTTGCTTTATTCTTACTCCCCCTCCCATTTATTGCCACCCTACCCCCCTTTTTTGTCTCTATTAAATAAAAAAACATTTTGGTCATTGTTAAGTGGAATTCTGCACACCCACACTCAGCCAACTATTGGTATTAATTTCTGCAAGTGAATGGCCTTTTCTTGTACATTTTCTTTTTTAAAAAAACACCCTTCCTCTAAATTATTGCTTATGGTAGCAGTTTATTACTGGCCTATTTAAGGAATAAAATTTTGGCTGAAAGTTTGCTGTAAAAGGAATGTGGGCATATGCTTTAGAGCAGTGGTTCACAAACCTTTTCTTTTTCATGGACCACTTGAAAATTGCTGACGGTCCTGGTGGGCCACTTAATGATTTTCTTGCCTGTTGGAGCAATATTAATGTGTTGTGCTAGATGCTGTATGATTTTTAATTGTCTCGCCCCCCCCCCTTTATTTGTATTGTGTTTTATTGTACAGTATTTCACAGTTTGAATTCTGGGGAATTCGGATTGTAATACAAATATACAAGAAATAAAAGAAAGAAGCAATAAAAATGCAATTGAAAATCAATACAATGGATGCCTGTGGAACAGAAGTGGGGATTTACTTAGGGATTTGTGGGGTGTGTGATTGGTTGCACAAAGGAAGTCTTCTGTTTAAGGGGTGGGGAATGGCCCCAAAGCCCTGTACTCAAAAGCTTTCCACAGATCCAATCTCAGTTATATACAAAAACTCCTAAAACCTGTCAGCATTTCCCCTTCTCCTCCATCCTTTTCCTACCAGACATAATTACAGTTTTGCTTCTCCCCAACCTGCAGCTGAACCTCTGCAGTTTACTTAGAAGTAATCCCCACAGTGGTAGAGGTGCAGCTTTTAGAAGCTTGGTCATAGAATCATAGAATTATACAGTTGGAAGGGATCTCAAGTGTCATCTAGTCCAACCCCCTGCAATGCAGGAATCTCAGCTAAAGCATCCATGACAGATGATCACCCAACCTCTGCTTAGAAACCTCATTCACCTTTACTTCTAAGGAAGCCTGTGCTTGCAAGTGAGCATCGTGATTCACAACCTGGAAATCTTTATTAGTTTTACCCTTCCTTTCATCAAGCATTAAATTGAGGGGAAGGGGAAACAAAACTTGGAGTATATAAGAGGGGAACGATTGCAGTTGCAGTAAAGTAGGAAACGAAAAGCACTATCTACCAAGCCCTTGCCTGTTTGCAGGAAGGGCAACCACAACTGATGTCAGTCTTGAGAATGCCAGGTACCTGCCTTTTGTGATTACAGAAGCAAGGACTGAGGAAGATACACTAGAAGAGAAATGAGGAATACTGATTGCTTCACTAACTGTGAAGAAGGGAGGGTGGACAATGAAGTTGGTATGTGATTGGTGGGCATCTCAGGAGACAGTGGAAGAGTGCACCTCCGGGGGTGAAGTAAAAGAGTTGGAGACTTATAACTCATAAGTTGGTATATAAAATGTTATAAATGAATAAAAACAAAATGAAACTTGTGACTACTGATGCTCAGTGCTTTAGATTTTCTAAAACAGCCCAATAAACTATAAAGGTAAAGGTAAAGGACCCCTGACAGTTAAGTCCAGTCACAAATGACTCTGAGGTTGAGGCGCTCATCTTGCTTTACTGGCTAAGGGAGCCGACGTTTTTTCCGCAGACAGTCATGTGGCCAGCATGACTAAGCCGCTTCTGGCGAACCAGAGCAGTGCATGAAAATGTCATTTACCTTCCCACTGGAGCGGTACCTATTTATATACTTGCACTTTGATGTGCTTTCGAACTGCTAGGTGGGCAGGAGCTGGGACCGAACAACAGGAGCTCACCCCGTCGCGAGGATTCGAACCGCCAACCTTCTGATTGGCAAACGAAACCAGGAAATAGTAGATGATATAAGTGATATATCCTCAGCAGTCTATCTAAATGTTGCACTGCCACATTTTCCCCGTCCTCTCGCTATTGCTTTTATCCAGGAATTCTGCTACTACAGTACTGTTTAGGCTGATTTCAAGCCATCCAGACTGTGTGAGGAGGAGGTCATAGAGGGAGCATTCGCTCAATGATGGAAAAGCCCTGCTATAGAAAGATAGTGGCTTGTATCCAATATTAGCCCTACTCTCAGTAGACCTATGGAAATTAATGAAGAGAAGAGAGGGGAGCCACAGGTCCCACACTGAACTCCTTGAAAGATAAAGGGGTATAAATATAACAAAGCAATGCATTTTATATTATTCATTGTGATTACTGGCCAGTTATTTTCCAGATAAAATATAATTACTTCGATGTCCAGCAAATGTTTATACCGACTAAAAAGAGATTTGGGGAAGGACCATAGCTTCACTTTAAATCACAAACTTTGTATGCGGGAGATACCAGATTCAATCCCTGACATCTCCAGCTGAAAGGATGAGCCAGTCATATTGTAACAGTGAAAGTTGGGCTGGGTGGACAAATATTCTGACCCTGTATAACACATTTTCCCACGTTCGCCAACAGGCTCTTCTCTCAGCATTAAGTAATGTTACAAAAATCTATGCAGTGTTCTGCAGCTACCATAATCCTGCACATGCCCACCTCTACTCATCATATCCATTGTTGGGAATGAGCAGGAGCAGCATGACTATGCTGTTGGCAGTTGTGGCTAATTACATCTGCAAGTGGGTCTGGGACACTTGGAAGTTTTTAGCTTGTAGAAGTCCCTATTGCAATGCAGCTTTGATGAATCTTTTAGATAGGTTTCTATAGATATAGACAGTTTTCTTGTATAAGTTCTTTTGTATCTTTTTATGGCTGCAGCAGTGTTGTGAGAGTAAATCCTATTAAACTTGCTTTCGTGTAAACATGCATAGGAATGCAACTGTATGTTGGTTTGGGCTACTTGCCTAAGCTCTCTAGGTAAAAACAATGGTGATTCCTGCAGCACCTTTAAAAAAACTAGCACGTTCATGGCACAAGCTTTTGCGCGACAAAGCACAATTTTTCAGATGCATGCTAAAGTGGGATCTGACCCACAAAAGCTTATACCACCATAATTGGTTAGTCTTTGTACTTTTTCAGTTTATCTGAAATTGGATCTCATACCAAAGTTTAGAGAGCATTTTTGAAATGTTCTTCAGTGCAGTGGCTCATTCCACTCTACAACTCATCCTCTGCCCTCATTCCGGCTCCCTTGGTGTAGTGAGGCATTGCCGCCTCTTTGCTCTGTGACCCGTTCACCAAAGCATAGTAGTGCATTGTGAGAGATTTATGCAAATCACCCTGTAATTTATTCTCGTGTGGTCTGAACTAGAAATGCCTTGTCTAGTAAAGTTGATTTTAAAAGTGCAGCTTTAGCCTTGCAAAGTCTTAAATAACTCAGCTCAGTCACACAGAAATATTGACGCTGAAAATCTGATGCATGAATTAGGGGTTGCAAGGGGTCAAAGCAAGAAGGGACCATTCCCCCCCCCCTAAATGGTCAATTCTGTAGATTACAAAAATAAAGAAGAAAATGGGCAATCTCCGGTGCAGGAGTATAAATGGTTATGGCTAATTTGAAATATTTTCTCGTGGTCCCTTAATGCGTATCAGAAAGTTACCTCCTAGAGCTCTGATAAGAAGGTTGACTAACAAGTCAATATTTAGAATCAAGAGAATTGTAGAGTTGGAAAGAATCCCGAGGCTCATCTAGTCCCACGCCCTGCAATGCAGGAACCCTGCCCACAGTCATTTCCAGGTAGAGCTGGGAATGTCTTCTCTCATTCCCTGGCAAGTTGTTTCCAGCCAGCACAGATAATGCTGAGTTAGCAATTTCCTGACTTGCTACAAAGCAGCATTCTGTGTTCCTATGACATTTTGCTGTACAGTGAAAAGGTAACTTACTGTCCATTGCACAGGAACAAGAAATGGGAGTGCACTTCAAGCATGTAGTAGCCACCTCATGCATGTCACCATACGTCCGTCTTGGGGTAAAGGTCCTGGGAAGGCTTGAGCCAACCAATACTGTACAGTATGATTGCATCTTATGAGCATTTAACTTGTACAACCATAAGTGGGTGAAGGCCGCTGGTTGATACCCTATCCCACAAGTTAAATGCAAGCAAAGCTACTCTGCCTTGCTTGGCAGGGCAAGGCCCTCTTGGCATGCTGGCTCTGGAAGCCCTGGGATGCGCACACAGGCGATTCCAAGAGGTTTAGTAATAACATTTTTTGTGTCTATGTGGAACCCTTGGAAGCAAATATGATGTGGTCGTCCTATCCAGTCTTCTCACTACTAAGAGGCACAATCGTACACTTATTAGCTAACCTGCTGTGTTGTTGCCACTTCTGTAAACTGCGCCATTATGTTTATTTGTATCCTTTTATTTTAAAAATTACAGTAAGAAAAAATAATTTCAAAGGAGTAATAGTGTTGCTGTTTTTATTTCCTGTTCATTTAGTAGTCCTTAACTTCTTCCCTCGCTTCTTCACTTTCATTGGTTGTTTTCCTTTTCCTGCATTTTGGCAACATACAGTATTTTTTACCAAGTGTGTTATTTCTCCACTCAGATAATCTCCACAAGCTCTTTCCCACCTGTGGTGTTTCCAAGTACGGATTTACCCTGGCACTCATGCATTAAGAACCTCCGAGGAGGAAGTGGCTTGGGGAGCAATTAGGAGAAAAGATGTAGTGGGGTGAGAAGGAGTTAATCACTCTCTCTCCAGTTTCCTTTCTCTACGCTACACTGACCCCTTTAATTGCAAAGAGGGGCACATGTATTTTGGTGCACAGGGTCATAGCTCATTGGTAAAACATTTGTTTTGCATGCAGAAGGTCCCAGGTTCAATCCCCAGCATTTCTAGGTAAAGCCTAGGAAAGACCTCATTCTGAAACTCTCCAGAGCCTCTGCCAGTCAGTGTACACAATACTAAGCTAGGTGGACCAGTGGTCTGACTTAGCATAAGGCAGCAGGTCTGCTAGCTCCCATCAAATCTCCAGAGACAGACAGACAGACAGACAGACAGACAGACAGAGACTGACTCTTAGCACTCCAATGGACTTTAGTTCACGAAAAATGTAGTTCACGAAAAATTATTTTGCTGCTACACACAGACATATACACTCCCAACCCATTCTCAAGACACTGGTGACTTTTCCATTCCAAACATTCCAGAGAGATCTCTGCATCAAAACAACATATTCTAACCATTAACTCCTATAAAGAGATACTAACATTCTTTTGTAAAATCCAGGATTGTAGTCAGACTTTGCTTCAGGGCATACACACCAAAGTAATCAGCCAGCCATCTCATAGCCCTATATTTGTACACACAAACACCCACACGCCCACCAATTTCCCCTCACTTCATTCCTTCTTCATTGGCATAGCCTTATTCTTTCAACTTGTCCTTCATGCCTTCCCTTCTGCGATACCTGTTTCATGCAACTGTGTCTGTTCTGTGTATAAATAACCCAACAAAATGCGGCTCTCGTGTACTACTTGCTTCCCCACCTGTTGCAGAGTTTTATGAGGTCTGTCACTGATTATTCTTGATGGGGAAAGAGTTCCTTCAGCAGTTGGTTCTCAGACAGAGTTAAGCTTCGGAGTCTTGAGATGTTCCTCTTTTAAAGATATGACAAGTTTGGTGCCTCCATCCTCAGTCTCACAGGGATACAGTTACAAAAGTGGAGGATATGTCTATTCTGAGGAGCAGTGTTGGATTACTCTCTCCTACTTAGCCCACATCTTTCGCATTTTGAAGACACTTTGACTCTGGCAATAGTAAAGGTGGGGATTCATGTCAGCCTAGCATACATGAGCTGGAGAGTTCTCTGAGCAGTACAAATGGAAAAAAATGACCCGAGAGCATTTGATAGTCATTTGTCTTCAGTCAATGTGAAGATCATTTCAAGTAGAGAAAACAGGTGGGATAGCTGGTCTCACTCCTTCAGCAAATTGCCTTTTGAGATCAGGATCCCATTATTTTAGTTTATTTGGTATGATTGGTTCCTTGTTTTCAATTCAGTGCAACAGAGAAAGTACCCCTAGGGGAAGTTAACAGAGCCCATCACTCCCCACCCTGGTTCTCAGTTGGTACAGTCAACTCCTGCCGAGAGAACAAGCCTTTCCGCAACTACAGCTACTTGACCATCCCATTCTGCTGTAGATGAAAAGTCTTGGGATCACGTCATACTTTTTAAATGTTCCCCTATCACCACCTGCAAATCACCATCACCATTACCACCATGCAAAATAAGCAAAGCTTATTACAAAAGCACATGTTATTTTCCTGCTTAAAAAGAAAGGAAACCAAGAATGTTAACAAAAGAAACATAAAACATGAATGGGTCAAAGGAGGTCTGTGGTAGGATTATTCTCCCTCATTTCCCTGCAGAGTGACTGGCTACTGATAGAGCCTGACGTGAGGGGAGGCGGGCTACTGGGTGGCAATTGGCTCAGATAGGCAGATGGAATGAGTCTTGAACACCCTTTCCTTCTGTGAAGCTGCAGAGTTGCTAGAAGCTGATGGAATCAAGAAGAAAGGCAAATAGAATTAAAGTCTAAAACAGGCATACCAGGAAGAATGTTGAAAAGACAACCAGGCAACACTGTTGTTAATGGATGCAGTTTTAAAATGTTGGCAGATTAAATGGCTTTCGAAACAAACAAACAAACAAAACACTTTCCCATAAAGCTTAGGAATGTCAAACATCTACTGGCTTTGCTAAGCAGGGAGTTCTAGAGAATGAATTGGTTTTTTTTTGCAAAGGTAACTCTCATCCTTGCACAGGCTGATGATATACCGGTAAGGGAAACAAATGAGGGCACAGGAAGTGGCTAGTGCAGATCAGACAGAACTGATGTCGAGCAATCTCACATTCTGTCTCGGAGCATCTTATAAATACCCTTCAAAAGCAGACCTGTGTAGATCAACCTGCAACAGTCAAACTTGGGGGGGGGGGTAGAAAAACATGCTGACTGTTATAGGGCTCAGTCACTGATCAGCGTTGCCATCATATTCTGTCTCTCCAAGAAAAGCCACAATTACTGGATGCAAGTTGGAAAGGTGATAAAATGCAGACTTGGCTTTTGCCATATCTTATGTGTTTAGAAATAGGGTAGTGTCAGGCACAGTTACTGGATTGTAAACTTTATTGACTGCTGCAGGGCAGACTCCATCAATAGATGTCTGCTCAACTGCAGTAACCACCAATTCTGCATTGTGGGTTTCAGTTTCAGCCTGTTAACTCTCATCATCAGTCCTCACTGTGTCTCCCAAGCACTGCTTAAGAACCAAAGCAGCTGCTCCTGGATCTGATGTTACCAGGGAGGGTGGGGGGGGAGCTGGCTGTCATTGGAATATTTGTAACACCATACTGCTAAATTATTACACATTCAGATGATGTTCTGATCTCTTGAAAGCAGTCAGAGTGTTCCCATTTTTTTTTCCTTTAGGCCAGGGGTTTCACAAATTATTGACTGCTATAGCATTAAGCTTCTGCTGAAATCACCATTAAAATTCCCTACAAATGTTGTTTAGACTCCAAATGCCCAAAGCCTGCAATTTCCTCCCTTTCCTATGCGTGGGTGTTTACACATGATATGATAGGTAAAAGTTATTGTAGTCACTTAGCAACCAAAATTAGTTTCCTTTAAAGCCAAACTGTTGGGGGTTTTGTGGTTAATTGTTTTTAGTGCCTTATCTGCTCATCAGTGAATTAAGAGCATTCAGGGCTATGAGGCAAAACTATATACAGTGGAATCTCGGTTTATGAACACCTCAGTTTACGAATTTTCGGTTTACGAATGCCGCGGACCCATCTGGAACGGATTAATTCACTTTCCATTACTTTCGATGGGGAAGTTCGCTTCAGTTTATGAACGCTTCAGTTTATGAACAGACTTCCGGAACCAATTACACCCATGCTTCGGGTTAAGTACGCTTCAGGTTGAGTACTCCGCGGACCCGTCTGGAACGGATTAATCCACTTTCCATTACTTTCAATGGGAAAGTTCGCTTCAGTTTATGAACGCTTCAGTTTATGAACAGACTTCCGGAACACTTGGTTTACTAGTGTACAAAGCTTAATAGTGTTATTAAATGATAAGAAATGGAATTATGAAAGTCAATAGAATTTACGTAGAAAATAAAACTGATAATACTGAATTTATAGGAAATAACCCAAGATAAGGTAGAATATTTGAAAACAAAGCAACTTATATATGATTGAATTTCAAGCAACTTAAAGAAATTAGATATTATGTGCATACGTACTAGTAAATAGCACTGACAAAGCAAACAGTCACAGTCAATAAAATAATCTCCCAATTCCCTCCAGCCCATCGAATTAAGATACAATTCTAAGTTCTCTTGCACATTAGATCAATAAAATTCATAGTTACCAATTTAGGGCAGTAGGGTAGGCTCTATAGTCCTCAGTTTGAGCAAAGCGTGTAAAACAAGGCAGAAAGCAGGTAGGAAAGAAGGGGGTGGGACTGTGCAACCCTGAAGAAGAACTAACAAAAAACAAAAGCAAAAAATGATTTTTACTTTTATATTGATTAGCAACTGGATTGGGGTGGGGGTAGCCTTTCCCATTCATTCCATTATCTGTATGGGCAGACCCTTAGTTGTCATAGACTATGAATTACCATAATATTTTCTGTGAGGGGGGAAAGTGAGCAACTGGGCCCTCAAAGCAGGGCACTTAGGCACACTCCAGCATTAGTTTGCCCAAACATGTCATGCTGTCACCTTTATTCTGGCTTTATTACTGTTTTCTGCTACTCTAATCACGATGCCAAGATCTCCATTAGTCTTACCTCGAGCAACAGTGTACAAATGTCCAAGCAGAGGCACAGACGTGGCATAAAGTCATCCATTTTGGTTCATCATGGCTGCTCTACTGTGTGCATATAATATCATAAATGGCCGGGTATGGTGAATTTGTAGGCCTGGCCTAGTATAGCCCAGCTTAACAACAACAGCCCATCAGATCTGCTATCTTCCATCAGCTCTCTGGGGAAGGACATCTTGCCCAACAAGATGCTTTCAAGCTTTAGTTTACGTCTCTTTGTATCTGCCTGTGTCTCCAAATTGTCCCTTTAGTTCCTCCACACATACGCAGACACCTCACATCAGCTCCCTCTCCTTAGCTAGTGTATATCCGTCTCTGTCCAAGGTCTGATAGATCCCCCCATGTGTGGCAGCAAAATCAACAAAGAGTCTTGTGTCAATATTGAAATGGCAATTTCACAAACCAGTAGGGGGACATTTCAGCCTCCCAGAACACACTGTAAATGACCTTAAAGTTTGCATACTTATGGGGTGGGGGGCAGACGGGCGGAGGAAATGTAAAAGGAGACTGTAACACGAAACTGCTGAATTACACTTCATCAAAAGTCTTGGTGCTATCAAGTTTGGACTGAATTGGGGCAAAATGATTAAAAACAAAATAATCATAGCACATCTGCTGATTTGGTTACCAAATCCAGGATGTCTGGGTTACCATCAACAACTGTTTTGTGGATTGTGTTCATTGGTTTGCTTTTTTGTTGTTGAAAGCTATGGGGATACGGGTGGCAGGGTTCTGTCTCTGTAGTTTTCTTGCCTATGATGACCTCGACGTGGTCCAGGAAGGAGATTGGTACAGGCGGGGGAGTTGGTTCCACATAATGGAGTTCACTTTGTTCCTGACCTGAGGGCAGATGGGTAGGGAGCTGAGCTGGGAAAGGCTCATCATAAGACTGTCATCAGTCTGTTAAAGTCAATACCAATTACAAGGCTATTAATTAAAAGAAGGATGTGACTGCTGCATATAATGAATATACAGTAACCCTTTCTTTTCCATTTAGCCATACTGCACGTACCCAAACTGAACTGAGGTGGATCTCAAAGCATTTCCTGTTAAAGGCTCAATACCAGCTTTGATGAATTAGTGCCAATGTTGTTATAAATTGCTACCCACGTTATTCTCTTTAGAGCACATGTTCAGGTCCAGTTAACAGAAGACTAGTTATTGTCTTTTAACCATCCTGTTACTCTTATAAAACAGCGCACTCTCCCCCCACCCCCACCCCCGATACACACGCTGCCACCTTTAGTTAATGCTTATGGGTAAAGTGGAAATTATGTGAGCATCAAAGCAAGGTGTTTGTGGTATTTCTGCACCAGTCACTGTGGGAAGTGCAAGCATGTAGGGTGTAGATATTCCACCTGACATTAAGTACTTTCCTTCTAGTAATTCTAAACTATATTTTTAGTGGAGATTGGTGAATGCCTGCACTATCCTCAAATTGACCTAGAAATGGGAAAGAAAGAAAAAGATCAAGAAAAATGGGGAAGAAGAAGATGAAGAAGAATTTGGATTTTATATCCCGCTTCATCACTACCCTAAGGAGTCTTAAAGCAGCTAACAATCTCCTTTCCCTTCCTCCCTTACAACAAACACTCTGTGAGGTGAGTGAGGCTGAGAGACTTCAGAGAAGTGTGACTCGCCCAAGGTCACCCAGCAGCTGCGTGTGGAGGTGCGGGGAATCGAACCTGGTTCACCAGATTACAAGTCCACCACTCTTAACCACTACACCAAAACTTCCTTTTCAAAACTAATCTGAGGGTCTTTGAAGACAAAGCACCCCTTTCTGCTAGGTTCTACCCTCTTATGGCCAAACAGGGAAGATGTGGTGAGGAGGGAGGTTTTCTCATTTCTTAGATTCCAGATCCATGAGATGATGCAGGCAGCAAATCAGGTTGTAAAGAACAATGGCCTTTGGGACTTGAGGGGTCTTTCTAAGGGCCTCTCCTTCTTTAATTTGTGTGTTTGTAATGACCCAATTATATTGTTTTATGTTTTATCTTGTTAACGTTAAGTAAAAATTATCTTTGCTTATGGGTAAGTAAAGTATAGGAAGGGTGCATTTGGGGGCATGAGAGTGAGCTGATTGGGATGGCAGGGTGGGAACCAAGCTGGGGATCCTTCTCACATCAAATCCAAAGCTGGAGAATGATACAGGATGATTGCGTCCTTTGAGGCAGGCTTGTAAGGAGCTCTGAAGCTCCTTTTCAAACCCTGCTCTGGTGAACTTTGCCGACCTCACTATTCCCCCCCCCCCGTTGCCTTGTTGCTGATAATAGAATGCTAAATAGCCAATGAAATTTGGCTGTGTGCTAATGTCACAGATGGTGCCCAGTGTCACAGAAGGCACACAGAGTTGATACGGAATGAGGACAGTGATGACGAGACTTGTAATATTGATGATCCTAGCCCATCAAGGATCACGTAGTAAGCATAATGTTGTCACACCATTATGCGGCTGCTCAGATTTGGTTATGTACTGATGTCACTGGCAGCAATGAAATGACGTTTCCTGAATAAGTAAACATAAGTCCACTACTGCAGCTATCCCCCACCCCCACCACTACTCAAAAAAATTCCTAAAAGTCAGGTGCCTTTCAACACTGATGAAAATGGTGGTGAAATTTGGCTGTCCCTTTAAACTTAGCCTATGCATGACCAGTATGCTGTAATAGGTATAAATATACTATCTCTGGTACGATTGGAATATTGTGGTAAGAGTACAGCACTATGCTTAAAATAGTTGTCACTGGTATGGTTTAATTGCTTATGCCAACACCTAAAATGAAAGTATCCATAGTCTGTGGTAATCCTACTGCTGTCTGTCTAGTGAAATTGCAAATTCTATGCTTTGCTTTTCTATGCTTTGCTTTTATGTAGCTGTAGTCAAAAGTATTTCACATGTAACATATGGGTTATTGTGCACACTTGTGTTGTGTGCTTATACTTGTATGTGGAATCATTGTGGGAAAGTTTGGGACTACTTGCGAAACACTTAGTAAATCTTCTTGCTTTGTTTTGATTCCTGCATTGCAAGGGGTTGGGTTGGTGACCCTTGGGATCTCTTCCGAATGCAGTTCTATGATTCTATCTTGAAAGAGTGGCGTTGATTTTTCTTTTTTATTTCTGGATTTCTGTACTGTTTCTAAAAGAGCACACTCTTTGCCTTCCTCTCCTCCTCCTCCTCCCTTTCCTGCATGAACACAGCCTCTATAGTAGGGATTCAGGTGACCTTGAACTATCACATCAATTTGGCAAAGGAAACAGTCAATCTGCTGAGTTCTTTTTTTATTTAAAACAAACCGCTTGGGTAGCACTAGGGGCATGAGTTCTTTTTAGAGATACATGTACACTTGGTTCCATCACTGCTGGGCAGGACAGATGTGGCTCAGTGTGCACCAGTGATGCAGGGAATCTGTATTGGGCCAGATTCTGGGTCTCTGAGCACCCATGGAGAGAAATGGATTTCCAAAATTGTTCCTTATAGCGATAAGAGAAACCATAGGTGGGGCAGAATCAAGTACAGAATAATCCCACCCCCAGTATATTTTTGGCAGTAATACAGGTTTTATTTTTAAATGTTAGCAACACAACATAAGCACATAGTGTAACAGCATAGGATTGATGCATTGAAGCCCTGATGAAGATGTTTGCCCTCTGCTGCATCTGCTGTTTTGTGTGTACTGTATGTATTTTTCCCCCATCCTATTTTTTGGTTATAATCGCTTCCAAGGTTACAGTGATATCATTTGTCAGACAAACCAACATAGTTTTTTCATACTATAGAATTACATAACAGAACATTAGCTTTACTACCATTTTAGGTTGTATTATGATTGTGGCTTATTTATATAGAGTCAGTGCTAGGGGAGAAGGGACTTCACTCTAACTCACTTCACTGTTGTCATTTTGAAAAACTGTCATCAAAAATACACACACCTCACCTATGGCTCAAGACTCATGTAATCTGTGACATGCACTGATCATGAAAGACTTGAAAATTTAAGATATACCTGGGGATCTGCTGCCCCTGGGGCTCCTGCCACCTGAGACAGTCACTTCACCATGCCTCGTGGGCAGGCCGGTCTTGGGAGTAGGGATAGCGAATGGCCAATTGTGAATAACATCTGAGCCTACACGTTATGTAATTCTGTACATTTGCAGAAAGAGATTACTGTACATTTACAGGGACAGCCCTATGCTTCCTGTAATATGTTCACCTTAAGTGTCCTGAATTGTTCACTAGCTCCTGGCAAATAAAGAGGCAAAAAAGCAGCAGCCAGTACAATCTATACATGAATTGGGATTGTTTTTTTTAACTGCTTGTAGCAATTACCTATTCAAAGGGAATACCCATAGGCTAGAGAAGAGTTGTTCAGCAGGAGGCACAAGTCGATATGTAATTGAACTAAGGAGATCAATATGCATTTCAATAGCTTGTGCGGCTACTACCACCCACTCATTACAAAGCGCTGCTCATTTACCTTAGAAAGATAAAAGGCTGAGTCAACTCCATAGGGAATGTAGACAGGTTAGATCATTGAATCTGTGCTTCTGGCAATAGGAACCCTTACACATTGATGTAAGAACTCTTTGCTGCTAAAGCAGTTAAAGGAAGGGTTTTTTTATAAAAAAACAACCTGTGTTGATTGCTCTTTTGGTGTGATAAATTGTATATTGAAATACATGCTAGGGAATTCCTGGTTGTATTGCTCCACATTGATACATCTTCTTTAATTTCCTAGTGGGATTTTGGCAAATTTCAAACATTCTTATCCAGAAGGGGGTGCAGATAGTGTGCTGGTCTAAACCAAGCATCACAATAATCCCACTCTGGAATCCAACAGCAAAGTTGGACCCAGGAGGCTACCAAACTGCAAACTAAATCTTTGAGGAAATGCGTGACCCTTTCTAGAACAGATAAATCACCAACTTTCTGGTTTTTCTGACCATTCACTATTAGCAGCTCCATGTAATCTGGATTGAATTTCAGTTTGATTACCTTCATCAAGTCCTCTATTGACCTCTGAAAGGTTTTTAGGAATGTAACTGTTACACTGTGATATGAGAAGGACAAATCGTGAATTCCTTCTCATCAGCATGCAGATGGTATTTCACACCAAATAGCCTCTCCTAGCAGTTGGTTTTGATGTTAAATAGCATTCAGGATAAAATAGATCATTTTGGAAGATGACAAAGCAGTTACCACAGGTCATAGTAAACAATATTCACTCAACAATACCACATGACATACATGGATCCATGTCAAAGCAGTGTCCAAAACTGAACTTTCTGTTTCCAGTGGTGGGAAATGGCTGACTCCCATACGATCGGACCCCAGCCATGGCAGTAATTCAGGGCTGATATGGGGGTAATTAGCCCTGGCAGACTCCCCAGGTTGGGGGAGGACTGTCTCGAAGACCCGCAGATTGTCTGAGATTGCCAGCTTGCATTGTGCAAGTGGCAGGACACTGGGTCACAGAGCATGGTATGGCTGGCACTCTCCGAAGCCACTCCCATAGCCGGGAATATCTGCTTTGATAAAATAATTAGATTTGGACAATAAGCAGACATAGAAGACTGAGAAAAAACCTGTAGAATTGTGCAGTCCCTGGCGTTTAAGCTTGGATTTGGAGTGGCTGGGGAAACACAGCCAGATGGGCGGGGTATAAATAAATAAATTAATAATAATAATAATAATAATAATAATAATAATAATAATAATCTGATTCTCATCATGATGTTTGGATTAAGGAGGACAACAGCCCGGATGGGAATAACTTAATAATATGGGAGTTGCTGCGTCATTAAACTTCAAAAGAAGATTTGGATAACAGCCCGGATCGGAGATTGGAATGAGGAAGGAGAAGTTGCGCTGCTAAACAAGTTGGAAAAATATACATTTTTAAATAAAGCTGCACTCTATGTAAGGATATATGATTTCGGACATGATTGAGAATCACAGAGCCAGGGACGGAGAACTTTAAAGTGATAAGATTGGAATGTGGAAAACAGGAAAACAACAAGAAGAGCAGGAATGAGATATCAGTAATATGCTTCAGAGGTCCAGACTGGGGAGCCCGAAAAAAATTAATAATTAAAATTTTTGATTATAATTCAGTGTTTTGTTTTAGTTTATTGTTTTTAATTGGAATATTGTATTTGGAATATTATAATTGGCCGTTTGTATTGGAAAACTAATAAAAATGTGTTGTTGTTGTTGTTTTAAATTCAATGTCCAAAACGCACAGCTTCCTGGATCTTTTGATGGAACCAACTACTGGATGAAATCAACTGCTGTTGAGCAGATGCAGATTTAGGGGAGCACTGGGCACAGAGCCAAGGGGGTGCCACAGGGGATGCTGCAACAAAGACTAACAATGGAAGGCAAGAGGCTTGGTGTGTGTGTGTGTGTGTGTGTGCGCGCACACACACACACACATATACACCAGTGCCACTGAAATTTTAAAGCCCCAAGTCCACCACTGTTCTGAGAACTCCAGCAAAATCAACAAGACTAAACCCACCCGCCTTGCCTGATAAAGATTATCTACTAGGGTTATCAAATCAGCTTTGTTCCCAAATCCCAGATAAAAACAAAGCACAGCACACCACATTTACCTCATCACGGAGGCCATCATAGAGGAAGCAAAACCACAGTGGTACAGCACTGGGGGCTGCAAGGATTATGTTGCTGTTACACACACCTCTGCTTGTAGAAAGAAGAGAAGCCAAATTTATTAGTAGACACATTTACAGAAGACATTACAGAGGCTTAGAGGGTGGAAGATGCACCCAATTGCTGGGGTGGGGGGCTTTAAATGGACATAATGTATCTTTGACTAAGGTAAATTTGAGTAGTTTTATGCAAATAGTTATTGTATGCAAGTAGTTATATTGCTTTTATCCTAGCTTATGAGGATGAGGATGATGATTACTACTACTACTATGGGTACTGGCATTTGAATCCTATTGGTGACCTTGATATATTCTTTTTCAATGTATTCAACTATTGATATTTCAGTGTCCTATTGTCCTTCAAGCTCTGGATAAATATATCCCTTTACATGTAAACTGAGCACATTCAGGGATAGAACTGCAGTGAAAGGCTAATTAATAACAGTTATGTGCAGTGCAATTGCTTCCCATCCTAGGATCTGGGAGAACTGCAGAACTGAATTAATTCAGTATTACATTGTCCCATGAGAGGATACCAAATATTATTATCCACATTAATATTATTTCTGTGTGAATGTTAGTATTTGTTATGCAACACTGGGGCTCTTTCTGAATGCTGAGTAAGAGGTTAGATGATAAGTCAAGTTCATTTATTTGTTAAAAACCGTAGGTCATCACAAGATATATACCACACATGCAGATACCTTTGAATTGTATAGATTGTACAGTACATAAATCTCCACTGCAGTGAGTGTATGCATGCCTTATAATTCTTAGCTGAAGCTTAAACACTGGGTTATTTCATAGCTCACCCCCAATTTTATGTAAGATAATCACCTTGACGAGATTGCAGTAATTGATTGCTTTATGTTCTAGGCATATCATGCAAATAAAGCTGTCTGACAAGTGACATATTTGCTTTCCATTAGGAGATAGAGAACGTTTCCACCGTCAAATGTAGCAGTAGGCCTATTATGCAGTTCTAAAATACATTCCCCCCCCAGGGACTTCATACAATTGGCAGTACAAAACATAATGGATAACAAATTCCTCTTCCTCTTGACCAGAGATACACAAACATAAATTTACAGATGTATTGGAATACATTCCATCAATATAGGCCCAGGGCATTGTTTGAAGGTGAAGTCCAGTGAAGGCTTTTCTCAGGAGGAACAATATGTCAATCTGAAAAATAAATTTCAAAAGTCTGGTGGTATGTTAGGTATTGGTACCACTGTAAAAACTGGGGCAGCTGTCACATATATCCTATTTTAGATCTTTCTCTTGAGAGTATCTGTATCAGTTGCCTTCGACAGATCTTGGGGCATGTCATAATAAGCCATTAAAGCTTTACACAGTTTACACAGGCTAGTAGGTTAAAGCTGCTCTGCCAGGTGTTTTAGGTAGTCCGTCACCTGACATTCATTTCAGCCATTCAACTCATTACATTATCAAAGCTCTGTGCTTATTAGGTTATTAGTATGGTCTGAGGAGCATTGTAGTAAATAATGTTTTATCCTATTATATTGGTTCATGAATATATATTTTAGGGGTAGGGGTAGGCATACTATTTAGCAGCACTGTACTCCTTTGGTGTCTATTAGTAGGTTTCTACACAAATGCTTGCTGATTGCCAAAGAATTGATGCTTTTGAATTATGGTGCTGGAGGAGACTCTTGAGAGTCCCATGGACTGCAAGAAGATCAAACCTCTCCATTCTGAAGGAAATCAGCCCCGAGTGCTCACTGGAAGGACAGATCCTGAAGCTGAGGCTCCAATACTTTGGCCACCTCATGAGAAGAGAAGACTCCCTGGAAAAGACCCTGATGTTGGGAAAGATGGAGGGCACAAGGAGAAGGGGACGACAGAGGACGAGATGGTTGGACAGTGTTCTTGAAGCTACGAATATGAGTTTGACCAAACTGCGGGAGGCAGTGGAAGACAGGAGTGCCTGGCGTGCTCTGGTCCATGGGGTCACGAAGAGTCGGACACGACTAAACGACTAAACAACAACAACACAAATGATTACGCTTTCCTGTTAATCATAGTAAAAAATGCCTGGGGGTACTGGTAAAGGTACCTTTGTAACAGGTTTTGGAAACTGGATACAAAATGAATCTCCATTGTGAAAATTGTCCTTTCAGATGGCACCATGAATCCTTGAGGTTCTTGATGATGGAAGGATTTTTATATTCTTGATTCTTCCTCTGTTGAATTGCATTTTTGTACAAACCACACATTTGTAATAACATCCAAGTGTATAAATTGACTGCTTTAGAATTCAGCTCCCCTTCTGTATATCTAATACAGAGGTTGTGAGAAATCAAAGAGATGGCAGTAAATCTGCTCCCTTGCACTCCCTTCTGAATCTAATATCTTTTGCCTCTATTAGCATCAAATCTTTTCATCTTTTTGGCCGTTTTCCTATTTCTTGTAACAAGAATCTTTTGCATTAGATCTTCCGCAGTATTCTTAAACTGCATTCTGCTTCCCTTCCAAACCCCTTCCTGGGATCTATTATTTTAAACAAAAACTTTAAACTGACTGCCTTCCTCAGTTATTGGATCCTGCCCTCTGGGACCCTCCACTACAAGTGGGTAGAATTGTGGAGAGTTGGGTAGTGAGGGAGAGGGAGCAACCATATTGAATGTTGTTCAGAAGAGGCCCACCACCTAAACTCATGCATGGTGGCAATGCTAATCATTGAAGGTAGGAGAATGCTTGGATGTCTTCTATCAATCTATATATATATATATTGTCTATAACCAATGACCATCACAATACAATATAAGCACAAATCACACAACTACAGAATGAAAGACATTACCTGCACCAGACCATAGCTGCCAAGTTTTCCCTTTTCTCGCGAGGAAGCCTATTCAGCATAAGGGAAAATCCCTTAAAAAAAGGGATAACTTGGCAGCTATGCACCAGACCAAGACAAATCGACAGTGTCCAGAATTTAAAGAAACATTCCTTCTGGTCAGCATCCGTAGGGTTTGCCACTTGCACTATCCAAAAAGGTTGTCCTGATCTTTCTTGCTGCTAGTGCAAATAGTGCAACCCTATAACATGCATTTATCAACATCTGCCAACATCTGCCATTTAATTTTTAAAAAATCTGGTTAAACTTGTAAGGCAGTCTGAAAAGGGGAAATAAATTTGGCTCTGGGTGAATCATACAATGGGCAATATAGAATATAATGTACAAGGTCCGCAATAGACCCTGATACACATATACAGAGGCGCTCTCTTGCAGGTCTGCTAGTATATCTCCCAGCCAGGTATTCAGCAAGCATCGTCTGGAATCTGAGCTGGGTAAAAGCATGTCTAACAGGAAATAAGTTAGTTCTTGCAAGTACATATCCCTTTTGTGGCCTGTTTTAATTTTAATATACCAAATAACGGATTTACTAGTTTTTATGTATTCAATACAGTTAGAACTGGATATGGAACAACTGATTGGTTCAAAATTGGGAAAGGAGTACGACAAGGTTGTATATTGTCTCCCTGCTTATTTAACTTATATGCAGAATTCATCATGCGAAAGGCTGGACTAGATGAATCCCAAGCCGGAATTAAGATTGCTGGAAGAAATATCAACAACCTCAGATATGCAGATGACACAACCTTGATGGCAGAAAGCGAGGAGGAATTAAAGAACCTTTTAATGAGGGTGAAAGAGGAGAGCGCAAAATATGGTCTGAAGCTCAACATCAAAAAAACCAAGATCATGGCCACTGGTCCCATCACCTCCTGGCAAATAGAAGGGGAAGAAATGGAGGCAGTGAGAGATTTTACTTTCTTGGGCTCCTTGATCACTGCAGATGGTGACAGCAGTCACGAAATTAAAAGACGCCTGCTTCTTGGGAGAAAAGCAATGACAAACCTAGACAGCATCTTAAAAAGCAGAGACATCACCTTGCCGACAAAGGTCCGTATAGTTAAAGCTATGGTTTTCCCAGTAGTGATGTATGGAAGTGAGAGTTGGACCATAAAGAAGGCTGATCGCCGAAGAATTGATGCTTTTGAATTATGGTGCTGGAGGAGACTCTTGAGAGTCCCATGGACTGCAAGAAGATCAAACCTATCCATTCTTAAGGAAATCAGCCCTGAGTGCTCCCTGGAAGGACGGATCGTGAAGCTGAGGCTCCAATACTTTGGCCACCTCATGAGAAGAGAAGAATCCTTGGAAAAGACCCTGATGTTGGGAAAGATTGAGGGCACTAGGAGAAGGGGACGACAGAGGACAAGATGGTTGGACAGTGTTCTCGAAGCTACGAACATGAGTTTGACCAAACTGCGGGAGGCAGTGCAAGACAGGAGTGCCTGGCGTGCTATGGTCCATGGGGTCACGAAGAGTCGGACACGACTAAACGACTAAACAACAACAATGTATTCAATACAGTGGTGCCTCGACTTATGAATTTAATCTGTTCCGAAGGCACCTTCATAAGTTGAAAAATTCGTAAGTCGAAAAACGCCATTGCAAACGCAATTTCCCATAGGAATGCATTGGAAACGGAAAAAGTCGAAGCAACCCTATCTAAAAATTCGTAAGTAAAAAAAACCCTATCTAAAACCACCACGGTTTTTCCCCGGATGTCGAGACATTTGTAAGCGTGCGGCCATTACCCCCATTTGTAAGTCGAAAGATTCGGTTGTCGAGTCGTTCGTAAGTCGAGGTACCACTGTATTTCTTTGCGCATCTTTGCTAAACACAATATCTTGTGACCAGAAGTTGGAGAGATCAAATAACTCTGCATCAGATCTCTACCAGATTTTACCCAGGCAAAAATAAAAAATATATTTTGGCTAAGTGTTGTTCTGGTTGCAATGATATTCTCCCCCCCCCCCAAGATATGTATATACAGTGGTCCCTCGACTTACGAAGTACTCAACTTCGAGTTACGAACGAAATTTCGAGTTACGAATGAAAAAAATGGCCGCACGCTTACTTTTTTTTGACATCCGAAAGGAAAACCGTCGTGGTTTAGATGGAGTTTCCTCGACTTACGAATTTTACATGCGGTTTACTCGACTTATGAATTTTTCTGTTTCCAATGCATTCCTATGGGGAACCACTTTTTTCGACTTACAAACATTTCGATCTACAAATGTGCATTCGGAACGGATTAAATTTGCAAGTTGAGGGACCACTGTATGGCCTTTTATAGAGGAGAGACCTAGACCTTAGTAGTGCTCCGGGTGTGCCATGTGGCACTGCCACTATCATATCCAGGAACCTATTTTGTATTACATCAGTTCCTCCCTGCAGTGGTTACCCCTGATTGGTGCACCATATAAACGGTGAGCCACAATCTTGGCTACAAAAATCTTAAGTCTTCTGTAGCTAGCAGTGTATGAGAGAAGAGGTGGTAGGAATAGTAGTGGTGGTTGCTGCCCTGTGGCTTTTGTTCTGATCAGGTCCTACTTAGGTAGTTGTGAGGAATGGACAATGACCATGGTGTGATTATTTCTTTTCTGTTTTGGGGGGAGGGGGAGTTTATCAGTAGCAGAATGCATTTCCTAGGCACACTGCTTGGAGGAATAAATTAGATTTCTTGGATACCAACATATCGTAAAAGTGCAGTGATTTGTGCACAAATATTGCAAAGAGCATTAATAAAACATGGTTTTACTTACCTCTGCAGTGAGTGAACACCTTTCACTAGAGATGTGAACTCGAGATGTTTGAAATGTCTCTATGGTGAATGAAGTTCTCTGGACTCGAGCCTGTCAGTTTCATTTTTGCTATTTAGCAGCAAGTCCAGAATAACCTGCAACATTGTACCTTGGAGAATTGTGAGCAAAAGTCCAGTGCATAGCTGCCAAGTTATCCCTTTTTTTAAGGGATTTTCCCTTCCCTTATGCTGAATAGGCTTCCTCGTGAGAAAAGGGAAAACTTGGCAGCTATGGTCCAGTGATGAAATTGAGAAGTTCCAGACAGAAAATTG
The DNA here is from genome assembly GCF_963506605.1 of Zootoca vivipara. Classification (NCBI taxonomy): domain Eukaryota; kingdom Metazoa; phylum Chordata; class Lepidosauria; order Squamata; family Lacertidae; genus Zootoca; species Zootoca vivipara. Next base: position 74,428,652 of record NC_083279.1, on the reverse strand, counting down.
TGAGAGGCTCCTTCACAGCAGAGATAAAATGGAGAAGAGGATTGAAATCATTTGTTAATATTTTGGGCAGTGGTCTACCCTAGTGCTGCTGTTTAAGATCTTTTAAAACAAAGGAAACCAGGAGATGTTAAAGATTGAACTTTGACCTTGTACATGCAAAGCCTATGCTGCACTACTGAGTTGTGAGCTTCTTTCACTTTCCATGGGAGAAAATGTTCTAATGAGAGATAATTCATTTGTTCCATGCCAGAAGTCTACAGAGAGAATGTTCAAGTGGCTTCAATACAATTATACTAAACAAATTATTTCAGAATCCTAGAGTATAAAAAGGCAAAGGACACACAGGAAGCAGTAGCTGTAGCCCTGATTAAGGAGTTAATGACATTGCATCATGTGCTTGGGAGTTCTTTTGCAATAATACTGACAAATGTTCATATCCTTGAGTAGGAAAGATTATACAAAGAAACAATATTTTTCTGTGGAAGGACTTTTTTTCCTGTCCAAGATCTCCTGCAAAGGTATTTCTGCTTCTCTTCCTTGGGTAATTGAGTCCAAAGATCCTCAGTTTTCTTCATGTGTTTTCTCCAGGAACAGTTTGGCGACTGGGACATGGTAGCATCAAGAATAAATATCATTTTGAAAAAGAGTTCATTTCCCCTGAATTAATTCAGCCTGACATGGAGTGCAGGAACATGTGCCATCTGGTCAAATCTGCCTTGATTTTTTTGAGCAAAGGAGGGAGGGTAACTGATACTTTTATGAACCAGAGAAGCTGTGGAAATGCTAATCCCTAGGTACTGAAAACACAAGATGCTAATCGGAAATTAAAATGGGTCTGTGCTCACAGTCCAGCAAGGTAGCAAAGGTCATAATGTTAATCCCTGAGGAAATGAGCCATTTCCTTTCTCAGGAAGCCTTGGGCACAACAATCTAGAATTTGTTGTAATCAACATTAGATTTAATTTTATGTTGATTTACTAGTTGGATTTCTTTTGTTTTAGAACTAGCATATTCATAGAGCAGACTTCCCCAACCTGCTTCTCTCCAGTTGTTTTGGGCTACAATGCCCACCATCTCCAGCCTGCATAGCCATTGATCAGGGCTGATGGGAGATGCAAGGTCACCTGGTTGAGAAAGGCTGTCACAGAGCATAATATTCCAACTCCTCATCCCTCTGTCAAAAGTCATCTGGTTGGACACTCTGAGACTTGAAGAGCCTTTGCACTGATACACAGCAGGGTTCTCCTTGTATGTATAAGATGATTAAAACCCAAAGAAGTCCTGTCCTCTCCCCACCCCGCAATCACACACATTGCCTGCTCACAGTATAGAAGCCTGCATTTGTTATAATTCATTCATTTTTTTACCCTATTTTTCTACAAAACATATCTAAGGCAGTCTGCAACAGTAAACACACAATAGTAATAAAGCCACACCACAGTTCAAATAGCAATGTAATATCCACAGGTTAGAGCCAACAACACTAAGATAGACCAGAACAGTAATTAAAACAGTAGCAGCAGTAGTCTACAATAGGTTTTTCTGCACTAGTTCAAAACCTGTAAAACCTCCAGGACATCTACATATATACTTGGACAATCCACCTTCCTGGCATGCACAGAAGGCTAACAAACTGAGCTACTTTGAATGAGTTACAGCACAGTTGGATTGTTTAGGATACACTCTCATTACATTTTGTATGCAGTACATCTCTAAATACTAAATCCTTTGCTAAGCAGGGAGTTAGGGCTGGGGTAGTTAACCTCCAAGGTCCTTTCAAAATCTATGATTCTGTGAACCATTGGGCAAATCGTATTTCATTAGCAAATACCACAGGAAGCACAGATGTGATGCAAGACATTGAAGGAGATTGTGAGTTCCTTCTCTTAAGCACATTCAGCCTTCACTTTAGTTTTCTCTTTCTTTTTTTGTACTCCCCACCGCGGGCTATTTTAAGGTCCTTCTTCCACCCACAAAGCCTTTGCTTGAGTTTACTTAATATGATTGTATGCGTGACTGCACCAAGATTCTTTTTGTGCAGTGTTCCTCCAGTGCGCTTGGGTTACCTGTAGAGAGTAGAAAGCGGCAGGCACCTGTGAACTGAATGAACATGGCATGCATCTATCACCTCACAGTGGGGAGGGGAAAGTCCTCACTTCTCTTTAAGAAATGCTCAGGGACACAGGCATGAATAACCAACCATGAAGTTCCTTTTGCACAATCCCTTCTTGTGCCCCTGGGACAGCACACTAGTGCCAGAGCTTTGGAGCTACCATTGAACTGGACGGAACTTCCCTTGTTGCTCAGACCAAGGAATAAGGTTGTGTGCACACCATGCATATTAAAGCACATTTCCCCTTCCAAAGAATCCTAGAAACAATTTGGTAAGGGTGCTGGGAATTGTAGTTCTTTGGGGATCAACGACAGTTCCCAAAGTCATTCGGGTGGTGGAATGTGCCTTAAAAGTGCATTAAATGTATGGTGTGTACACAGCCCAATGCTTGGACTGAACTATCATGTGAATTGCTCTGATCTGTTGTTGTTTAACCTTCTGTACTGATCTAGGCTCTGGTCCTGTTCTAGATCGAAGTCCTGGCAGTCTGACTCCCTTTCATAAACAGTGGTACCTCTGGTTAAGAACTTAATTCGTTCTGGAGGTCTGTTCTTAACCTAAAACTGTTCTTAACTTGAGGTACCACTTTAGCTAATGGGGCCTCCCACTGCTGCCGTGCCACCGGAGCATGATTTCTGTTCTCACCCTGAAGCAAAGTTCTTCATCCGAGGTACTATTTCTGGGTTAGTATAGTCTGTAACCTGAAGCGTCTGTAACCCGAGGTACTACTATATTTTCTTTCCTAAATCCATTCTGTCTTGTTTTTATTTGTGATTTTAAAACAACAACCTGCACTTAGCATCTGCATAAAAAATACAATACAGAACTTGGGGTCATGTGAGGACTGCCTTTACACTTTTACATACAGTGGTACCTCGACTTACGAACGACTCGACAATCAAATTTTTCGACTTACAAATGGGACAAAATGTCGCGTGCTTACGATTTTTTCAACATCCAAATGGAAACCGCAATGGTTTTAGATAGGGTTTTTTTCCACTTGCGAATTTTTAGATGGGATTGCTTCGACTTACGAATTTTTTCCGTTTCCAATGCATTCTTATGGGAAATCGCGTTTCCAATGGCACTTTTGGACTTACGAATTTTTCGGCCTACGAAGGTGCCTTCGGAACGGATTAAATTTGTAAGTCGAGGCACCACTGTATGTTAAAAAACAAACACAATAGCCACTCCAAACGCTCGAAACCATGGCTGCTAGTGCGGCTGTTCCTGCATACTTTTCAAAATGGGCCTGCAAGCACTCCCGGGAGGGATGGGACTTGATGGTGTGCCGTATCTCGGGGACTTTGTATGGGAAAAAAATATCTGTCCCATTACTGCTTCTGTGACTATTTAGCATTAAAATTGATTTGGTTCATAATTATAAATAGATTTGAATGTTACCAGACTTTCTGTATTTTGTTTTGTGCTGTTTCTCATGATGACTCCCACCTCTCCACCCTATCGGCAACCGCAAGACTTCTGACCACCATTCTGCATTAAATATAAAGGACCCCTGACCATTAGGTCCAGTCGTGACCGACTCTGGGGTTGCGCGCTCATCTCACATTATTGGCCGAGGGAGCCGGCGTATAGCTTCCAGGTCATGTGGCCAGCATGACAAAGCCGCTTCTGGCAAACCAGAGCAGCACATGGAAACGCCGTTTACCTTCCCGCTGTAGCGGTTCCTATTTATCTACTTGCATTTTGACGTGCTTTCGAACTGCTAGGTTGGCAGGAGCTGGGACCAAGCAACGGGAGCTCACCCCGTCACAGGGATTCGAACCGCCGACCTTCTGATCAGCAAGCCCTAGGCTCAGTGGTTTAACCACAGCGCCACCTGGGTCCTAAATATAGAAGAATACAATTGAAGAAGCTGAATACTGGTATATAGGACATGAATAATAATAATAATAATAATAATAATAATAATAATAATAATAATAATTTATTATTTATACCCCGCCCATCTGGCCGGGTTCCCCCAGCCACTCTGGGCGGCTTCCAAAAAAACAGAAATTCTAAAATACAGAAATCCAATGAAAACTAATAGATGGAACAAAATGGAGTGGACTACATGGTGTGCTTAATAATTATAATAATAAAACAGGCTGTATCCATGCAGTTAGTTTGCAGATGAGCTAGTCCATGGTCATGCAGTCTTTGAACAGCAAACTCCATAGATAACTCATTCGGATGTGCATATTTGTAGATAAATGGCTGGGTTAAAGATGCAATAAACTGGAGAAGACTAGAAGTTGTTATATATTGTGAAGAGTGCATGCTTTGCATGCAGAAAAGACCAGGTTCATTTACTCAAAACACATCCTGCTGTTTTATCTGGGTTGGTAAGCTGTTAGCTTCAGTTTTATGTGCTCTCAATTGATGTGCTGTTTTTACCTATACAGTATTAAGTCCTGAATGGCTTGGGTTCTGGGTGCCATGTGAGTTGCTCCTCCACATTCTCCTAAGACATAGCCTTTTATGCTGTGGCATCTGTGTTGCAGTGGTCCAGGGGTTGAAGACTCCTATCTCTGCAGACAGGGGGCCTGTCTCCACCATCCACTTAGCATAAAATGGAAGCTTTTTAACCACCGTGTGCTTCAAAGTTAAGCATTTAGGAACACTGAAAACACCAGGGCTTCAGTTCCAACGCAATAGTGTGCAAGTTCTGTTACGAACAATGGAACTTCCTAGAAAATACAACTAAAGTCATTCTGAAAGAAGATACTGAAGTGCCCAAATCATTTCCTAAGTATATGCACCAAAAATAGTAGATCTAGCATTCCTAATTGCATAATTGTAAGTTTATTGAATAATCTTAGAAGGCGCCTGTCTGTGGCTATCATGAAATGACTCTGCAATTGTGCTGTGTGGCATGTACTCTGTGGGAATGCCCTACTAATTAAGGTTTACCAGGGCATCTCAGCACCTGGTAAAAACTTGCCCTTTAGTAGTACCTTCCTTGCTGTGGTGTTTGTGCCTCAGGTTTATGATGGTTTTCATTCACCCCCCTCCTATTTTTATTGATCCTAATTTTTGTTGGTGGTGTTTTCTGTTGTTCTTTATTGTTTTATTGGGTACATTGTTTAAGTGTGCTTAATTTCTATCGTTTTCTACTTTGTTTGATTGAAAGAAAACCAGGGTGCAAATTATTGAAATAAAATAACCAAAACCTACATTGAATGTCTGCATAGGCCTAGTGAACATGGACTCAGGGAGACCTGAATTCAAATACAGTGGTACCTCGATTTACAAACACAATTGGTTCCAGAAGTCTGTACTTAACCACTTAACCTGAAGCGAACTTTCCCATTGAAAGTAATGGAAAGTGGATTAATTCGTTCCAGACGGTCCGTGGAGTACTTGAACTGAAGCGTACTTAACCTGAAGTGAACTTTCCCATTGAAAGTAATGGAAAGTGGATTAGTCCGTTCCAGACAGGTCCGCGGAGTACTTAAACTGAAAATACTCAAACCGAGGCGTACTTAAACTGAGGTATGACTGTAACTCTTGTTTAGCCAGGAAGATCCCTTGATGGTATTGGGAAAGCTGCTATCTCAGCCTACCAATGCATGCCATGCAGAGCACTTTGGAGCAAGGGGGGGGGGATGTAATAAACAAGGGGTATTAGTTCAGTGCTGGCTGAGTTTGCTCTCTCTTGTATTTTCACCTGTGTTGGGAGCTCTTAGACATGCTAGATGGTCCTCACTCTCAGCATTCTTTAGTGGACACTTACCTTTGTCAGATCCTGCATTGCCCTTTGAGACAGTGTGTGCCTACCAAAACTCTTAGTGAGTGCCTGAATTCTGTTCTGAGCACATAATAGCAGTCTTGACCCGACTGCACTGGCCCCAACTGCTACTGGTTAGTTTCTGAGTTTAGTTCAAAGTGTTGGTTTTGACTGATAAAGCTTTATGTGGCTCAAAACCCCAGTATCTTAAGAACCAGGCCCTACAATTGTGATCGAAAACCCTTCTCCATATGAGCTCTCTATGGGAAGCCAGGACGACCACAACATGAGAACAAGCCTTTTTCGTGGTAATTGCATGCTGGTGGTGCCCTCTTCATCTAGTTTAAGGCTCCAGGCAAAATCTTTCCTTTCTACCTGGGTTTTGGCTCTTAATTTGAAGAGTTTTAAAGTATTTTTAGCCTCTTCTGTTGGGCAGGGTCTGCTAGACCTATCTTTCATTTGCATAGTTGTATATTATTTGTTTCTTTTTGGGGTTTTATTTTAGGTCCTTATTGTAATTGGTTTTAGTTTTATTGTGTTTGTAAGTAATTTTGAATTATTGCTATTTGTAAAGTGGTTAATGATTTGTCGTCGTCATCTTTGCTATGGATAAAATGTGGAAACTTACATTTCCCCTGTTTTCATGCTCCTCAGCAGACTTAGGCGAAAAGAAAAGAAAAGAAATAGGGTGTCACCATCAATATGCATGAGTGAATGAGCTTGTGACAGGCAAGCTGCCCATCTAGAAGATGGAAAGTTTCTAAAACCTGGGAAAGTTTATCATACTAAATGGGCCAAAAGGAACATGCAGAATAGGAGGATTCTGTCAGGGCCATCCTGAATAAATTGAGTGAACAGGCAGCCTATGCTAAATAAATGCCCATTATATTCTGACCCTTACAATCTTGGGGGTTTCTTTATAATGATATATTGACTCTCAGTTCTTACTGGATATATTGACTTTTAAAAGATGCGTTCATTTGCTAATTTTCAGATAGTCACCTCATGCTAAACAAATATGAATAACACTAAGGCTGCAGTCCTAATACCTGCTTACTTGGGAGTAATTCCCAATTGACCTCAGTGATTTTTTTATTAGCAGACTTGTATAGATACGATTGCAGTATTAAAGATGAAGCTTACGAAAACAAGCTAAAATGGTTCTCAAGTGGCAATACTGTGGTCCCTGTTCCCTTTCCCTGAATATAAACATCATTCGGAATGCAGAAAACGAAGTCAAAGGAGTAGAACTTGGGTTACTTCTAGTCTGAAAGGTTCTAGCACTTGGATTTTGGTGGTTCTTCAGTTGGAGTCTATCCTTTAGAACACATCACATACGGGCAGCCTGCTGCTCATGGACCACGTGTGAACTGATGGAAAGGCTGCTGTGCTGCCCAAATCACCCATCACCACCACTGAATTCCCTCATTGCTGCCACATTCTGTTGCCTTCCCACCATTTCCCCAAGCTGTCCGCCCATGTAAATTGCTCTTCCTGCCTACAAAACAGGCCACAAAACAGTCATTGAGTGGGCTGAGAGTTCACTTTTAACAAGGAGGACAGCAGTGGGGAGGGTTAACTCTGAGTGTTTGTATGGGTATGAATGTAAGGCTCTTCCCACTGCCAGCTACTCAGGTCATGTCCACTGGCCTGCAATCCCTGACCACCCATCGATGGTTGCATGTGGCCTTTGCATGGTTCCTGGTACGTCCTGAGGTCCTAAGCTCTTCCAGTGTGAGAAGGAAATGAGAATGCAGAAAGTGCCCTTGGAAGAGACCATGACTCGGTGACGGAGGACCTGATCCCAGGTGCAATTCCTGGCACCTCCAGTTATAGCTGGGAAAGACTCACATCAGATGCCCTGGAGAGCTGCTGCCTGTTAGAGTAGATCATACCAAGCTAGATAGACCAATGGTCTTATTCCGTATAAGGCAGCTTTCTATGTTTGATGGCTATTCTAAGATGGTACCTGACACCTGCAGCTTCCAAGAGTACAGTACTCAGGTTAAAAAAATGAGTAAATTGAAAAACAATATTTTGCCCAGTTAATCAGGGATGCTTTTTAATCAATCAAAAGTTTTTTTTACTGATTGACCTAATTAATTAATTAATTAATTGTTTCAATTAATTTACTGAAAACAATTACTAAAATGGAGGCTTCCATGTGCTATGGAAGGCTGTGCTTGTTCACTTTAAAAATGCAGCACACAAATTAATACATATCTAAGGGAAGAGCAGACAGTGCATCTCAGCAGGCTGCTCTTCTGCTCCTTCGTTTCTAGACTGATAAAATGTAAGACAGCATTATGAGCAAACAGGCTGAGTCAGGGGAAACACTCCTCTTAGTTTCAGTGGTGTTTATGCAGCACCCAGCCAATGGGGGCACTGACCCAGGAGCCTCCTAAGTGCAGCCTTAAAATTAATAATGAATAATGAGATTTAATGACCATTATAATCTTCTCTTATGGAGTGTTAATGGCCATGAGATTATCAAGAGCAGCTGAAAAATGCAGCATAGGCAGATGAGGGAATCCCACAGGGGTAGCCTTTTATCAAATATAAAAGAGAGGAAAAAGCCAAACATCAAAAACTGCAAAACAGAGTTAAGAAATGAAGAGCATAGTGTAGTGGTTTGGATGGTGAGTTGGGAAGTATTAGCCTTGAACTCATAGGAGAGCCTTATTCTCCCAGCCTCATCTGTTGAATGGGAATAATCATAGATACTTGCCTACCTTAGAAGGGTAGTGAGGATTTCCGAGATTTTGTATGTGAAGCACGCACTTTGAGCAATTAGAAATAGTATTAAAAACTGTCAAGGATTATAATCACTAGTTTGAGCGGTCATCATACTTCTTCATCTCTAGTCAGTGCATGTTCCTGTTGAAATCCTGTAGTTTTTCATACCACAAATATCCTCTGTGTTGTTGTTTTTGTCCCACTTTAGTTGCGCTGCAGCCCTTCTGGTTAGCAACAATGTCCTAGCAATGGGAACACCGCAGAACAACTAATAAAGCAGAGTAAATCTACTACTGATTCATTATTATTGTGCCAGGAACAAGTTGCAGAATGTTGCTATGTTGGCATTTGTCTGTCTCGAGAGACAATGGAGTGTGCCTCTGGAGGTGAAGTGCTCGCAGCACTGAAGTGACCTTCCTGGGGTGCAAGCCTGGGCAGTGTGTATTGAAGTTATGGCCAAGATGACAAAAAAAGTTGGCTTTGCTGATGTGGTTCAGATGAAAGCAGAGCAATACGTTTGGCACCAGCTTGGCTGTAAGAATTGCTAGAAGGAGGTATACAGGTCACTATCCAACCATCTTAGGGACTCCACTCCAGATTTGTGTAGGGTTTACTCCTTAGCTTTTTCTTCTCCTCAAAATATTGCACAAGGCAGCAGAGATTAGGGATCAGAGTTGTCCTCCTCCTAGAGTAGCTACCTTCCCAGGTTGACAGTCTCCATCTGCCCCACACTTCCTTCTACAGCATGTGCAGAAACCACCTTCTTTATCATTGGACCCACTATTGGTCTCATCTGCTCAATTTGCTGGAATCTGTCTTGGCATGCAGGGGAAGTCCCTAACTCACCAATGGTTTGAGACCCATTAGCTACCCTCACTTGGTTTAGTTTGCCAGTTGAAGCTGTTCCCAATCTGTGGTTGCATGCTGACAGGAGCCACAGGTGAGACCTGAGTGCAGGGTGGGGACCAAAGGTGGGCAAACTATCCCAGAAGGAGCACAATATGCCCCCCATCAGAGGTACTACCCCTCTCCTAACGCCCCATACACCTGCAATAAAACAGTCTGGAGGGGCCCTTTCACAATACTATTGCATGTTGGTGGACATTCACATTGTGCTAGGGTGGCCTGGTGCAAAGGAAGACAAGACTCTCCCCTTTAATCAGAGCATGTTCTCCCATTTCCCTTGGTTAACCTTTTCACTGCTTTCCCGTTTAGCTTAGCCCAGATGCTTCTATTATTTTTAGTTGCATTTGCTGCTCTCTCCTTGCTACGGCTATTGTTTCCAGCAGAGGCAGGATACAGTGTTGAAACAGTGGTACCTTGGCCCCACACACCCACTTTTAAATATTTAATTGTAAAAGAATGGCATTGTAGAATCACGAGAAAATCAGAAATAAACTGGGATGCTCCCTGTTTCTTTGCATAATTTGAGACTAGGTGTTCGTAGATCCCTTCAGACACTGGTGGGATAACTTCCTTGATTTAAAATTGCAATGCAGGAAATAACCAAAACCTACTTTTATATTACTACCCAAATATCACCAAAATTTACTGTCTTAATTTTCAAAGAGTGCAGAGTTTATACTTTATTATTATTTATAATAAAATTTACATGTGAAAAGCTGTAAATTACTCTTAAGGAGTAGGAATAATTTCTTTTTGCTAGTTTTACCGTGCACAAGTTCCCTTTCCTGTTTTTAGTTTTCTTTCATGTTTGTATAAGCTCTATTATTTTACCGTTCTAGCATAGAACACAGATTTATAGGATAATAATTGCCAAGAACACAGCTCATTGTTATGTTTGTTTTTCTATAATCTTATGGAGACTCTGTTGCTAACATGCAGTTTTAGAAAATTTGTTTCTATACCCCTGCCAAAGCTGGAACTTATGAACCCAGGGAGCAGCCAAGTTGGCTTCCATAGAAAATCAAGTTTCTTGCTAAAAGTATATAAAGAGGCTTCTGCTTGTAGTCTGTATGGAACAATGCATGCATTAACAGCAGCAAGGGCCATATAAGCAACATTGTCCCATTAAATCCTACTGTAAAAATAACTAACATCAAGAAGAAGAAGAAGAAGAAGAAGAAGAAGAAGAAGAAGAAGAAGAAGAAGAAGAAGAAGAAGAAGAGGAGGAGTTTGGATTTGATTTGAAATCCCGCTTTATCACTACCCTAAGGAGTATCAAAGCAGCTAACAATCTCCTTTCCCTCCCTCCCTTACAACAAACACTCTGTGAGGTGAGTGAGGCTGAGAGGCTTCAGAGAAGTATGACTAGCCCAAGGTCACCCAGCAGCTGCATGTGGAGGAGCGGTGACACGAACCCAGTTCACCAGATTACCGCTCTTAACCACTACTCCACACTTGCTCTTCATACTAAATAATAAGTCTTTTCTTTGAGAGGGGGGAATTCACATTTTAACGATCCCATATATGTTTCTTCTTACTTCAGGGTAGCTGAAAATGTGTTTAGAAGTTTTCTTTATTCTGAATCTGAAATGCAATGCTTTCTTTATAGTTTAATTTCTGTCTTGAGAATCTTCATAAATGTGAATGTTAGGATCATCCTTTCCCCAAATTTTTAGAATGAACACATAAAGTGATATTACTACTACAGGTTTTGTATACAGCTATGTATTCCCACACTGTTGCCCGCCAAGTTTTGTCCCCTTTGTGACAGACTTTTTTTACACTCAACCAGCAACACTGTCTGTAGAACTGAATCACTGGATGAGGGCAAAATAATTCAATCAGCCAAGCAAGTTCCATTGAAATGAATTGGAAATATGTGCAAGAGCACAGTAATGCCTTCATGCAAATCCTCTTTATTTCAGTGAAATTTGCTCAGCAAATGTTTGTGAAGAATTGTGCTTATGCTCTACAAGTTGTGAACAATGCCTTTCAGCTGAATGTGGTCATTTTATAGCTTTGTGGGCCTCCAGCACAACCACAGGACTTGCACGGGGATTCTCTAAGCAAGAAATGCATTTATCCAAGATGCTCCAAGAAAGATTCAAGCTTCGAGGTACAGTAGTGGGTAACAGAGAGCACAATTCATCTGAGATCCTCCAGGCACCAACAAAACAACAAAGAGATAAATGCTATAGAGTGTTAGGCGGAACTGCACAGAGAAAGGCTTTGAAACCTTGCCATTCATTCATCACTGCTGGCTCTGTAACTTGGCAGGCCCAGAGATATTGAACTGCATACAAAATGCAAATGAGTCAAGGGGTGGACAAGCTTCAGTGACCAAACAAGCCAGCTGATTTCTCTGTGTCACACTTCTGACCCCGTGGTTAGGATTAGGGGTGTAGTTGCTCATGTTTCCATCAAGGACTCATTAGAACTTGCTTACAGGAGCCTACCAGGTCTAGTACACAACACTAGGTCTGCCAACAAAGTATATGTTTTTCTAGTAGCATAGTACAGAGCCATTAAAAAAAAACCAGAGGAACTACAAGCCACTTCACTGGTCCACAGGGAGACTAAAGGTGACACCAATAATGCTATTTACCAGGTGGCTGAATGATGTGAAACAGCACCCCTGTTTGACATACAACACATGGCCAATATTTGTACCTTCTAGAAATACTTGAATACTTTTTTCTTTTAACAACTTTTTCCAGCTGGGAGGAAAGGACTTAGAGGAGTTTATTCTGTATTGTTGTTAAACCTATCTTATTTGTTTTGTGTACTGTTTTAAAAACTATTTTTAGTTGCTTTTATGTACATTACCTTTAGGCTCATGTGGAAGGCACATCATAAATTAATATACAGTAAGAAATAAAAACAAACATTTTAAAATAATATTTTAACAATCTGTTCTAATCCATCCTATGCTCCTTTGTTTTTCTTATTATACTTTTTTTTAAGTAGCTGCCCTATATCTTAGCCATTTTTGAATCATTAATTTCACCCACATCTTAATTTATTAATGAGTCTACCTTCTTTCTGGCATTTCTTTCCCCCAAATATATTTGCAAATCCTTTCTTATTCCCTCCAGGGCATCAGCTCATCTGCTTGCTTGCTTTTTCTTACCCTTATCTTTCCCTTGCAGCCTTAACTAACTCTGTGAAGAATTATTTAGTTTGATTCTTTCCCCACCCCAACAACCATTTTAGTAGAGATTTTTTTAAAGTTATTGTTTAACCCAAGTCTTTGGTTGCTGTGCACCGCAACAAAAAACATGTCACGATTTTATTGTCAAATGTATTGCATAGTGTTGTCTTCTCAAGGAGGATTTGTCACAGAAACAGACAGCTTGTTGTAAAACTCATTTTCAACCAGCTGATTCATGCTCTACTCTTGCCCTCATAATGGGATACAATTAGGCAACAGTGACTTTTGACTGAAGTAAACTAAGGCTCTCTTATTCCAAAGGTGGCTTGTGTTTCTGTCATTCCGAATCTAGAGTAGGAGATGGCAGCCTTTGTGTTTAACAGATAGTGGTTTCATTATATTATCTCCCAGGGAGTAGGTCTGGGCGATAACTGGTTTTCAACATTGCAATATATCACCAGCTAAACATAACAATATATTGTTGGAGGATGGATGGCGGCTAACAGATTGAGGTTGAATCCTGACAAGACAGAAGTACTGTTCGTGGGGGACAGGAGGCGGGCAGGTGTGGAGGATTCCCTGGTTCTGAATGGGATAACTGTGCCCCTGAAGGACCAGGTGCGCAGCCTGGGAGTCATTTTGGACTCACAGCTGTCCATGGAGGCGCAGGTCAATTCTGTGTCCAGGGCAGCTGTCTATCAGCTCCATCTGGTACGCAGATGGACTAAATTAAATGCTGGCCAAAATCACTCCTTGTATGTGCAGAAACTAGTTTTCTATTCCAAACTGCAGAAGAATTTCTGGGAGCTTAATGCTTACCTTGTATTTGAGGCAAGCATTAAAGGATGCTGAGATCCATACCACCGAGCCAAGAATTATGTAATCTTGGGATGTCTCTACTTACCGTATACATTTATAAGTAAATTTCACTCAGGAACAATAATGGGGTGGGGGCTAAAGCCTTTGTGGTAGGTTATCTCGGTCTAACCGTGTTGCTAGTTGAGCTCATTTGCTTTGCCCAGCAGAACTCAATGGGCAGCAGGACTGGAGCTAATGGGAGGACATTGCAGGGAAGCAGATTTCTTCTAAACACGAGAAGAAATTTCCTTCTGGTATGAGCTGTTCAACAGAACAGACTGCTTAGGAAGGTTGTTGGCTCTCCTTCACTGAAGATATTTAAGCTGAGGCTTGGATGACCATCTGTTAGGGATGCTGTAATTGCATCCTGCATTGTACTTTCTCCATTGAGCAAAGGGTTGGACTAGATTGCCACCCAGGTACTTTCCAGCTCTAAAATTCTGATGTCATGTCTGACAGATTACAAGACTGGTTACAGGTAGGTAGCCGTGTTGGTCTGGATCGAAGTAAAATAAAAAAAATTCCTTCAGTAGCACCTTAAAGACCAACTAAGTTTTTATTTTGGTATGAGCTTTCGTGTGCATGCACACTTCTTCAGATACAGTGAAATGGAAGTTTCCAGGCACTTATGTAGAGAAGGGGTGGGGAGGGGTGGGGATGGGGAGGGGGGATCACTCAGAAGGGTGGTGGAAATGGGTGATTGACTGACTGATAGCTGTTGATGACCGCAAACGACTGCAAATGGTTTTGCATGAAAAAGCAAGGGTTGAGATGGCTGAAGATCGCTTATCATGTATAATGAGATAAAAATCCGATATCTCTGTTCAAACCAGGTCCCTCCATGGTTTTGAGCTTGGTGATAAGTTGTAATTCAGCAACTTCTCTTTCCAGTCTATTTCTGAAATTCTTTTGTAGTAAGACAGCTACTTTGAGGTCTTGTATAGAATGTCCTGGGAGATTGAAGTGTTCTCCTACTGGTTTTTCTGTCTTCTGGTTCCTGATGTCAGATTTATGTCCATTTATCCTTTGGCGTAGGGTTTGGCCTGTTTGTCCAATATAGAGAGCTGAAGGGCACTGTTGGCATTTGATGGCATACACAATGTTAGAAGATGAGCAATTAAATAGTCCTGAGATGGTATGTTGGATGTTGTTGGGGCCAGTAATGATGTTGTCTGGGTGTATGTGGTAGCAAAGTTGGCATCTGGGTTTATTGCAGGCTCTGGTACCAGTGTCCATGTTAAGTCTGGTGGTTGTATTATTGTGGGTGAGGAGTTGTTTAAGATTGGGTGGCTGTCTGTAGGCAATGAAAGGAAGACCTTTCATTGCCTACAGACAGCCACCCAATCTTAAACAACTCCTCACCCACAATAATACAACCACCAGACTTAACATGGACACTGGTACCAGAGCCTGCAATAAACCCAGATGCCAACTTTGCTACCACATACACCCAGACAACACCATTACTGGCCCCAACAACATCCAACATACCATCTCAGGACTATTTAATTGCTCATCTTCTAACATTGTGTATGCCATCAAATGCCAACAGTGCCCTTCAGCTCTCTATATTGGACAAACAGGCCAAACCCTACGCCAAAGGATAAATGGACATAAATCTGACATCAGGAACCAGAAGACAGAAAAACCAGTAGGAGAACACTTCAATCTCCCAGGACATTCTATACAAGACCTCAAAGTAGCTGTCTTACTACAAAAGAATTTCAGAAATAGACTGGTAAGAGAAGTTGCTGAATTGCAACTTATCACCAAGCTCAAAACCATGGAGGGACCTGGTTTGAACAGAGATATCGGATTTTTATCTCATTATACATGATAAGCGATCTTCAGCCATCTCAACCCTTGCTTTTTCATGCAAAACCATTTGCAGTCGTTTGCGGTCATCAACAGCTATCAGTCAGTCAATCACCCATTTCCACCACCCTTCTGAGTGATCCCCCCTCCCCATCCCCACCCATCCCCACCCCTTCTCTACATAAGTGCCTGGAAACTTCCATTTCACTGTATCTGAAGAAGTGTGCATGCACACGAAAGCTCATACCAAAATAAAAACTTAGTTGGTCTTTAAGGTGCTACTGAAGGAATTTTTTTTAGATTACAAGACTGTGTGTGTGTGTGTGTGTGTGTGTGTGCACGCTCTCACACACACATTATGAAATGGGGAATTATTTTCAGTCCAAGGGCCACATTCCCTTCTGGGAAGCTTTCCAGGGGCCACATGCTAGTGGTAGACTGGGCCAGTGGCAAAAGCTGGCAGAGAAACGAACATGAATTTTACCTTTGTAGATTAGGATAATTCCAGTACACATTCCTATCGACCTTTCTATTCTGTCTCCAAGCAAGCAAAAAGCATAATCAGAGTTCAAGGACATATTCCTTCCAAGCAAAAATACTCAAGGAAGGTGCAAAACAGGGTCAGTGAGGGGTACAACCTATGGAAAGGGGTGATGGTGGCTTGTGGAGAGTCCCAAGGGCCTGATAGAGAGCGCTGGAAGGTTGCTTCTGGGCCCCAGGTCTCAGGTCCCATCCCCGCTACATGCACGCATATCTCAGTTTGATTTTTCTTTTCTTACTCCCACTGGGGTGTGACAAAGATAGAAAGCACAGATAACTTTATTATTAGCATTCAGACTGAATACTTCATTGAGGAGGACACAAGGCTCCGCATGTCAGTGATTCATTATTTTTTCATGGGAGCTGTTGTTTCTGTGATTCCTTAACGGGTTGTTTCTGTTGCTCTTTCCCCTCCCCTGCCACAGCATCCTAGCTGTTGCTATGGAGAGGGTTACGGATAAGTAAAGCCAAATGAGGTCACTCACTGTCATGTGCACATGGGACCTGCCTGCCCACTGCTGCTACTAGGGCCATTCTGTTCCTCTCCCTGCATTCCCCTTCCATTTCTGGAGATGGACAGCTCTGGATGGAGTTAGGCAAAAATCAGCAAAATGTGGGTGGGGGTGGAGCTGTTGTTCATTTTTAGTAAATCTGGAGTTTCATTTTGGTTTATATAGAATTTGGGGGGGGGGGGGACAGGTTTTCACTGCCACAAGTTCCTTTTTCAGGTTGATTCTTCTATAAACGTAGATAGATTATGGACATTTTGACCTATCCCCAGTGTTGGGTTTTTGTTCAGGGTAATATATTTTGTAGGGTTTTGTTTGTTTATTTGTTTACATGGTGGAGCAAGAAGCTTAGGGAAGAGACCTGGCACAGAGCAGTTGGGATTCGGTTAATCTGCTTAGAAATACATTAATCGGGGGGATCAGATGCTGTCAACAATACTCTCTGCCCTTGCCATGTTTCCCTCTCGTCTGTTCCCACCCTCTCCGTCTGTTCCTACCCTTCGCCCTTCTTGTCCTATTTCCAGGCTGTGAATGTCAGTGGGTAATGAGGCACAAGGAGATTAAAGGCAAATTAACAAATAAAATATTAATCCTAGATCTAAATGGAAATGAAAAAATGTGCTTTGGGATATTTATTTAAAAGACAGACACACATACAAAAAAAACCATGCAATTTTAGGCAAAGTGGATGCAATCATAGTTTTCCTGGAAAGTGCTTAGGCAACAGGCAGTTTGCAGCAGAAAACTAAATCCTCACTGTTTACCTCGACAGAAGGTTCAATGCAGGACAAAGTTATTCTATTTAAGTCTCTTCTTTTGCCTGCATTGGTGTGTTACATTATCCAGGTTTAGCACCCAGTCAAGGCAACATCAGACCACCTTTGCTTCAGTGGATTTTTCACTTTTGAAAGGATCTGATGACAAATTTGGAGGCTCTTAGAGCAGGGATGACTAAGATGTGGCCCTCCATATGTTGCTGGGCTGCAACTCCCCATCAGCCCCTTGTATTCGCCTCAATGATAGATTTAAAGTGACATTTTGAAAGCACCTTGCAGAACATTAAAGGGTATGTTTACAAGAAGCTACAGGTGCCTAGCACAGAAGACTGCCTGTGCACAGATGTCATTCCACCCAAAGAGAAATGCTGAGTTAAGCAACTTTGCAAATTCCTGCATCTTGGCTTCTTCCCAGAAAGAAGCAGCAATAAACCAATAATAACCTTCACTGTAGCATGTGCCTTCCAATTGGCCCAGCATACTAAAGCTGCACTGCTAGTGACATCACAGGAGACTTGACATTAGACCCCCAAAACAGCAAAGCTGAACCAGTGAACTCTGCAGAGAAAGGGAGGGGGCAGAGAACCAAAGGAGGAAGGGAAGAAGTTGGCTTTAGTACAAGATTGCTAAACCAATTTGGTTGAGAACAGGATATACTTCACACCTTTACACAAAGGTTTTCATTATCTGTCTAAAGATTCTAGCTTTCCATGTGTGTTGTTGTTTTTGTTTAAAAATGCTGCTGTTACCTTTCTGGCTTTTGCACCTCCCCATTCCTGCTAAAAACAGTAACAAAAACATAGCTAGATGGAATACAGGAGGAAATAATTTAAAAATATCTAGGTACTGTACTAAAGTTGCAAGGTGTTCTGTTTTGTTTTTTAAAATCTCCTTAAGCTATATGTCAGTTGATTGAATGAGTGCATGGGAGATTCAAGATCAGAGCTTCTATACCTGGAAGTCATCAAGTTCCTGAGATTGGCAGAGACAAATTTCTTGATCCTCATGCATTTATATTTGTCATCTTCTGTATATAGCACATCTGAGCTGAAAATTTTGGTTCAGCTTTTTTCCTAAGAAAAATGACAGGAGGTAGCTGGGAGAAATACTCCTTGAGGTGAGAAAAGTTTTAAAATTTAATACCAGATGTCTGTTTCCTGCGAAACATAACATACTGCTTTATACCAAGTCAGAGACCACTCATCCACCTTGTTCAGTATTGTCTACCACTGAGCCTCTTGGGCTTGCCGATCAGATGGTTGGCTTTTTGAATCCCCACAACGGGGTGAGCTCCCTTTGCTCTGTCCAGGCTCCTGCCAACCTAGCAGTTCGAAAGCATGCCTGTGCAAGTAGATAAATAGGTACCGCTGCGGCCGGAAGGTAAACAACATTTCCATGCGTTCTGATTTCCGTTACGGTGTTCCATTGCACCAGAAGTGATTTAGTTATGCTGACCACATGACTCAGAAAGGTGCCTGTGGACAAACGCCGGCTCCCTTGGCCTGAAAGCAAGATGAGTGCCACAACCCCATAGTCGCCTTTGACTGGAGTTAACCGTCCAGGAGTCCTTTACTTTTACCTCTACACCAGCACTGTTCAGCCCTTTGATACCTGGGGCCCACCGTTAGCCCAAACACACTTTTTAATTTTTAACCATATATTTGTATGATAGTAGTGCTGTGACCCAGTGGAACCCAGCGGTTGAAGACCAATTTGCTAAAATGAGTGACTGTGGACATCCAAGGGTTCAGACAGTGGTTTTCTCCAGTCTTACCTGGAGATGCAAGGGATTGAATCTGTGCCACTTCTTGAATGCAAAGCTTGAGCTCTACCACTGAGCTATGCCTCTTTCCATTGTGCATCAACTTTGAATACATGAGTGACATTGTTTATGAATTGGCCTCTCTGTTGACATGTCCAGTGTAACAAATAACCTTTTGGGGGTTTATGTTCATTTGGTGAAGAATAAGACTAAGCAAAAAAAATGAAAAAGATGATGGGATTCCTGTACTTTAAAAGTCATGCAAAAAAGTGAGTTTCAGCAGATATAACTTGCCATGCACCTGCTGGAATTGCCTTTTCTACACAGCTGTTAAAAGTGCAAGAGTCCTGCCCTTTATTTTGCATCTGGCCACCCTGTCCATGCTGATGCTGCTCATGGTCTGTCATTAGTTCTCTGCTCCACAATCCCCTTAACTTTTAAAGGCATACCTGTCTCCATGTTGTGCTGCCTTCTCTGATGCGTCGTCTTAAAAGGCCCCCCTATCAGAGCACCCATCCTTAGCCATACTGTTGGAGCAAAACAACAAATCCCTGCTCATCTTGTGACATTTTCATTTATGTTCTAGCATGATGGTGCCCAGGGCATACAGAGAAGCTCATTAATTAACCCCCATGAGCTTCTGTCCCTGCCAGGCGTATTGAATCCATCCATCTATTCCATCTGGCAAAGGGAAACACACACATAATGTGAGAGCATACACTGTGCAACCCAACAGTGCTGTATCTCATTTAAAGTGGCCCAGTTTGTTAGCCGACTGAGCATGCCAGGGGGAAGGTGGATTGCCCAAGGATATATGGAGATGCCTATGGGGTTTTACAGGTTTTGAACTAGAGGTCGCATTCTGAATGTTCACACCTGACACCAAAGCCCAGTGCACCTTTGGGAAAAGCCAGTGGAGGAAAGCTTGTCATAAACTACTGCTGCTACTGTTTTAATATACTGTCCTAGTCTATCTTAGTGTTATTAGATTTAAGTTGTGACTATTACATTGTTTATTTGTTTTATTGATTTTACTGTTGTAAGCTGCCTTGACTATGCTTGGTAGAAAGGCAGGGAAAAATTAATGGATAATAACTAATGGAGGCATCTGTATTGTGGAGAGGTGGTGTGGTGAGGGAGGGTCTCATTATGTTTTTAAGCATCTTATACATAAGAACATAAGGAGTGCCCTGGAACAGAGCAAAGGCCCAACTAGTCCAACATCCTGTTTTCAAAGGAGCCAACTGAATGCCTATGGGAAGCTGGCAAGCAAAACATGACTGCAAAAAACACTTTGCCCCACTTGTGCTCAGGTTCCCAGCAACTGGTAATCAGAGGCATTCCTCCTCTAATTCTGGAAGCACTATACAGCCCTGATGGCTAGTATATTCTTAGGGTTATGCTTCATGCATTTGTCTAATATCCTTTTAATGTCATCCAAACTGGTGAGCAAATTCCATAGTTTACCCATGAGCTCGGGCACCAGCGCCTGCCAACCTAGCAGTTCGAAAGCACGTCAAAGTGCAAGTAGATAGATAGGTACCGCTCCCGCAGGAAGGCAAACAGCGTTTCTGTGTGCTGCTCTGGTTCGCCAGAAGCGGCTTAGTCATGCTGGCCACATGACCCTGAAGCTGTCTTTGGACAAACGCCTGCTCCCTTGGCCTATAGAGCGAGATGAGTGTGCAATCCCAGAGTCGTCCGTGATTGGACCTAATGGTCAGGGGTACCTTTACTTCCACATTGCCTATGTATTCAAGTGGCATTCAGTTGCATACTGGCAAATTCAAGTTGTGCAATTCAAGTTGAGTTGATGCTCATGCAAAACAAACCCACTTTATCCTGGAAATCACACTTTTTAAAATAAGGAGTAATGGGAAAATACACTGGGAAGTGGGATAGCAAGGAGGGAGGGGGAGCCACTAATGGCATCTCCCAAAATGTGGAGTCAATACTTCAGCGTTATCAGAGGCAGCGGGTGTGCTGTGGGTGGGGGAAGGATTGGTTGGCTTTTGTGGTTATTAAAAAATGCAATGGAATGTGTTGTGTGTGTGTGTGTGTTCTAAAGGCAGGATGTAACTCTGGTCTGGTCTGGCTTCTTTCAGCTCGTAGTTCTCCATTTTCAATTTGATATGATATTTCTTAATTTATCTCTTCCACTGCTATAGAGTTGCCACGTTCAGCCCCCGGGGAAGGCTGCATTTCAGCCTTAAAAAGCTATGATTCTGCATGCTGTAATTTTTATGCCAGGCTATGTTATAATTTTGGCATCCTGGAGGATAAAAAAGAATATATATAAATATAAGGTTTCGTTTTAGCATTACTAGGTCTGGTAGTTACTGTGAGTTCTCTGTGTAGCATGGACAAATTCTTGCAGCAATTTCTTGTCGACTATTTTTAATCTACTTTTTTTTTACTTTGGGAAGTTAACTTGTTTGTTATGCAGCCCTTCTCTATGCTCCTCGATGCAGTAAATATTATGAATTATACACATTGCTTGTTTCATCCCACTTTTAGAGGGGGGGGAGTATCTTCAAACAGCTTGCATCTATCAAAAATTTTAAAAAGCTTAATATTGTGCTAGTGGCAGGCACTATACAAAAATGAAAACAAGACACATCCCCTACACTTAAAAACTACAAAGACACACAAAAGGGAGTGAAAGGTAAGGGCGGAAGATCAGTTTAACAGCATCACAACAAAGAGAGGACCTGAAACCAGGAATTTATATCTTGATGGGTCCAGGCTGCTCTTCCTTTTCTGGTGTTCTTGCTTGGATAGAAGTTGTGGAATTTACCAGTGGCTTTCAGTTCTCTCTGTGGTCAGCGGTTGAGACCAGACTGTTCTCACCCTCGCCGTGTTATAAATGTGCTATGATGGTGTGATATCATTTATTTATTTATTTATTTAGAAAATTTGTTTTATTGCCTAATCAACAAAGTCCTCTGGGAGATCCATACAGAGTTCAGTTAAGACCACTAAAAAAAATCAGGCATTCAGTTTCCTGCTTAAAAACCTTGCACAAACAGTATAAACAGCATTAAAAACCCAATACAATGAATCTGTTCCAAGGGCAAAAAACCAAAAACCCTGGAAGAATAAAATGGTCTTGACTCAACTTGGTGGTGAAGGGATCTTAATGTAGTCACCAGGTGAGATTTGTTGGCGAGGGCATGCCATCATCCAGGAACCACCATTGAAAAGGCTCTATCCTTAGTAACCACTCATGATTCTCCAAAAAAAGTCTGTTTCTGTGATTTAGCATTTCATTTAAGATAGGTAGCATATAGGAGCAAACTTGGCATTGTGTTAAAAGCATCTCTGTTTAAAATGCAGGGGGGGGGCATCAGGTGGGGAATCTGATAATTATTGTGAGAGCAACAGGCATGGATAGAAAATTTAGGTCTTAAGGAAAATCCCTCCCCTGAAGATGCTATATGCATTTTGAGGCAATCTTTCATTAGTATCCAGCTCAGTGCAAGTTGTTTATTTTTTTTTATTTTTTAAAAAAGCTTCTATAATTTTGAGCCTTTAGGAATTGCTGCTTTTCCCTCCTCTTTTAAATAAGGCTCAAAGTTATAAAGGTGTTTCAACATTTTTAGATTAAATCACCTTAAACGAACACCTTGAAAAGTTTTAGAAGGCTTTTTAAAGATTATTATTAATCCTTTGCTTATAAGTGAGAGATTAAATGCGGGTTTTATTCTAAACTTTTGGAATACAGTAAAATCACTGTTGTGCATAAATCAGGGGAAGATGCCTCCTTTTTTATTTTGTTTTTATCTTTAACGTGTTCCATTTTGTCTTAAAGGAAATACTTTGTCATTGACTGTTAGAGTTGCCAGAACAAGCTTTCTCCTTCCTGCTAGATTTCCCACCTAACACTGGGATTACTTGGCAGTAGAAAGCTATAATTTACTTTCTAAATGGTCTAGAAATATATATTTAATTTATTCTTTTGCAGGTGCACGTGTTGCTCGACACTGTTTACACCCAAATGTAGGCTTCTTGCTAACAATTGCATCAAACTCCCATTTTTTTATGCTATGACCTCACAATCTCTGTAGCACAGTTTCTGCTTCTTGGTCAATGTTAGGTAGTCCATCCTTTGGCAACCATGTGCCCTGCAGATGTTTTGGACTACAATTCTCATCAGCCCAGCCCACATGAACTCTTCTCTGTCCATACATGATGAATCTACCCACTCATGAATCTCTCTGCCATTATGTGATGAAACCAATAAAACAGCTATGGCAGTTGTGGACCAAAACATCTGCAGGGCACCCAGTTGGTGAAGACTGATGTACAGCATGTAACCTTTCATGGTATTGTAGGATAAGAAAATGAAATCATCATTTTATAGAACAGGGCTGAAAAATGTATTCACAGGTCAGCCAGCAGGCCTGTCATTTTGATTTCCAAACAAAATGGCTCAGTTGGCAGTATTAAGGGATGGAGTGGGGGGGGGGGAGAGAGAGAGCTGTAACAAGTCAGGAGAGCCAAAACAAAATATGGTGCTTCAGCTGTGGATCAAACAAGAAAGTATTGGGCCAAAGCAGATCCTCACAGAATTGAAAGCAGGGGTAGGGAACCTCAGACCAGGTTACCAAATACATCCCCCTCTCTTCTCTTTTGGACTCCCCACAGGCCATGCCTCTTTCTTAGGCCACACTCCTCACTGACTCTGCCCCATAAGTCCCCCAGCTCCCATTGCCTGGCTGGATTGTGTCCTTCAACTGTGATAATTCCTCTTGACTGCCTGGATGGAGAGAGGTAACAGGTGCTTCTTCCCTGCCTCCAGTCTACCTGGACATCCACATGTGTCTGTAATGTTCAAATACAGCTTGCTTGTATTGTATATGCTGTTCTCGTGGACAAAATGTAGTCATTGGCCATTCTATCAGAGCCCACACATGTTGGACACCTTAGTGTTGATACATAAAGGCTTGATGTAAGTATCCCTCCGGAGATATTGGTAGAGGGGCAGAAACACGAAGTGAGTGGGGTGTGTAGGCATGCTGGCCCTCTCCACCATGCAGATGGACTGGGCCAGGGAGAGGCATTGTTCAGTCTGTCACTGTTTGGTCCTGTAATACTATCTGGTTGGCAACAGTGATACATAGGTCACCAGTATGGGCTGTTTCTCATTTGTGGAATTTACTTGCTCTCTAATCTTGTCAAAGGATGAACCAGGGCACCATTTGGAGCTCTGTACAGTTTAGAAAAGGTTTTAAATGAGATTCTCATGTTCATGAAATAGACAATTAAAAGCACAAGTCAATGCTCTGGCCCTTGCTTCCAGTGGTACTTCAACGTCAGAACTGTTTTTAAATATACAAATATTCCTTGTTTGCATTTGGAGGTTGGATGAGGAGCTAATGGACTCTAAGCGAGGCTGTGTAACTGCTCTGCTATTTTTTGTTTGTTTATCCTTTATGTGCTTTTCAAGATGAGCAATCACCCTGGGCATGTAATAAACTGGCACACCACTACATGCAGCGTGGGTTCCAAATCTAGTGCCCTTGAATACATGCTTATTATATTTATTTATAAAAAATATTTGTATACCACAATTTCATTTAAAATGAAATCAGAATGATTCACAACAATTAAAATACAATGAGAGCAATATACCAGCTGACTGTTACACAACATGTTAGGTTGGGTTGGGTTGTGGGGGAGTGTGTGTGGCAATTGCCTCCATAAGCCTGACAGCAAAGAAGAGTCTTCAGCAAACACTTGAAAGTCATAACCAGTGTTGTGATTAGTGCCCCTATATTTTTTTGGTGATTAGAGGGAGCTGAAGGTAACTAGAGGTTGACCTGAAACAGGCCAGGCAGAGATAAACCATGAGGCTTGTTTCAGGCGGCATACTATGCCAAACAATGCCCTAGCTTGCAGCAGGAAACTTGGGGGGGGGGATAGGGACACAGCAGCTGTGATCTCCTTTTGGGAAACTCTCAGCCTCACTTGTTCATTATGGTTTGGTTAATGTTGTGTGTGAAGCTACTCTGTGTATAATCTCTCTCTCCAATCCAGATTTCTTATGGGTGCAGGTGCTCTGTTATGTCCATGTAGCTACCCATCTTACTAGAGTTTCCCCACCCTTTTCAACAGAGCGAAATATTCCACACATCCATTTTGCCCCCATTTGTCAGTTATATGATTCTATTTAAATTAATTGGGAAACACATAGAAGGCAGGGCTTTGGCAAGAAATGACTGCGTGGCATTCTTCTGAGTAGTCAGTTTAGTTTTGTGATACTATTTTAGAAGTAAAGGAGAAAATCCTAAGTAAGGAATGCACCTCATTCCCAGCTTTGAAATGGAAAAGGCTGTGCAGACTGCATGCATGACCATTGCTGATCCCAGTGTGTGAAGTTGATATCCAGGAGGGCATAGCAGACCAAAACAGTGACCATACTGGCATGTGTGGTACATAGATTTAATAGTTTCAGATCAGCACCTCCCTGCAGACATTTCATGGGAGTGGAGCATGAAGACATGTCTCACCATGTAAGCTCTTTAGTTCTGTAAGAAAGCAATGGATCTTGCAATTCTGTATTCTCCCCACTCCTACTTTATCATGGTTGGTGCTGACTGAGGAATGTAATAAGATTTGCATTGGTTTCTGACATGATACAAGGATATAGATTTCTCATTCAGAAGCCCTCCCTGCTGCTTCTTTCCATTCATTCTGCAAATTACACACATTGGATGTGAGGGTGGCACATTCTGTTGACCCCATAGCAGGACGGGCCTGGCAGATGCATTTGTGCATACAGTGCATTGCTATTCTGCATTTTTAATAATGCAACTCATTTACAAACCTTCCAAATGTAAGAATTCGAAATGAATTTTTAATCCCAAATTTAACATTAAAGTTTAACATGTATCCAAAGTTTCCAGTGAAGGAATTTACTCTTTGCAAGACTTGAGAAAGAAAGCTGTTTACCCTTCAGGGCTCAGAGCTGGACAACGCTAAATGTCCTGCTGTAAGAAAACCTGTAGGTGGATTTTTGTTTCTGAAGAACACTTTGAATAGGAAATGAGAATTTCCCATACAGGGGATGGGACCCATTCCTTCCTACTTCAGCTATGGACATAAGAACTGCCTTGTTTGATTAATCCAACATCCGTCTTCTGCACTAGTAGCCAACCTGATGCATTCTAGATGTTGTTGGACTCAGAGACTCATCATCTGATCCAACATGACCTATGGTCAGGGGTTATGGAAACCAGCCTACACTCATGATGGAGGTGTCAGCAGGCTTCAGGAAAACATTACAGAGAGGGCTCTTAAAGGCTGGAGGAAACCAAAATGGCCTAAAGAGGACTGAGCATGCTCAATGGCACAGAATGCTGGCTGGCTGTTGGTGGAAGGGAGTATGGAAAACTAGGGAGAGGAACTATCCTGGAGGAGGCCATGACTGGATGGCCTGATGAGGCACATTCCACACTGCAAGAGTTTGTTGTAGTTTCTACTTATCATGGCTAATAGCCATTTGTAAGTGGCTGCTGAAATTTGTCTGATCCTTTCTAAAAAGCCATCTAAGCTCCTGGCCATTACCATAGGAGTCTAGGAGTCTTGGTAGACCACAAACTTGACATGAGTCAGCAGTGTGATGCAGCAGCTAAAAAAGCCACTGCAATTCTGGGCTGCATCAATAGGAGTATAGCATCTAGATCAAGGGAAGTAATAGTACCACTGTATTCTGCTCTGGTCAGACCTCACCTGGAGTACTGTGTCCAGTTCTGGGCACCACAGTTCAAGAAGGATACTGACAAGCTGGACGTGTCCAGAAGAGGGCAACCAAAATGGTCAAAGGCCTGGAAACGATGCCTTATGAGGAACGGCTTAGGGAGCTGGGTATGTTTAGCCTGGAGAAGAGAAGGTTAAGGGGTGATATGATAGCCATGTTCAAATATATAAAAGGATGTCATATAGAGGAGGGAGAAAGGTTGTTTTCTGCTGCTCTAGAGAAGCGGACACGGAGCAATGGATTCAAGCTACAAGAAAGAAGATTCCACCTAAACATTAGGAAGAACTTCCTGATAGTAAGAGCTGTTCGGCAGTGGAATTTGCTACCGAGGAGTGTGGTGGAGTCTCCTTCTTTGTAGGTCTTTAAGCAGAGGCTTGACAGGCATATGTCAAGAATGCTTTGATGGTGTTTCCTGCTTGGCAGGGGGTTGGACTGGATGGCCCTTGTGGCCTCTTCCAGCTCTATGATTCTATGATATCTTAATGGGAGTGAGTCTTCAGGTTCCCAAGATCTTTCCCAAGGTTGTGATAACTTAGCGTCCCCCACGTCCCCCAAATCCTCACTGTCTGGTTTATCTCCACTCCTCTCTCCCAGGATTCCCTTGCTTTGGTATGGATTTAATCATCACTACCGGTATTTCTAGAATGCTTGCAGAAGATACTAAGGCCCAGCATACAGCTTGCAGGTCATTTGGCTGGTTCAGTTTTCATGTTGCACCAGCTAGCTTCAATTGTTTGCTCATTTTGGCATTTCACACAGTTACAGGAAGAAGACAGGTGTTGCCTTGTTTTCATGCCACTCTTATATATATTATAATAATTTATTATTTGTACCCCGCCCATCTGACTGAGTCTCCCCAGCTACTCTGGGCGGCTCCCAATAGAATATTAAAACAATACAACATTAAATATTAAAAACTTCCCTAAACAATTCTTCTGAAGCAACCCCCCCCCCAAAAAAAAACACCAATTCACTGGCCATTCCTTTTGCTCCGATTCACAGCCAATTCTTTTGGACCTGGCACTGCCTTGGCTAGGTCATGCAACCATGTTTCTCTTCTTTCCTGTGGGAGCAGAGAATCGGAGCCTGACGAATTCTACCACATAGATCTCCTTCAGCTGGAATGTCTCCTTTCTCTCTCTCTCTCTCTCTCTCTCTCTCTCTCTCTCTCTCTCTCTCTCTCTCTCTCACACACACACACACACACACACACACACACACACACACACCATGTTTGAATGGAGAAGGTTTTTGTTTGTTTGTTTGTTAAAGAAAGATATATTGTCCATGTACTGATTGCAGTTTGTTTAATTTCGAGCTATAGGTAAAGGCAGAATAAGCTCCCTTAGTTTTTCTGCATATACTTTGGGTTATAAAGGCTTACTGTAGTTCTCTCCTCCTTAATTACTTGGCAATTGGCATAAGGAGTCCCTGAGGAATATCACGGAGAAAAACTTGCTGAAAAACCCATTCCTACTCCCTCTCCTCCCAAAGTTGAAATGTTAAAGGAAATAAGAGGTTCTACTGCAATTTCCCTTTTTCATTTAGAATGTATTCCTTTGTTTAGCTCACTTTGTATCCTAAGCCTTCAAGATGGGCTAGAGCAGGACTGGTTGTAAATCCACATTATAGATTAGCCATCGGAGTGCTTGATACTTTCAAGCAAACCTTTATTTGAGCCATGACACAGTCCCAGAACCTGACTGCCACATGTAAGATCTTGCCACCCATATTTGACAACAGTGAGGACTTTCGTTTCCCACACTTGTAGGATAGCTAGAAGGGAGGGTGCCTCCCCTTCCATAAAGTTTAAGTTTGTCCCAAATGTAGGACCTAACCAAGCCCAGGTCCTCAACATATCCAATTCCCATTGACGGCTATGGAAATAACACAAGACACAGAATATATACTGATAAAGTTGTATGACAGCCACACATTCTATCCTGTAGGTGATTTGTAATAAAGATTTCTATGTACAGCCCACCTTTGCTTTTTGGCAAACTTTGCCATATTGATAATATAGTAGCAGAAATCCTAAGTTTTGATATAGCATACATACTAGATTAACAGACCCAGTTGATTTGGGATTGAATATCTAAGAAGATAGGAGAAAGATTGCAAATCCAAACCAATGTATCCTCCCAGAGCAGCTTTATTGTGTGCTTGTGTCTCTAGACTGCAAATGCACTCCAAAAGGATTGGAGACCCCTGCTGTATATATTCCCAAACCAGACAGTCTTAACAGAAGCTTCACCCATTCCATCAAAGCAGCCCTATCAGACTCCTCCCTCAATGCATCCTCCTAGCGTCAGTCTTTCATCAGGCTACAGAAGAAGGAGAAGCACACTATAACTTGTGTTTCCTGGTGCCTTCACTGCTCTGCCATGTCTAAAGGGGAACATTTCCATTCTTCACAAGGCAATATATGTAATCTGCCCCAGCCTTAGGAGATTGCACATCTCTTCACCAGAAAAGCTGCAAAAGTTACTCATTAGACATACAGGAGAAGCAGAACATGAAGCACAAGCCAAGCCTTACTGAAATATCTCTCAGAGATGTTTCCAGTCTTATTTGTCTGAAAATATAGGTTTGATAACTTTCAATGCAAATAATGTTTGATTAAAGATCAAACATTAACAAAAAAGTAAGGAAGAAATGATTTTAAATAAACCACCATATTTTAATATAAAGAATCAAATGTGAATTGAGACATTTGTGCCTCTTTCTTATATTTGAAAGCATTTTTGTGAATTAAAGATGTATGGTGAGGTCACATGTTCGCATCCCAAGCTTCTGTTCATGCAGCCTTCTTTTAAAACTTTCTGAAGCGTTTAGTTGACATTTTACTGGCTTGTCGTGTGTCATGAGGAAAACATATGAACAAAATGGTCTGGTCCTTTGGGATAACTCTTAGATGTATAACAGGTATAAATAGAAAGTTCAAGCATTATTCATTTATGGAGCTTATTAAGGAGAAATATGTCTTAAAACTAAGAATTTGTGGATGATAAAAATGGCTTCACACTGGTGTGTGTAAAGAGACTTGGAAAAAATGTCAGGCCATGTCTGGATTTTTGAATGGAGGGAAGAGAGTGGGCAAGCAGGTCATGCTGTTATTGTGAAAACAACACACGAATTCTGGTCAAATAGGCAAGTCTGAGGTCACAGGCAGGTGATGTGTTAAGAATAGAGAAGAACCGTAAAGGATGAATAAGGCAACAACAACAGCAGGAAAAGAAGCTGGAGGAACTGCATAATCTGGAGGATGGAAAGGAACTCCCTGGGGACAGAGGAATATACCCCTGTTTCTCCTATTTTAAGACGTCATAAAATAAGCCATAGCAGGATTTTTAAGCATTCAAGGAATATAAGCCATACCCCGAAAATAAGACATAGTGATAGGCACAGCAGCAATGCCGGCCATGGGAGGAGGGGAAAAAAAGACATTCCCTTAAAATAAGCCATAGTGTGTTTTTTTGAGGAAAAATAAATATAAGATGGTGTCTTATTTTCAGAGAAACACGGTAGAATAGATGGACTAGGAATGCTGAAAACAGAGCAAACCTCAGGGGCTACGGATGTGAGGCAGGCATATGATATGAGTTTCAGCCAGGACTTAAGCAGCAGATAGTGCTGAATTAATTCACACAGCATGTTGTTGTTGTTGTTGTTGTTGTTGTTGTTGTTTCAGCCAGGACTTAAGCAGCAGATAGTGCTGAATTAATTCACACAGCATGTTGTTGTTGTTGTTGTTGTTGTTGTTGTTGTTGTTGTTGTTGTTGTTTAGTCGTGTCCGACTCTTCGTGACCCCATGGACCATAGCACGCCAGGCACTCCTGTCTTCCACTGCCTCCCGCATTTTGGGCAAACTCATGTTGGTAGCTTCGAGAACACTGTCCAACCACCTCGTCCTCTGTCGTCCCCTTCTCCTTGTGCCCTCAATCTTTCCCAACATCAGGGTCTTTTCCAGGGAGTCCTCTCTTCTCATGAGGTGGCCAAAGTATTGGAGCCTTAGCTTCAGGATCTGTCCTTCCAGTGAGCACTCAGGGCTGATTTCCTTCAGAATGGATAGGTTTGATCTTCTTGCAGTCCATGGGACTCTCAAGAGTCTCCTCCAGCACCATAATTCAAAAGCATGAATTCTTTGGCGATCAGCCTTCTTTATGGTCCAGCTCTCACTTCCATACATCACTACTGGGAAAACCATAGCTTTAACTATACGGACCTTTGTCGGCAAGGCGATGTCTCTGCTTTTATCTTTATCACTGTAGAATTGTATCCAGTGATGGCATTGCCTTAGCAGAAAGTCCATTTACTCATGGCCAGGGTACCCAATTTTTGCTGAGCTTCCCTCTACAATTCCATTTAAGTCCTCCATCCCTTCCATAAAGCTGCTTCTAAACTTTGATGACCTTCTGGAATAGAGTGAGAAATGGCATGAAGTGCAGTGATGGGCAGGGCGGGGGATTGGAGAAAATGGAGTATCCTGTCTTGTGCAAGCAGGACCACTTGGAACGCTGGCAAAGCCGCCATTGTATACAATCCATGTTATTCATTTTTATATGTGCTATCACGTGGGTGTGATAAAACAATGCATAATTCAGAAGAGAGAGTTGTTTGTTTAAACATATCGGTGCCTTGTTATTTCTGGAGCTTGCATTTGCGTCATCGCTAAGATAGCTTGGGTTTTTCCAGACAGTCATAATGGGAGCAGAGAGCAGTCCCACCTGAGGCCTGTTACAGAGTCCCGGTGGAGAGGATGTTGACATCTGAAGTGCAGAGACAAAACAAAGTGGGCTGGTTTTGAGGACCAGGAATGAGTTTCTCTTACTCTTCACACTTTAGTTAGGAGCATAGGAAGCAGCCTAATACTGTGTCAGTCCAGTGGTCCATCTAACTCAGTATTGTCTATACCAGTGGTTCTCAAACTTTTTTTCTCTGGGCCACACTTTCAGACTTTTTACACTTTTTTCTTTCACGCCACACCGATTTTTAAATTGATAAGAAATACACTGGAAAACAAAAAGAAACAACTCCTAGCAGTGCTTGATTCATAACATAGCTCACAACCAGTTCATAATGTGACCATGGGACATCAAGAAAGTATAAGGCAATGCAGCTATGTAAGAACGTGAATCATTCCCAAAATATAATGATAAACAAGCCTATTACATCTGTGCCTTAAGTATACCAACTCAATGAGAGGTGTGAGCTTGCCTTTGCCTAGTACTGTAATCTCATTTATATTAGTTCTAGTTTGAGAGAAACTTTTTTCTCTTCATCAATACAAAGAAGCCTTCCTTTTTTCTGATCTTTCATATTTGTTAGAGTTGGAAATCCCAGTTCACAAAAATATGTTGGAGAATTATAGAAGAATAGCCAATGCCCTTGAAAAGAGGTGTGGATACTGTTGCTGGTGGTATTATCCCCGCCCCCCAATTTTTAAAATATATCATACCATACTCTACTCTACCCTACCACACCACACCATACACACTATACAACATACAATACCATCATGTTTAAATGTGTCTTTGATTGTCCTTGAATCTTCATATCCCACTTGC
Source organism: Zootoca vivipara (assembly GCF_963506605.1). Classification (NCBI taxonomy): domain Eukaryota; kingdom Metazoa; phylum Chordata; class Lepidosauria; order Squamata; family Lacertidae; genus Zootoca; species Zootoca vivipara. The sequence goes on along the minus strand of NC_083279.1, from coordinate 74,396,427 downwards.
CATCCTCTCCTGCCACACCAGTGTGGCACGCCACTCCCTTTGAGAATCACTAGTTTGCACCAACTGGCAGAAGCCTTCAGGGATTCAGACATGGGATGTTCCCAGCCTTCCTTGGAGATCTGGGGATTGAACCTGAAACCTGTGTGCAAAGCATGTCCCCTTAGTATATTGTTCATTTATTCTGTGGAGTTTCCCTCTTTTCAGGCCCATGTTTGGAATATCCATGGAAGCTGTGGTGTGTGTCAAATATCTGCAGATTTTCTCAAGCATTTATGTGCATGCACCCATCTCATCCCACCCCCACTTAGGATTGTCCAAGAATTCAGATGGAAATAGAAGTGGGAATTTCCAGTGTTTGCTTATTGTCCCATGTCTGCAAAAGGAAATAAATCTAGCAAATACTAATCAATATTTGCTGCTTCTGTTGCTGTTTTTAGTCTGCAAACAGTAATTGATGAACACACACACACCCTGCCAATTTAAATTGTGTTTCATTTGCATTGAAATGACTGGCCTTTGCATTGAAATTAACAATGTGGAAATAATTACATCATTGAATTTGTAACTTACATAAATTACATTAAATAGTGGACAGTGAGACGAATAGCACTGTACTTTTGGGAAAACCAAACTGCTGCGGAACAGAAGCAGCGCTGATTGTGATGAAGGCTGCTTGGAATGGAAATCACTGGCTTCTTACACCCCATCTTTAAAAGCTGTTTTACATTTGCTTGCACAATGATTTGCACATGCAGCTGCTAGTTCTACAGTGAGGGGGGAAAGTATTTGATCCCCTGCTAAATTTGCCTGTTTGCCCTCTGACGAAGAAATGACCAGTCCATAATTTTAATGGTAGGTTTATTGTAGCTGTGAGAGTATAACAACAGGGAAAACCCCAGAAACCCAGAAGACAAAAGTCAGAGATTGATGTGCATTATAATGAGTGAAATAAGTATTTGATCCCTTTGCAAAAGATGACTTAGTACTTGGTGGCAAAACCCTTGTTGGCAATTACAGACGTCAGACGTTTCTTGTAGAGGCCACCAGGTTTGCACACATCTCAGGAGGTATTTTGTCCCACTCCTCTTTGCAGATCCTCTCCAAGTCAGTAAGATTTCAAGGCTGATGTGTAGCCACTCGAACTTTCGGCTCCCTTCCCCATTTGGTCTGACAGAACAAAGGTGACTAGCACTAAGGTGTAGGGGTTATGTATCACACTCTTATTATTATTATGAATGATGGATTGTGATCGCATCCTTGTGATTCAGGAGTAAATGGCTCACATACCACACACAAGACCACACTTTTATACTGCATTAATTAATCCATCATGTCCTAGTTCTATACTCGCAATCACTAAAATAGATTAAAAACTTCACTTTACAGTAAACATATATTAGCAGGGTTGAAAGGATGGTTAATGATGCCAAGGATAATTATTCTGCATTAAGTGATCTAGAATATTCACCATCAGTTTGGTACTGTTCCATTTTCAATCCTGTAAAGGGTTATAGGAGTGCATCTCAGAGGTTTCCCATGCCATGCTTTCTAGAGAAAATCAGTTGCTCTTTCTGTGGTGCAAAGAGGCATTACAGGATCAATTAGCAAATGGGGCTGGCATTTTTAATGACTGATTTTATTAAATCAACTACATTTTCCAGCACAAATTAAAATCCAGCTCCCATTTAAATCAGCAGTTTGACCAAATTAAATCTTTGGGACTTCTGCAAGGTTTGTTCTGCTTACTCCTTACTGTGACTAGGGATGCAGTCTAAAAATCTCTGAATCAATTGCAAGTCCTAGTGGAGTTGTTCTTACTTTGGCAGTTTGTCGCCATGTGTTAGTTTAGAATATACACACACACACTTTATTTAGGAATATAGGAAACAGCCTTGTACTGAGTCAGACCACTGACTGGCAGCAGCTCTTCAGGGTTTCAGGTGGGATTCTCTCCCAGCCCTACCTGGAGATGCCAGGGATTAAATCTGAGACCTTCTGCATACAAAGCAGATGCTGTGCCACTGAGCTTTGGTCCTTCTCTTTCAGGCCAGACTTTGATTTTTTTTAATGTAACAAAGTCAGTATATCATAGAATCATGTGTATCTTATTTCTGTCTGGTGAGCACTGTATCAGGTGTTGAGACTTGTCACATCCCACTCAAGTTTTTAGCAGGATGTTTCTTACATAACATTTACCGTGCAAAAACAATGAATTGGAAAGTGGCGGAGGGGAGGGAGAGAGGCTGAAGTAACTGTTTCAGTAAGTGGCACTTACTTGTGTTTAATTGGTGTTGACCTCTGTCCTCCTGGCAGAAAATCTCTATCCCTCTGATTGCATTCATTTGCAAAGGGTGTTTAATAGGAAGATATGTCTTTGCCACTGATAAACATTTGGGTTAATGAAGTTTAAACATTCCTCTGCATTCAAAATGCCCCTCTGCCCAGGGGTTAGAACAAGATGCCCTTTGTATTTGAGTCCTCAACCTTCCTCTAGAATAGTAAAAGTGATTTGCACTAGCAATGGGCTCCCCCCGCCCATTATCCGGAGTATGACAGGGTCTGTCTCCAAAACCCAAATCTGCTTCTGCCGTCCACTTTATGAAATCCACTTCATCTGGGAAGACGATTTTTGGAAGATGCCTGTGCATTAATTTATGTGTCAACATCAGTGCACGCTGACCAATGCACAGTCTTTACAGTAAGGCTCTATTCCAATATCACAATGACCAGTAGATTTTTTTATGTGCTGCAGCCTTCATCTGTCTTCACAGCCATTGAAACATACTGCTTATTATCTTCCACCTGTTCTGCCATTGAGGACTTCTTGCCTCATTCTTTGTCTAGCTCCTCCCCTTTGACCTTACCCTTTTGGGTGACACTGCTGGGAGTATGAGACTCCTGACAGCTTTGCTCATAAGGATCACAGGAACGTGCAAACCTGCTCACCACAACAAGGTGATGATCCAGAGAGTGACTTTATTTGGGATTGTAGTCTGAGCCACTGAAAAACTGGGTGCAGTGGGATCTGATTCTGGCTACTATAGTACTTATGGGTCAATGGGAAGTTGGGTGACATCACTAAGTCAAGCACATTTCAAGTTCTTTTTATTCAGTCTTCATCATCTACTCACGGCAAAGGTACTGTCTGATTCATTCACTATTACACATCAGTTAAAATGACATAACGTAGCTTCATGTAGAGAAGAATGTTCCCCTTTCCAGGGTGACACAAGTGTTTTTATCAATGATATATGGCTTGTTCACATGTTACACTTAATGCAGGCGCAAACTAACTCATACAGGTGTGCAAATGTTTGTGTGAAAGAGTTGCACTTGTTGATTTGCACAGCTCAGCTATTGTGTACACAGGCTCTACACTTGTTAAAGGTTACACGGGACTAACTATATGAATGTGCAGCTATTGAGTACAAACAGAGGGGTGCCTTTGTTGAATGCACTGTGTGAACAGCCCTGTCATGATGGCAAGACATCTTGCATAATGCCAGCATGTACACTATTTTATTATTTATTCAATTTATATGCCATCCTTCCTCCCAAAGGAACCTGTTCACTAACAGACCAAATCACATTGCCGAGGCCAATTAGATAAAGCAACACTGGAGACAAATGGGAGCAAGGACAATGAGGGCTAAGAAGGGGAGAGTTGGCACCAAGAAAAACCAGCAGCTTCTAGAGCCAAAGAAAGCCAAAGAGCATCAAAACAAAAGTTCAAGGGGGGGGAGTGGATACAATTAGTTTAGATGGAGCAAATATACTAATTTCATAGGGAATATAAGAATTTAAGGCTCAGTCCTACTCTGTGAGCAGGACTGCCAATGTTATAGTCCACAAATTGCATTTGGGGTTGCAGCAAATGAATTGCATGCAGAAGTCACAGACTGCTTCCATGAGCCTGGCTCCGAGACTCAGCCTGCCACTGCACCAAATTTTGATTTGCTTCCCTTGAGCAATACTTCTAAACCTCTGAAGAGCACGAAGGGGGTGTTATTATTGTTGCTATTGTGTTTATTACGGGAGGAATACAACACTGATTTATTATTAATAATATTATCTCTGGTGATTATTTATATAGCAACAAAAAAACAAATTCTAAGTACTTTTCTATTTCCCCAGTTTGCAGGCTCATTGGGATCCTGATGGCAAATGTTCAGATCCCAGATCTTAATGACCCCAGTGTATTTTTGTTTGATTGATACTTCTCTCTGTGTCGGCTCTCAGAGCACTATACATAGCAGTTGTAAAGCAGATTCTTCCCTTCACCCATCTGCCCCACTGCCATTTCTGTCATCCTTATTTACACTCCAGCAAACATGTGCAGACCTTAAGACGATTCCAGCCTATGTAACCCCATATCGGTTTGCGCACACCCCCATGGGTTATGTTTCCAAAAGCCTCTTGGGGGTCCTTCCTCCCCTCCACCCTGATCTATTATTGATTATGTTTGCGCCTTGAGTCGTTTCCCTTTATTAGGCAGTTTATCACCATGCTACCTTTTTTTCAGGGAGGAGGAGGAAATTTACGCTCCTGACCATAAATCATTTACAAGGCTGCTGGGCCATTAATGTATTTTTTATGGCTCGGCAAAGAGAAAATAGGAACAGGCCCCCTGGCAGAGCCTTCCTGACCCGTTTCAATCCCCCGGCTTCTTTCGCAGACCCTCCAATTCTGGGGGTGAGCAGATGCATCCTTCTGCAGAGATACTGGCAGTTTGCATCTCCCCAGAGGGTCTGCATTGCTGTGTCAGCAAAGGAGTGCAATGCTGCTGCTGCTGCTGCCGCTGCTGCTGCTGACTGCACTTGGCACCGATCCGCAACGCAGTGAATCTTTGCTGACTTGGCTCTGCTGAATGAATTTAAACAGAGAAGTTGGGGGTGGAAGGAGAGGTTTGAGAGTAAGTGGCATGAGCGGTAGCTTTGTTGCTGCTGCCTGCAGATCCCAAAGAGGAACTTTAATTAGGTTTCTGCCTTCTGTGCTTCTGTGTTAACTGATTTTTACTTGACGCTCTGCATTCTCTCCCATAACTCTGTCTTTCGGGGCTGGGCTGAGAAGGTAGTAGTGGTCATTAAAGTGAGTGAATGAAGAATGCAGCTAGGCATCTGGGGTTCCAATCTCAGCTTGGCTCACGGGGTGTCCTTTGCGTCAGGTGGCTCATCTGCAAAGTGGAGGAGATGTTGATGATGTTGCAGACTCTTTGGTTGTGGATGTTTCTATGCAAGAGTGATTTTGCTTCTTATTATCTGGAGTTAGCCTATCTGCATGGAGTGCGTTATTCATGGTCTGTGTTGGGCTAGAAAGACTGTGACATGGGAACATTAGAAAACTAGCTTGTACTGAGTCAGACCAGTTGTTGCCTTTAGCTCAGAATTGTCCACGCTGACTGGAAATAGCTCTCTGGGGTTTCAAGTAGGGTTTCTTCCCAGACTTTCCTGGAGATGACTGGATTTAATCAGGGTCTTCTTGCGTGCAAAGCCAATGCTCTACCACTGAGCTGCAGGCTGATTTTGTGTGTGTGTGTGTGTGTGTGTGTGTGAATTATCACAATAAGTACATTAGGTAGGGGAAAGCATCTACTGTGTATTTAGGAACTGGTTCCTCATCCTATCTGGCAGCCTTGATGCATCAAAGCACGTAGAGTCACTGAATCTTACTAATGCAGCTGTTCCAAAATTCCTCTGCAGGCAAATGAAAATGCAGGGACCTCAAGGTCTAACTGTTTCAGAAATTAGCAGTCTCAAGACTTGGCCAGTGTCAGATGCATCAGAGAAAAAGCATTAAACCTCCCATAATGTACCTAATTGTGCAATGCTATACCAAGGAGAAGGAGATTAATGCATGCCCCAGAGATTGATGGGGATTGATTAGCTTTATGCAAGCTAATGTCATTCTAGTTGCTATATTTAGTCCTATCGGTGTACTTTATTATATTTATAGTCTCACTAATAGTACAAAACAACTTGGATATCATCCTCTGAAACGCAACCACAGTTTAGGCTGGGGGAAGGGCAAGAGCACATGAGACTGACAAATAAACGTAGAGTGGCCAGCGAAATCCAAATTCTGCACTTTAAATAAATCAGGCAAGTGTGCAGATTTACATAGCTACACACTTAATTTGCTCCTTTTGCTTTATTGCTATATTTTGTGTGGTAACATTTCCTTTTCCTTTTTACAATTTTTCTTTTTAACCATGGATGAAGACTAACCATGGATGAAGACAAGGTTGTGGCTGTTGTAATATTTATATTGTGCCTTTCCTTTAAAGAATTCAAGGCAGCATACATATTTCCACCCCAACCCCCTGTCATTTTACCCTCATAGCAACCTTGTAAAGCAGGTTAGGCTCAGAGAGAGTGGCTGGCCCAAAGTGAGCAAGTGAGATTTAAACTTGGATCTCTTCAGTCCCTTTCCTAAATTCTAACTACTACACCATACTGGAACTAGAAGCACATTGCAGGAGGAGGCAATTTGGTTTCTATAGAAAGATGATGCCCAATCCTGTGCACAGTTTACTCAGAAGCAAGTGTACATGCAGTTGCAGTTTGGGAACCTTTGGAGAGTGCCTGTTGGGCTAAAAGTAAAAGAAAAGGATGAATTGTGAGGAATAGGTGCTTAACTCTTTGCCTTACTGCCTACTGCTTCATGGAGTTCAAACCATAACATGATTCTTTGATCCCACATTCTGTGTAATGAGTGGTATGAGGGCAGCTCTGCAAATTTCTGAGCCGCCTTGAAAAGTCTGTTGCAACTTACAGGTGTGGTGTGTTGCAAAGGGTTCTTGTCCCCACAGTCGATACTGTTCTAGTAATTGACTAGCTCTATCTTTGTGTAGAGCTGACAGTGGAAGCCCAGAGGCAAATAACAGTATCCGAACAACCTCTTGTTAGTGAGCATCATTACAAAACGAAAGAATGTGCCAATATCTCCCTTCAGTGTTTTCCAGTTAAGGAAACTTCTGTTCTCAGCTCAAGGACAGGGACTCTTTCTGTTGGCATGGGCCACATTTCTCCACATGTCTGGTGGGCAGTGCCACCCAGATGGAGCTGAAAGTAACTCTTTTAATAAGGCAGAATCACCAAAGCCCATCTTGTGGGCACAACTATTTTAAGCGTATTTATCTTATCTTCTTCAGCTCTGAATTCCTCCTCTTCTCTGTCAGGGGCAGCTTGGCATTGAGAGGAAGGTAGAGAGGCCTCCAGTTATCTCTGGAAGCGCCCTCCAAGCAAGGATGGAGAGACTCCTTCCTGCTGTGGGAGAAGGGAGGCTGTGCTGCTTTTATCATTGCTCACAGAGACAGCAGCTGAGTTCAGAGCAACCAGGGTCAGTGAGGCTTTGATAATCAGGCAGTTACTCTGCTTTGTTTCTGCCTGGCCCAGACGTATGCTATCAGCTACAAGAGAGGGGTGTCAGGTGGGAGCAGTGCAGATTTATGGGTAATGGATGTGGCTGCCAATACGTTTGTTGGTAGAGCAGTCTCCAATGCGGAGGAACCTCTCAGGCTTGAGTGGCTCTGAGCATTAATTGTCACATATGTCTGCTTATTTAGAGCGCTACATGGCATGTAACCATGTACAATGAGTTGTAAAGATAACAACAACCCTTGTTTTCTGTCAGCCCCCCCCCCCCCCACTTCTAAAGATGCTTATGTTAGCTAAGGCTTTTCTTTGCTTTATTAAATCGATATGTAAACAAAGGAGGAGATCCTTAAGATACCTTCTTTAACAACTGACACTGCAGTTTTGCGTTCTGACAAAAAGTGTATTAGATCAGTGGAGGGCTCTTGACGGCAGAAAAACAGCAATGAATCTAACGTATCTCTCCTTTTTCTGGGAAGTGACTCTTGCAGCACTTTGAAATACAAACCCCATGATCTTGTGTGGAAAACGCTGCAGTCGTAAATTGCAACCAAAGAGAAGTCTGAGCTACATGATCCTCAGCGGCAAATTATGCTGCCAGAGTCATTTGCCTGAATGAGAGGAAGCCCATTGGATCCCTTTTCTGGCTGCAAATCCGTGCCCCCTCCTCACTCCAGTGATAATTCTTATTTTTTCCCCTTAGGGAAAGGGGGAAAGGATGGCAAATGTCAGGGGGTTATATCAGTCAGGCTCCTTGAGCACCACTCAACACCAAAATGGCTTGATTGATTTTCACGACAAGCGCCAGGCTGCTCACTTATCTCTAACAGAGTTATGCCTCAGAGAGGTAAGTGTCCTCCAGTCCTTTCCCTCCCAAGAAAACTAGGGTAGTACTGGATTGCTGCCTTCTATTTTGGCTTCTGGCTCTGGAGCTGAACTGATTGGAAGAGGTGAAATTGACAAGGTGCCCTGTGTAAAACTCTTTTCTGTTGAGCCTGATGGAAAATGACCAGCTTTGGCCAGCTTCCACTTCCTTTTCCCTTTTGAGGATTTGTGCACAGACTCTTTGGCTTGGATCCTGAAATAAGTTAACTTAAGAAAGTTTGTGGAAGGAAAGTTTGCAATCCACTTCTTCCCCCTGCAGCCGCCCATGAGCACCCCCACAGTCTCTCTGGAGGGTCAGGGGGGGCCTCCTAAAATTCATGGAATGTGCATTGTTGGGGGCTGCTGAGGGAAGGAAGTGATGGGAAACTTCCCTTTGAACTTCCTTAAGTTAACTTAGGCTACGACCCATTTGGGGTGATTCCCCTTTCCTTGCAGGCAATCCATTCACCCCATCCCATATTGTTCCCTTGCACTTTGTTGTTCTAGAGGTCCTCCCTCCAGAAGGTTTTAGGGGACATAAAACTCATTCCACAAGCTTCCAAAAGTTAATGTATCTTAGGGCGCAAGCCATAGCCCCACCCATAGGCACATAGAAAACTACTTTATATTGAGTTGGACCATTGTTCCATTCAGCTCATTATTGTCTACTAACCACTGACTGGCAGTGGTTGTCAATGATTTTGGACAGGCATCTTTTCCCCATCTGTTCTTGGAGATTAAACCAGGACCTGATGTATGCAAGACAGAGTTTCCACAACATCCCATTGACAACAGGGAGAAAGTACACATGGACTAGTGGTTGTATGCAAAGAACTAGTGTAATGCAGTGATTAGAATGTCAGACTTTAACCATGGTTTTAAAATACCTGCTCTATGATCCTGGCCCAGACGCAAGTCACTGTCACCTAGCACTACCAAACTCTGTGGGTGTGATATGAGACAAAAAATATTTGCGTGCCCTATCAACTGCACAGACAGTTGGGATCCAAATGGAATTAAATGAAGCAAAGCCACCAAATAAGGTCTGGATGTGCCCTTGTTATTATTAGTGGCCTTAGCTGCCCAGGAAGTAAAAGTCAAACCCTGACCTGACAGTTCTTGAGAGGTGTTTGTTTGTTGTTGTTTTGTCACAGAAACTGCCTTACTTCATCCCAAAAATTACTTTGCCTTTCTCTGTGCTTCATACCAATCAGCAGCACATGCCACAGTGTATTGTTGCTCACTCTCCAGTCCTTCTTAACATTGTCTTCAAGGTTCTGTACTGCTCATTAGCTGTCCTTTCTGTGTTAGAGAAATCTTAACAGTTGAGGATGGTGTTGCTAAGGTCTGGGAACTAAGTTTTGGAAACATTCACCAACAGGCATTCACGAGCAGATAAACCAAAAGCTTTTCCCCCCTAGATGAATACTAATTTTAGACTCTGGCAAAAGTTCATTTTCCTATCCATCTGTCTTGAAATGTTTTCCATTAATTAATTATCACTTGCTGTGGTTTCCTCATGAGCTGTCTCACGGTGTGATGTCATCACCTGATCCAGTAGTATTTGTGTTTATCCTGCTTGCCTTGCCAGTTCTCTCTCTCTCTCTCTCTCTCTCTCTCTCTCTCTCTCTCTCTCTCTCTCTCTCACACACACACACACACACACACATATATATATATATGTGGGAATCTTCCAGCATGAGAAAATAATCTCATGGTATTTATCAATGCTGAATTAACAATAAAACTACATTCATAAAGCAAGCATAGAATTCATTATAAATCAATAGATTAGCTTCATACATCAGCATAGATAGACCTACCTCAGGGAAAGCCTAGGTGAACAGATAGGTTTTTAATAGGGTGCCTAAATGCTAATACTGTCTGATGTTCATAGGGAACACATTTCTTGGGAGTGTGCTTGTTAATACCTGTTTTTATTTACCAGTTGAAGGCCAGTGAAATGTCAAGGCTAGATGCTGGTAGAAGAGGACTTCTCTTACCACTGCCACTTCCCTGCTCAGCATTCCCACTCCTGAACTGAAATGTGATTTACATTTGTGCTGTCAGAGTTTAGTTTATCCAACCTAGGACCTGGCTTCTTTCCCTCCCCAAGCTGGCCATCTGCACTCTGTCGAGACAAAACTTTTAACTGGCTAAATAAATAGATGATTAAGGAACCCTACAACTCTAGACTCAGCTACACTAGTCAAATACATCGTTATAACTGTGTTATAAACATGTGACACCAGATGGCCCTGTAGAGCAGTAATCAGTCGCCAGTGGGATTTTCAATAAGGAACTCTTACAACATTTCTTTCTGTAGCGTTTCTTTTATCTGTATAGATCCAGCCTCTGTTGGTGAGAACCACAACTACAAATTTCACTTCATAACAGAGGAACTCGGAATCGTTTCTTTTGTGCTTTAGATCTATCTCAACTTGACAGATGTGATATAGCTGCCCTGGACTGTCTAGTATTGTCCTGGTGGCGGTCCCACTGTGCCCTGCCCCGGCACCTTGGGATAGAAGACCGTACATTGATAGCAAATACAGTGATTCCTCTCCACCCAACCCAGGGAGCTGGTGCCTCAGCTTCAAAAACTCAAAGTCAGTCCATTGACCTTTCTCTGGCCTTGGTGCTTTGTTCCTTGGTGCTTGGAAAGGTCCCCCTTTGCTCCTTCTGGAGCGGATGGCATCCTAGTAGCAGACTGACTCATTCATAGGCCAGAAGGGATTTGTGGCACAGACAACATCCTTCTTGTGCTTTGGCTGTCCTTTCTGTGTCAATGTCATTGATGGCTAGAACTGAATACCTTTGGTGGTGGACTCTTAAGACAGAGACTACACATGCAGTCAAGTGGCTATATTTCTTTGTTATTTTTATTAATACTTTTTTTTTGCCTGAGCCTTTGGTGTAAGGATGAGACCTAAGTCCCAATAATTTTTGTGTCACTGTGCAAGAGCTATCCTGGTCTGGTTGCCAAAACCATTTTGTGTAAAAGCAGGACATCTTTTGGGGTAGGAAAAAAACCCTGAGAGGAGGACATTGAAGAATAGTTCACTTACCACATTGTATTCTTATGGACTATGTGTGAGTGTGTGTGTGTCTTTAAAGAAGGCTCTGGGAATAGAAGGCTTCTGCTGGCTTTAAAAAATGTTTTCCAGCCAAAGCAATGATCTGCCAGACATTTCTCCTACACAAAGGAGAAACGGAATTGCAACATTTATTATTAACTTTGCTGCCTGATGCTTCAGGGCTGGAATGTAAAGCGTTGCAGAGAGCCTCAAAAAACAAAACAAACGAAAAAGGATTCCACTCTGGTCAGGCTGTTAGCAGCTTAGTCCCCTTACTCGTAGCAAGATTGTTCCCCTGGTGCTAATGTAAGTGAGTAGAGTTCTTCTGAGCGTGTATGCAGCACGCTGGTATGTTTCCAAGACTGAACTTTGGAAGTGGAGATGCACTGGCTAATTAAGCGATTTGATTAGGAAGGTGGCTGCGGTATGTGGGCAGTTTCACTTACCAAGATACTGACTGCCAGGCACTTCTGCACAACCTCATTGCACTGAATGGGATCCTCATTCACTTCTGTGGCTCATAGTTATGCCAGAGATGTTTCCATGAGCTTTGGCCTAGTCTACTGCTTGTGTGGGTTAACTGGATGTTACAAATGTCTACCTGGACTCATGTGTGCAGCCAGCATTCATGTATTTACATGCACACACTGCTGAATGCTTTAGGATCTTTTGCTGGAGTTACAACATGCGTTTGTTACATAAATACTGTACATGAGTTCTGGCTGCACACATGTGAGAGCAAGTATACACTTGTAACATGGATATTGCTGGGCCTTTAAGGACAACTTCACATCAATGTTGTGTGTGTATATGTATTTTTAGTGTTGATATGTAAGTGTTGATAAAGTATTTTAAAATGTTTTCATGTGGCACTGGCCTACTTGGTTCAGATATGCATTTTATTGTTGCTTGCCCGAGGATCGATAGGATGAAAGGTTCATTTATAACTGTAAGTGAGGAAATAAATCAAGAAGGTATATACTGTACATACAGGATAAACTTGTGTGTCTATTTTGCCATTTATACCTTTTTTTTTTACACAGAAAAGAAAGCTGTGTAAGAAAACAGTGAAGTATGAAGCTGCAGGCGGCAGTTTTTGGTATTTGGAGTCAAGGAGTGGGTTGGGCTCGTACTAGAATATGCGGTTTGGCTGACCAGCTCTACAGTATCCCACAGTTCTTAGTAGCCTTGTAGGATGAAGCACTACAGAGGCCTCTGGGTATCAGAATTTATAAGCTTTGGCAAATGCTGTGGCCTATCCAGTGTAAATCTATCCGTCCCCAAAGCATGACCCACAGGGCCAACTGGGAGAGCCTGATCTATGTCAGTCCCCACAGAGGGCCTGAACACTCTTGAACATAAATGATTATTTTAGGATTACTTGGTGCCTGGCATGTAGAGTATGGTTCCAATAATTCTTCCAAACATGCACAGATGGATTAAGGGCTCTTGCAGAGTCTGAAGTCTGCACAGATTAAGTTGTATACATGTGTGAGGAACGACTGATCTACACTGTTCAGATTGCTGCCATTACAAAGCCTTCAAGGCACGGGAGTGTCCTAGCAATGTTATTGGTATGGACTAATACTTAGGGCTGAGGAATATGTACCTTTAAGTGCAAGGGGGTGGTTTTGGCTATCTAAAACTATTCAGATTTCACCTAGAAGTCCAGATAAATAATCCAACATGTCTCAACTCATTCTGAATGGGAAATAAGTTTGCTCACTCCTAGTTTGCCATTTAATCACAATTATGCAAATAGCTGGTGAGTACACCTTGGCTGGAGAATCAGGAGACTTGAGGTCAAACTGGATGAGATGTTAATCACACAGTGATTGTGTGGTTAGCTTTTGAATAAATGACAGGTGCAGGAACAGGAGCTAATCTGGATTGGGACCCGGGCATGGGAGGGCAGGGGAGGTTTACCCCTTTGACACACACACCCTGCCTCATTGTCCCATTATGGATGAGGCCATTCATGTCTTCAGTTTACTTTTTAAAAAGCAATTGCTAATTGCATGGTATTGATGTCTCATCTAGTTTGGGCCACAAGTATTTTAGGTTCTTTTAGTGGAAATTCTGCTGTTAGGATTCAGAAGATACGAGCATAGGAAGTTGCCCGGTATGGAGTCTGGCAATTTATTATCTAGCTCAGCAATATTTACATTGACTGTCATTGGCTGTTCAAGGCTTCAGACTGGATACATTCTCAGTTCTACCTGGGGGTGTCTGAGACGGAACCTGTGTGCAAAGCAGATGTTCTATCACTGAGCTAAGAAGAAGATGATAATAATAATAATAATAATAATAATAATAATAATAATACTGTAATAATATCCCACCCATCTGACTGGGTAGCCCCAGCCATGCTAAGCAACTTCCAACATGATAAAAACACTTCCAAGGAAATATAATAAACAAATAGAAAGAGAATAAAAGTCCCACATATATACCAAGTATTACACCACCCCCACTTTCCCTGCTTCTTCTTCTTCCCAAACGTCATTCTGTATACAACACTAACAACTCACTTCAAATGTAAAAAAAAAGATTCTACAACCTGAAAAAAGACAAGGCATGTACTTTTGTAAACCAAAATTTTAATAAAAATCAGGGTGGATTTGATTTAAACCAAATAGATATTTTTAATTTTATTTTTTACAGAAAGACTCATTCTTGCTGGTATAATCTTAATATTTACAACCAGATGAAGTTTCATTTTTGGAAGAATAAATTTTCAGAGTAATTTTTACAATTATAATTTTTTTTTACTGATTTGGTTATACTATTAGAAATAAATAGACAGATAATTATGAAATAATTGTGAGGTTTAATAAGTTAACTGTTTATATTTGGATAACTTTTCTGCTGTACTTTATTGGAAGGAGAAAAATAATCATTTCCTTAATAACAATTTAAACAATTTATTTAAGTAAAGCAATAACATTATAGCATATATATCCATACAGTATTTGTTAACTGATGTGGTTAAACGTTTTTTTAAAAAAAAAATTGACTGCGTTTTAGCACACATGAAAAACTTAAAACAAATCCTCATTTCCTGATGAATAGCCTTTGGACTATAATGTAACCTAAATAGAAAACTATCTTTAAAAGATTTTTCCTCCAAAAGCATTTTATTTTAAAAATCTGATTTAAATAAAAAAAATTTTTTTTAAAAAAAAAGGTTTTCATGCACCCTGATGAAAATTGTTTGTTTAAAAACAAACAAACAGCAAAACATGAGACATAAAAAAACTTCCTGATACAAGACTGCCTTCAGCTGTCTTTGGAAAGTTGTGTAATTGTTTATCTGTTTGACATCTGATGGGAAGGTGTTCCACAGGGCAGGTGCTTCCCTAGGACAAATATATTTCGGGAAAATTTTGGATTGTTGATCAATGTAGCATCAAGATCTAAGCTTTTCTTGGACTGTATTACTTCAAACTGTGGGTGGGGTACCATATTGCACTATTTGCTTGCTTTTCCATGGGGAAAAGTGTTCCTTCAAGCAAAAAGAAGGAGAAGCCTATCAGGGAGAAGGTTTCGGCTTTGCCACCATATCTATCCATCGATCAATCTATCCAATATGCATAATATTTCAAGATGGAAAAGCCCACTCACCTGTAGCTTGAAGTATCATCAGTCATTGGATTCTGTTGAATATGTGGTTTTTAATGCTGCTGGGACTGCATGTGCATCCTGTGTGTTTTAGCAGTTTGTATTTGAACCATTTAGTGAAGATATATTAAATTAGTAATTTTGAACTATGTTTATACTTGTGCATGCCCTATTTCTGAATGCAAATAGGTTGTGGGGTGTAAATAAATGTAGTGGATTGTAAGCCTGTGGGCAAGAACTGTTGTGAATTATTATAAAGCTTATAAAGTGCTCAGCACTAGTTAAAGACTCTGGAAATAACAAATGGTGGCGGCGATGGAAGGCATGGCTAGAACAAGGAGCTTGTTGAGAGCAGTTCCTTTTATTTCATTTTGCCTTTGCTTTGTACACTTCTATGGTGCTGCATGCATTTGTGCCTCAGAACCAGCCTGTCCCAACAAAAGCAGATGCAAACTCAGCATACGTTCCTCCTCCATACTCCCTTGTTACCTTTCCTACGTTTACCTGTCAGAAGCAGTTGTTGTGTGCGCCATCCCCATCTGTAGCCCTGCAGGTGCTATTTAGCTTAGCAATACGAATCTTTGTCTTTTATATGCCTCCTGCATCCTGCGCACCAAGAGCCAGAGAGGCGCCGCAGACTGTCCTGGATTGCTCCAGGCAGTAGGCAGTATTGGAAAGTGGGCCAAAGCAGCGGCCTCGTTGTGGGGAGGGGAGGGAAAACAGGAGAGGAAGTGAGGATGTTCAGGGTCACAGAAGCTCACTCTCACATTTCTCACATTTGTATGTATGTCATTGCAGGCAGAGGTTAAAAAATGGTCTCCTGGATAAATACAGCATGTCACCTTGGTGCCTCTTTCTTTACAGGTCTAGTGAGTCCCCTGGAAGTGTTCATGAACACAAGGAGTGTTGAAGTTGCTCGAGGCCAGACGGCGGTCCTGCCCTGTACTTTTACCACCAGTGCTGCGCTTAATAACCTTAACGTCATCTGGATGGTCACGCCACTCTCCAATGCCAACCAGCCTGAACAGGTACCAAACTCTTGGTGGAAACACAGAACTTGTTGGCCACACACCCCCAATAGGCTCATAGGATGCCTTATTTGTTGTTGTTGTTTAGTCGTTTAGTCGTGTCCGACTCTTCTTGACCCCATGGACCAGAGCACGCCAGGCACTCCTGTCTTCCACTGCCTCCCGCAGTTTGGTCAGACTCATATTAGTAGCTACAAGAACACTGTACAACCATCTCGTCCTCTGTTGTCCCCTTCTCCTTGTGCCCTCAGTATTTCCCAACATCAGAGTCTTTTCCAGGGAGTCCTCTCTTCTCACAAAATGGCCAAAGTATTGGAGCAGGATTGGACAGGATGGCTCAATGCAAGTAACAGAAGACTTGCCCTTCGGTTTACAATCTAGGGCTGCATCGGTTGTGCTGGTTTCCCCCAATTACGTTCTGAAAATGTGGGAAGCAGCCAGACCATAGCCGCAAATGACCTTTTTTGGCTGTAATGTGTGAATCTTGGCTTCTTTACATTGAATTCTGCTGGAACAGCCTATACAGGTCATAGAAAGGTTTCTGGGGGAGGGGGAGGGGGAGGAGAGAGGGAACAGTTAGGCTATGCCTGTGCATCTTTTTTGATAACATCAGACTTGTCAGATTTCAGATAGGTGGGACAAAGGGTCCCTATTTTATAGACAGTTTGTTTCATTTTGATACATTTTTAAAAATGAATGCAAACTCAGGCTTATGCTTGTTATTGGAATACATTGTCAGTGAATTATTATTATTATTATTATTATTATTATTGAATTTATATACCACCCTATACCCAGGATGCTTCAGGATGCTATACCAGAGGTTTCAGGATGCTTCACAGAATAAAATCAAAATATAAAACTACAAAATACATAATCAAAATAGCAACAACAACAAAATAAGCCCCCCCCAAAAAAAAACTCCACATTTTATGAAGGCATAGGATGTCAATCAAATCAACCAAAGACCCAGTTAAAAAGAAACATTTTTGCCTGGTGCCTAAAG
The DNA here is from genome assembly GCF_963506605.1 of Zootoca vivipara. Classification (NCBI taxonomy): domain Eukaryota; kingdom Metazoa; phylum Chordata; class Lepidosauria; order Squamata; family Lacertidae; genus Zootoca; species Zootoca vivipara. The sequence goes on along the minus strand of NC_083279.1, from coordinate 74,379,458 downwards.
GTGTACAGTGGTGCCTCGCTAGACGAATTTAATTCGTTCCACAGGTCTTTTCTTCTAACGAAAAATTCGTCAAGCGAATACCATAGGAATGCATTGAATTTTGGGGGGAATTTTTTTGCCCATAGGAACGCATTACAGTGGAACCTCGGTTTATGAACACCTCGGTTTATGAATTTTCGGTTTATGAACGCTGCAGACCCATCTGGAACGGATTAATTCATTTTCCATTACTTTCAATGGAAAAGTTTGCTTCAGTTTATGAACGCTTCAGTTTATGAACAGACTTCCGGAACCAATTACACCCATGCTTCAGTTTATGAACGCTTCAGTTTAAGTACTCCGCGGACCCGTCTGGAACGGATTAATCCACTTTCCATTACTTTCAATGGGAAAGTTTGTTTCAGTTTATGAACGCTTACTCCGCGGACCGTCTGGAACGGATTAATTCACTTTCCATTACTTTCAATGGGAAAGTTCGCTTCAGTTTATGAACGCTTCAGTTTATGAACAGACTTCCGGAACCAATTGTGTTCATAAACCGAGGTACCACTGTAATTGAATTTCAATGCATCCCTATGGGAAACCGCGATTTGCTAGATGAATTTTTCGTAAAACGAATTCGTCTAGCGAGGCAACCTCCACTAGAAAAAACCTTTCGTTAAACGGAAATTTCGTTAAGCAGGGCATTCGTTAAGCGAGGCACCGCTGTATAATGAAGGCACCAGACGAACTTCCCTGGGGAGAGCAATACACAGACGGAGAGCCATTGCAGAGAAGACCCGTTTTTGTGTTGACACCCTCCAGACCTCTCGAGGAGGAGGCAGCACACGAAGAAGGGCCTCAGAAGATTATCTCAATGTCTGGGTAGGTTCATATGGAAAGAGGCAGTCCTTGAAGTATTGTGGTCCTGAGCCGTTTAAGGCTTTATAGGTCAAAACCAGCACATTGATTTGGGCCCAGAACCTAATTGGAAGCCAGTGCAGTCAGACCAGGATTGGTGTAATATACTCAAACCGTCTTGCTCCAGTGAGCAACATGGCCGCTGAATTCTGTACTATCTGAGGTTTCCGAACCGTCTTCAGAGGCAGCCCTACACATAACGCATTGCAGTAATCTAACCTTGAGGTTATCAGAGTATAGACAACAGTAGTTAGGCTATCCCTGTCCAGATAGGGACGTAGCAGGGCCACCAGCCGAAGCTGATGGAAGGCACTCTGGGCCACTGAGGCCACCTGAGCCTCAAGTATCCTGGAGTGCCCCTAAACTACGAAGCTGCTCCTTCAGAGGAAGTGTAACCCCATCAAGAGTAGGCGATCTCCCACCTATCTGGTCCAGGGGACCACCCACTAGCAGTGCCTCAGTCTTACCTGGATTGAGTTTCAGTTTGTTGGCTCTCATCCAGTCCAGCACTTCCACTACCTCAGTTGCAGATGTAAAGGAGAAATAGAGCTGAGTGTCATCAGCATACTGCTGACAACATACTCCAAACCTCCAGATAACCCCACCCAGTGGTTTCCTGTAGATGTTGAACGATGTGGGGAATAGGATTGAGCCCTGCAGAACCCCACATTGAAGGCTCCACAGGCCTGAAAAGCACTCCCCAAGCAACACCCTCAAGGAATTACCATCCAAGTGGGACTGGAACCACTGCAAAGCGGTGCTACCCACCCCTAGTTCAGCAGTCGCTTCAGAAGGATACCATGGTTGATGGTATCGAAAGCTGCTGAGAGGTCAAGAAGAATTAACAGGGACACATTTCCCTTGTCTCTCTTTCGACAGAGGTCATCATACAGAGCGACCGAAGCAATCAATATGTATACATTTGAATTGAAACACACGCACACACACGTTGGTAAATACTGCTGCTTTTTCTTGTGCTGATTTACCAAAACGTAAAATAACACATGCAAAACAGTAAAATAGCACATAAAAATGAATCTTGATGCAAATGCATAAAAGCCGCTTTATTTTCCCCTAATGCATTCTGCACACCGTTTTTTGTGTGGGTGGGTGAATGTGAAAGAACAGACCATGTTCAATACTCAGTACAAAATTTGCAAATATAAAATAGTAAGAGAGAAGGGTTCCTAATGCATCGGTTCCACTTTGGAAATGAGACCATGTATTCCAGGACTCCAAAATGCAGAGGAGGGAGATATGCAAACTCCCTCCCTGCTTATAAGCCTTTTTGTGTCCTCCTTCTAAATAGAAAGACATATAAAATTGACTAGGCCTGACTCTTCCCTTTAGGGGAACATTTCATTGTAGTTTCCCCTATATCTTTTAAATCTATTGTGCAAATACTTCTCCATGGTAGGAAAAGTAGAAGCCGTGCATAGTAAGTACCCAGGAACTTCATATGGCTTATCTTACCCTCAGAACACAATTGTTGTATTTTAATTGCACTAAAACCACAGGACACTGAAGCCTCTGTATAATGAGTGAACAAGTCCTCGTTTAACCATTACTTTGTTAAAGAGAAGTGTCATATCTTTGTTTTTCAGGTTATTATTTACCAGGGGGGTCAGATTTTTGATGGTGCACCCCAGTTTTATGGGCGAGTGGGGTTTGCAATGACGATGCCAACCACCAGTGCCTCCATCTTCATCAACAACACCCAGCTGTCAGACACTGGGACTTACCAGTGTTTGGTCAACAATCTACCAGACCGAGGTGGCCGGAATATTGGAGTCATTGGGCTCAACGTCTTAGGTATGTGCTTTGCTCTAGTCCAGACCACTGATAACCATGAAAAGCCTGAAACAGGAGGCTGGTTTTCCTCAAAACTTGAAATAGCTAGTCTGCCACATAATGGCACAGGTGAGACAAAATGTTGGGCTATGTGAGTTCAAAACTACCTTCGGATGGTGGAATATTAGACCGTCAGGGGTGTAAGCCTAAAAACAAAACAAAGGAGCTCCCCTTCTCCTTCACATACTGTAACAAGTATCAGAAAGCGCTGGGTGTATTCTTGCAGAGGAGAATTTCACCTCAAGTGGCTTTTCCCATTGTAGTACATGGTGACAGGAGAAGCTGCACCTGGCAGACGTTTCTGTTTTGTTTCATTGTGACCTGTAGGGAAAGAAGCCTAATTAGCAAGGGGACAAAGCAAACATTGGCTCTCTAGATCTAAGCTTCTGCTCCTGCCATCACTTAACAGGGGTCTGCGAGTGATGTGCGCAAAGATCCAAACCAGAGGGTGGAGGCAGGAGCAATGTCCCAAACAAGTGAGGCTGAATTCCAGGGAAGGCAGATCAGGGTCTGTGGAGTTAAGAGGCAGGCCGAAAATCAAGTTAGACAGGAGCCATGTTTTAAGACAGCAATGAGGAGAAAGAGGAGAAGGAGTTGGTCAGAGACCTCACATTTCAGACAAGAGCCTCAGATTTTAATGGACCTGGTGTACTCAGAGGGTCCTTGGGTCTGCCGACTGGTGATTCATCCTACATGGAACTCTTGGAGGGCAATTTACCAAGCTGTAAACCCGATGAAGTGGAGTGGGGCCTTTCAGTCCATGGCCTGGATTGATTCCTGGCCAACCAAGAAGAGTCAAGTGAGTGGGGCTAAAATGTTCCTGGAGCCTTAGGGATTTTTATTTTATTTATTTTTTGCCTCAGTCAACTTTTACTTCCCTCACCTAAACAGAGAATTTATTAGGGTGGGGTACTCCCTTCATTAAACCTTTGTTTCCAATTAAAGGGGGAATTCAGTGCCATTGATAGAGGAGGAAGAAAGTAATTTGACTTATGGTGTATACTTCAAAAATGTAAAATAATATGAGGTGGTAGATTTTATGTGTCTTTCATATTATTATTATTATTTTAAAAAACTTGTAAGCTAGCAGCCCTAAGACCACCACCTTGTATTACTGTATTACTTTAGGCCCCAACCTACAGAAAGGTTTTCTCTTCCTAATCCTTTCAAAAACAGTATCCTGAAATCCACCAGTTCTACTATATATCAACTTTCTCCTCAATATTTTGAAGTGTTTATGATATTGCTGCTGCTTCTACTACTACTACTACTTGACACCACAGGAGGGGAGGCTCACTGACCATTTCCACAAAATTCCTTAGTGTATGCAGTTGAGCAAAACATGCCCATTCCAGTTTAAGTACTGACAGCAGTTGTAGTACTTGCTGTTTTAAATACAAGTGGGAGAAATGAGGGAATGCATGTCTCTGGTTCACTTTTACCATGTCCCTAATATTTAATTGAAAAAACTACTTGGGTGTTTCCAAAGTTATCGTATCTTATTTTTCCCAACAGTTGTGTTATCTTTTTGCAAAAGGAATAATGTGACACCTCCCATCTTCATTCTGCTACTAGAATTGGCTCAAAGCAAAAAGCTTTAATGATATCTTTATTGTATAAGCTGGTGGGGAGCTGCAGATGTTGTTCTTCCCCGTAGAGGACACTAATCGAAAATGGCCACAATTAAGTCAGCAGTTATGACTGAGCTGGCTCACTAGCTACAAAAGCCTTAGCAGGTGACCTCGCCTGTTGCTTCCCCTATTAGTCTTAAGCCATCTGTATCTTTTGTTTTCTCAGCCTGTCTTTTTGCTCTCTCTTTTTTAAAATAAAATTAAAATAAAATCTATCCATACTCCATTTTTCCAATCCTTAAGTTCATTTCCCCACCCACATTTCTCTATCAGTCTGAACTTCCCCCAAAGAAAGTCCTCATGAAAATTAGCGTTTGTGTGCAAATTCATCCTACCATGAAAATTTTTATGCACATAATACACACATATCTGCATTTCCCCCTAATACAATGGATTTTTGCATGTGATTTTCCCTAAAATATTGTATATTGTATATGCACTCTTCGTTTTTGTACACATTACTTGGCTGGGGAACCACATTACAGCTGCAAATTTTGAAGGATTTTTTGGGGGGGAAATGTGAAATCTGTAAGTTCACCTTCAGTTATGAACTGAATTGAATTTCTCTCCCAGCCCTCCTCCTCCAGGGCCTAGAGTCCTTACTGGTCACACTTTTCTGTTGAACACAGCTCCTGACCTAACTGTTGCTCTGCCATCTTTTCTCACTGCAGTTCCTCCATCTGCCCCAGTCTGCAGAATTCAGGGCTCTTTGAACATTGGCAGTGACATCACACTGACGTGCAGTTCAGAAGAAGGCATCCCTCGGCCAACCTATTACTGGGAACGACTGGACAGTGCTCCCAAGCTGCCCCCGACAGCCACACAAGGTGATCATTGCACACACACACACACACACACACACACACACACACACACGGCCCCACAACCGCATTTTCCAAGAGAATTTTCCCTTCGCTTGTTCTGCTGGCACTAAGGTCACAACTTTATGTGGTCTATCCCAAACTGCTGACCGACTTACCTGGGTTTCAGGGCAGGAAACACCAGATACAAGACGGTCACAGAGGGGAGGGGAGTGATGAATGTTGCTGTGATAAGTGCAGAAACTCACTTAAAATAAAGAATAGGAAGAAAATAATCTGTCCAATATAACGAAAGCAACTGAACCTTTAGAGTACTGGGTGCCCTCTAGTGGAAATTCTAATCATAGTATTTAAAAAGCACACATACCTTAGAGCAGGGGTGGTCAACCTTTCTGCCCAACGTGCCATAAATCCATTCCAGAGCATGAGGCAGTGCCACTGTAGGGTACACCAGTCTGCACAACTCCCATTATTGTTGTGCAGTCTTGTGTCTTGCCTGTTGAGCCTGGGAGTGCAGTGCAGAAGAGGCAGGCCTGATGCTGTGCCATAATAGTTGGCTTGCAGAACTGTGCTGCAGCTCAACCACCCTTACTTTAGAGATGCATGCTTCGTGTATATTAGGGATTTGAATTAATGAGCCAGCCAAATACCTCTTGCATTCCTGCTGGTGGTTCCACTCCAATCTGTGAGTGAAGGCTAGTACACAGACACTTTAAAAAAAGTGATTTGCAAAGTGTGTGGAGTGAATATGAGCATGTGGGTGAAGCATCCATGGGATCAATGCACAAACAACCATGTATTGATTGTGCACTTTGGTTGTGTGCTGAAATATTATCTTATATTGAAAATCATATAGTAAGCCATTTAACTGGTATATTTTGGTGCCCCAATGCCACCTGCATTACAGTTTGCGAACTCATTATATCCTAGGGTTATCCTAGGGCTGTGCTGAATGCTCACAGGTTTGTTTGTTTGTTTGTTTGTTTGTTTGTTTGTTTCATTTAGATAACATGGCAAGCTGTAGCTAATCTAAAGCAGAAGCAAAAGTTTTCGAACTCCTTGTGGTCACAGCAGAAGGGAGGGCTGAGTGTTCAAGCCTGGGACTCACCTAGGATCATTGTACTGAACTATGCTCTAGCACTACATCCAAATCAGCCCACTGTTTTACACTTTGTTTGGACCTCAGAATCAGATATGGCTCTTGATTAAGGATCCGAAAATGTGTTTTTCCTCCTTTCTGGAATGATAAAAAGCTGAGTAGTTGACAACTGTATTTGAGTTCCTTGTAAGAACAAGTGTTAGCTGGTTGATGGCCCTTGCTAGTTATCTTGCCTTATTCTCTTATCCTCAGCTTTCACATACATAAAAAAATAATCTTTAAGAAGAAAATGTCCACTGTAAGCTCCTTAAACCCTAATCTTGTCTGTTTCTGATGCTTTCATCTAAAGGTTATTTTCTAATTTATCTCTTAAGAGTCTTGCATAGAATTTACGATTTACTGGATTTGCCTTTTCAAGGCTGCATTGAAATGGCTGTCTTTCTCTCCACCCCCCACATGCCACGTCTCTTAATTTAATTTATGTTTTTTTCCCTTCCTTCTCATCTAGACCAAGTTCAGGGTACAGTCATTCTGCGCAATATTAGCTCTGTGTCATCAGGACGTTACCAGTGTGTGGCTTCTAATGGCATCGGAAGCAGCACTTGCACTCTTGAGGTTCAAGTGATTACACGTAAGTCAGTTTTAATGAGGGACTTGTCTTGCACAAGTCAGCCTCATGTCTCATTGCCTGCTAAGTCACATGTTGGATGCAAGCAGGGTATTCTTCTCACAGGAGCAGTATGTTGCCCTTCCCCACTTCCTCCCCATAGTACCTCTGTCTTTAACCAATTCATGCATTACACAGACATGGAGAAAGCAAAAGAACAAGTGTCTTCCTTCTGTTTTCCCAATCTCTGTAGTGATGTGAGAAATGAGCAGTCCTCAGTCTTGTTCGTAGTAAGATTTGGAAGCCTCTCCCCAGGCTCACTTGCCCCATCATGAATGAGATCCTTGAACCCCATTTTTTATGTTGTTGAAGCAGGTTGGGGAAAAGCAGAAGCACATCTTCTAGTAATGCATGAAACTTCGCTGCATGTGTGGAAATTTGTAGTCCGGAATAAGAGATGCTAATCCCGTAAATACTTCGTTGTTGTTTATTTAACAGATTTATACACCACTTCATAGCATTATGCCATCAAAGTCGTGTACAGGATAAAAACAGGATAAAACATAGCAGCATTATTCCAGCAAACTCTAAAAACAATAAAACCATCTTTACAAATTCCAAAAACAACAAAATGATTTCTACAGATATAAACATGTTCTATAAGTGACTGGGTCACTTTATATTAAGAAAGCCTTCTTAAATATAGATGTCTTCAGTAAGCACCTAAATCTCATGACAAAACTAATGTGCTTGAGATGCAAATACTGGAAAAGGAAAGGAAACAGAATTTGCTCAGGGCAAAAGAGAATGGGTTGATCCTGCTGCTTGCTTCTTCTTTTTAAATAGCATGTTTGGGAAGGAAACCTACTGCTTTGCACCAGGTATTTGGACCCATTCTAAAAATAACCAGAGGCCCAACACCCCCACCCACCCCCACTGCATTGAAAGTGCAGTGTTTTTTCACAATGCACTGGAAGCTGAGAGCCCATCTATCACTGGATATAATTTTCTTCCCTTAAGAGGGTGGATGCTTGTAATTAACCATGTAGAAGATAAGCTGCACTTGCACATGATTCCTTTCACAACTAATGGCAACTCCAGGTGGGTGTGGGTGCACATTGGATGGCACTGCAGCACAACTGGTAGACTCCCTCCCCTGCACAAATGGATGGAGAAGCCCCATAGCTGCCTTCAGCAAAAGAAAACTAAATCCAATCACAGCTCTCCTTTGTAAGAGCTACGGTAGTTTGGTTCTCCGAGCTGTGGCTTCTGATATGCCTAAAGTGGGCTCCATCCTGAGAGCATTCTACCCCACTTGTCTCTTGGGGTCCCACGCTGGACAATAGCTTGTGATGGAGTGGTAATTATAGGTGATACAAGAGATATCAAGCCTCTCCTGATGCTGAAAACCTGCTGAGGCTTGGTTGAACTTGCTCTATACCCTTTCCCTACTCCAACTTCTCACGTATTCCATGTCCCACACAGCTCACCCCCGGAGCTTTGGCCTGATTGCTGGAGCTGCAGCTGCAGGGGTCTTGGTGCTCATCATCTGCATCACCGTGGTGGCTGTGACACTCTTTTACTGGAAGAACAAACATAAGGAGGAAGAGGAGGAGGAAATTCCTAATGAGATAAGGTTTGACCTTCGACAAGATATTGCTCTGTCCCTTTCCCCCGTCATCTTCTTCATTTATTTTAAAAAAATTAAATGCCACTTATTTTTCAAAAAATATCATAGTGGTTTACAAAAAATGTACATATAGCTACACAATAAAAATCCATACAAAAAGAGTTAAAATCAGAATCAGCTAACTATTATGGAAATATATATTTTGAATTGCCTGCATAAGCCTGATGGAATGTAAAGGTTTTCAGCAGGCATTTAAAAGTTGGCACAGCAGAATCTCTGTTGTCAGAGTGTTCCACAACACTGGGCTGATGACACAAAAGGCTCAGTTTCCTGTTGTCAAATGAGCTTGCCAACTCAGGGAATGACCAACGGCACTCCAGCAGATGGTTTCAGTGATCAAGCTGGGATATAAAGGTTCAGGTCCCTGAGGTACCCTGGACCTAAGTTGTTGGGGGCTTTCTAAATTAATAGGGATCAAAGCAGTGATACCGTACCAGAGTTTTTGCCGTAGTTTATTTCCAGCTGAGCTGCAAGGAAGGTTCCTCCTACCTCTGTCAGAATAATATTTTAGCGTACACTAATTTCTTTCATGATTCTTTCATTACTAGTAGTGGCTTGACCACCCAGAGTTCTGGTACAGGCATAAAAGCCAGCTTCATCTATAATTTCTTCCTTAGGTGTTGCCAAGAGTTGACATGTGAACAAATACACCATTCCTGGTAATATAATAATTGATCAGTAGTGGGAGTCAAAGGCAAGTGCTTATGGGGTTCCCCACTTACATCCCATTGACAAGGAGAAATGAGGCCAAAAAGACTCCCAGAAGTGCATGACCAGCATTGCTCAATTCTATTGTCGCTCGTCATTCGTCATTGTACTCTGTTAGACCTCAAGCCCAACAGCCTGATGCTGAGATAGAGGCATAGAAAACTGGATTATAAGACTTAAGGTGGAGATGTCAAAACTGGGCACATCATTGAGCCAACATGGCATCATGGTGTGGGTTATTTGCTTTTCTCCTTGTGCTGCGCCAGTGCAAGGTGTTTTTGTTCCTGCCAGGGATGGGGGTGTTTAGAATGGAGGACAACTACAATGCTAACAATGGCCTCCTCCTGTTTCCCTAGGGAGGATGATCTGCCACCCAAATGCTCTTCATCCACCAAAGCATTCCACGGCGATGCTTCATCCTCGGAGAACGACACTCTCACGTCATCCAACACCTACAACAGCCGGTACTGGAACGACCCCAAAGCAAACCATGCCACAGACTCCTTTGCTCGCCTCAACAACGACGTGCGCCAGCCCTTCTCCCGCACTGGAAGCACCAGCGCCCGCCCTGTCTATGCCAATGGAGGCCACCCAGCCCCCCCTCCACCCAAGACATTGGTGGTGACAACCAATACAGCCCCCTCCCCACAGGAGATGGCCAGAAGCAATGGCTCAGTGAGCCGCAAGCCAAGACCCCAGCACACACGCTCCTACGCCGTGAGCCAGGCAACGCTGGAAAGGATAGGTGCAGTGCCGGTCATGGTGCCGGCGCAGAGCCGAGCCGGCTCTTTGGTGTAGGAAGTGGCCATGGTTCTGAGGAAAACAAGAACCTGTTGCACCGAGTGGGGGTGAAGACCTGGCCAAAACAAGAGACCCTTCTCTTCCTCCCTGAAACGCGTTGAAGGGGAACATCAAGCCTCTCCTCTGTGTCTTTCCCCCACCCCAGGTCACTCCCACTGGTGTGTGATGGTTCCCTCCCCTTGCTTCCCACAACCCTTTTTATGATCTCAGGGGTCTCCTCAGCTGTGGCTGGATGTGCCAAGGCCAAAGGGAGGGGCACACAAGGCGTCACAGGGGGACGATGCCACACTTGGTTTACTAAGATCTACCTAATGAGGCCCCCTCAAGGATGGCGAGTGAGGTGGGGTTCAGAGGGCCCCATAGTCAGCAGATGGGCCATTAGCAGGGAGGACTACTCAACAGCCTTATGGATGGCACATTGGCTGCTTGGCTCAAAACAGATGACGAACGTGGTGGGGGGGAGTGGAAAGATGCTGGTCAAGCCAAGCTGTTCTCAGAGGGACAGAGAGAGAGAGAATCACGAGACAAGGGAGGAGGGGCAGATTGGGAATTCGTTTGAGGGTTATATTTTATTCTTTAGTTTGTTCTTGCCACCCCCTCCTGCTTTCTCCTTTTCCTAGACTGGATGTTCTCTTCCCCATCCACCCGGCCCCAACCTTGCACTAGTTTTTTGGATGCTTCCAGCAACCCCTTGTCACCTCCATGGAAACCGTTGTAAGTCAGTCCGGCATTGTTCCCCAACGAGCTGCTTGGCGTCAGAATGTGCTACTGCTGCTGCTGTTTCGCTGTTGTTGAGAGGAGGGATTCGTGGGGGGAGGCAGTAACGGTGCTGGGTGGAATGCTGAAGCCTCCGTTGCTTATCGAGGGCTGTGCTGTGTTTTCTGGGCATGTGGCTGGCATTTTGCAAGGAGCTGGGCTTCAGCGCCTTTGGCGTTTGCATGGCAGGGTCTGTCTCCTCCCCACCCACCCCATAGGGCTGTTTGGGTCTGGCTTGCATGGCCAGTTGAACATTCACATATTTGAGGCTTCACATTTAACTTCCTTTTCTTGGATCTTTGGGGCTTATTATAGTAAAGGGAGCAGGGAAAAAGAGAGAGAGAGAGACAGAGAGAGTGCAGGAAAGCAGGGAGCAGCAGAAAGGAAGGCTTGTGGCAGTGCTCCCCCCCCTTTCCCTCCTTGCGGTGTGACTGACTCTTACATGGCGCCTCACTGTGGCAGGCTGGCGTGAGGCCCTGTTGCTTCCTTGCCCCTGCCTGTCCGCCCGACTTGACAGGTTTCACTCTTGCAATTTTCAGTAGCCTTAATTAAAACTGAGGATTTAGAAAAGAAAAAATAATAAGCAAACAAGGGTCTTTTCATGCCGTGGAGGAGACTTAGAGCTGGGGGGCCATTTCCTAATACCTCGAGGAGGCAGAGCCAAGGGACATGTCACATGAGTCCCGCTGTCCACACCTGCCTCATTTGTATTGCTGACACACTGATCTCCTTAACGGGAAAATGCTCCCCTTGGAAGCTCTTCTTACCAGGCTTTCCTTCTCTGCACTGACAAACGAGGGAGAGAAGGAGAGAGAGACATCTTTCTGATCTCACCCCAGCACTATAAAAGGGGGTGGCTTGTTTCACAGGCTCCCTCCCACCTTCCAACATGCACTGGAAAAGGGGTTTGCTGGAGGTCGGTCTCTTGCTACTCTTCCGCTTCCACTGGCTCACCCAGACTTCATACTTTTCTTCCAAATGGGCACAGAGGCATCCTCTAGGAGAGCTTCCTGCCCAGGCTATATTTCCTTCTCTACCCACACACTATGCTTGCAGAGAGAGTCCTTCAGGTTGCACTGGGTTTGAAGCTTAGCTGAGATTCTGTGCCTTCTTTGCTTTTAAAAAAGAAAACAAACAAACCATGCTCTCCTCCTCCTCCTCTCCTCTAAGCCCCTCTTCCCCATAACACATACGCAACTTGCTTCATTGACTTCCGAGCACACCAGGCAGACAGATGGGCTGCTGAATTTATACACGTTTCCCAGGGAGCAGTCTCTCTCCTCATGTGCTCACTGCCGGTTTCTCCTTTCCAGACTTGGAGGTTGGGGTGGGGGTTTTGGGGGGAGGGGAGGGGTGGAAGTGTGGCTTAAAAACAAAACAAAAAAACAGCAATGCAAAAATAGAGGGCGGGGGTAAAATAACGCAGAGACACACATTCTCTCTGCTTTTATAACAACGAAAAATGTAGGACGTTTTCAAGGAATGCTGCCCACGGCAGCTCACACTCCAGTGCTCGGAAAGCCCTTCCCGGTTCTACCGTTCATGAGACTGTTCGCTCTCCTCTTTCTTTGTTCTTTCTAATTGTCTAAAAAAAGGAAAAAAATCAATAAAACTTTTATTCGTATAAAAGGGGAAACGGTTGTCTGTGCATTTTATTATTATTTCCCATGCTTCAGCACTAGGGATGGAAGAAAAAATTGTTGTATCTAGACTAATATACAGATTGGAAATGTGGTCAACTTTTGGGTTTTTCACTTTTCCCAAATTTTGCAATGCAGTCCTCAGTTCCCAGAACACACCAAAATGCATTTTAAAAATGTGTACTCTGGGATGAAGTTTCTTCAGAAATGCATGCGTTGAGATCAGGGCTTTGCTGTTGCCAACAGCAAAGGTTGACTCCACAGAGTTGCTGAACAAACGGGCCTGGTCTGCTAGAAGGTAGCTTCTTGTGTTCCTACTCTCCAAATGAGAGCCTTCTGGAGGAATCTCAATGTACTGTCAGGGTGAGCCTTGGAGAGCCAGGCATCCATTGCCCATCATCATTCTCACGTTGGGCAGAGCACCCAAGATGGTTGAGGGCAGCACAAAAGAATCCCAGGGTTGTACACCTGGCCGCATCCAAGTTAAGAGAGTCTGCTAAGGGTGCTTTGACCAGTTGGTAAACATCCTCAGAATTGTTTAGGATCAGGCTGGTCCTCTGTACTTCAACTGTTTTCTTTATTTACATACTTCAAAGATGTATAAGAGCAAGAATAGCCCTGCTGGACCAGGCCAATGGCCCATCTAATCCAGCATCCTGTTCACACAGTGGCCAACCAGATGCCTGTGGGAAACCTGCAAGCGAGACCTGACCACAAGAGCACTCCCCTCCTGTAGTTGCCAGCAGCACATACTGTTAGACCTTGCCTGTGCAACAAATGATCATCAAGATTGCTTGGAAGAGATCAAACCAATGCATTTAAATATACCAGGCAATGAAGACAACTAAAAGCAGCAGCAGAGCAGAGTAGCAAATGGCACAATTACTCTCTGTTAAAAACAAAACCGCTGCTGCTTGGTTCCTAAAAGCAAGTAAAGCTAGGCAAATAACATCTTGAGGTGAAGAGCAATTATTGAATTCTAATGAACAGTTGATCTATATCATACATCACCAGACCATTGTTTGGGAGAATGCTGGATTAGGGTACCCAGTCTGTTACGACGCCAAAATGTAGTTCTTGATTCTCTCCTCTACCCGCAAGCTTCGGAATAATGAGCATTTGTTATTTATATTATGTCTTGCATATAATATTCTGCAAAGCACCTGCGAGTTTTGGTCACTCCTTGGCAAGACATCTCCACTCTGCCAATCGTACATATATTTGTTTTCTGAATATGCAGGGAGATGTTGCTGTTGATGATCTAATAATACTCTGCAGAACAAGCCCTATGTGCCACTCGGCACATCCAAATATGGTGGCGATGTTAATGTTTCTTACTTGCTCTTTTATTAAAGTGTTCCCAGTGACGCACAACATAGACAATAACATTGCAAACAAAACAATGCAAAATCAAGCAATCAATACAGCCTGTGCCAGATTAAAAACTTCTTATGAAATCTGGTTCAGTTCCAAGTCCCTGCACACCCATAGCAGATGCTGACACAGACATGATAGGCATAGCTGCCAAGTTTTCACTTTTCTCGCAAGGAAGCCTATTCAGCATAAGGGAAAATCCCTGTAAAAAAGGGATAACTTGGCAGCTATGATGATAGGAGAGTATATGCAATGCCCATCAACCCTGGGAGGCCGACCCCCTCAAATATGCTGTGTATGGAATCACTACAGAGCCCCGAAAAAATCAGCTACCTTGAATTATTTCATCATGGGATACCGTCGTAAGGATAGAAGTTTATGCTGAGTGGGGAATTCTCTAGTATCTTGGATAGTTATTTATCTGGTTTATCTGTGAAGCCTGGCACTATGTCCTGCATCTTGATTAATTGCATCCAATCTAAAATATGAGGTTATGTCTATACGTGAAAACTCAAGCTTGTACTGAATGTCTAAATAATCATGTGCACACACCACTCAAGCCAGCTCCAATTCAGAGGAAGGGAGGGAGAGAATGTGTTGGCCAGGTTTTAATCCATCTTTCAGCTTGGGTGGGGGTGGGGGTGGAATACAAATAGCATCAAGGAGAGATTAGATGAGGTTTGTTCTGAGGGCTTGTAGAGGATTCTTTTAGTGCTCAACACTGTTAGGGTCATCTTGTGGATTTGGACTTCGCAAATCATGCTTATGGAGGGGGAAAAGTGATGTTTACGTACAACCAGCTTCCTGCTACTAACTGCATTGTGGAAGAGCTAATAAAAGGGGGGGGGAGCAGTTTGATGAAATCCCGTTTGGCAAAGATGAGGGCAGAATTACGAGCTCTTAATTGTATTTCAGTAATAGTTGGACAAGGGATATAACATTTAGAATGAGACACATCCTTACCCCAATACTGTATCTATATAAATAAATGTTATAAATCCTGTGATTGGGGAAGAAAAAATATTTCAAGATCACATGATGCAGTTTTCAGCATTGGGAAGCAGGCAGGCTTGGATTGGTTTGAACATACGGTAGTTTCCACATGTTTAGGTTTCCAAGTCACGTCCTCTTCTTGGCTTTCCTACTGGGTGGCATGAGAATGGCTTAACATCCTCCCCCCCCCCCAAAGCCAGCAAAGTCTACCAGCACCCCAGGTCACATTTGCCAGTGACTATTTTGTTCTTCTCCAATCTGCTGCTTAACTTATTTGCTTGAGCCATATGAAACTAATTGCTATTTGGGCATCTTTGTTGCAAATCTGATGGGATTCATTCCATTTTCTATTTTAGTTTCCCAGTCCTAAACAAAACGTTGTCACAGGCTGGAATTTTGTCAACTTAAGTGTCTGCTTTCATAGTTCATTCATTGCTTTTTCGATTGTTCAATATACAGGCTCTGCATCTTTCTTCACTCATGCAACGTAGTCCTGAAGCAGAATTAACACATAGCGATCCCAGTTCATTGGGACTTTGCTTGCTGTTCTGTGCCATGGAACTGGTAGCGATGAAGCTGCACAGTCACCAAATATTGTACAATATGCTGCATGTCTATTTTGCCTTGGCAAAAATAGTACTAGGACAGAATTTGGCGAGTTTACAGAAAACATACCACAATAATTCAAGCCTCTCAACTAGAGACATTGTGGGTGGGTGGCAACATTGTGGGGGTGGTAGATTCATTGAAAACAACAGCTTTCTGTATGGGTATCAGAATTTTATAAGCAGGATTCAAATGTATTGGAATAAAACTATTAAACACAAATTCTATTTCTTATTTGTGCCAGAGTGAGGCAGAGTGAATTAGCTGCCTCAAAGAGCAAAGCTGAAGGAAAGAAACTTGACAGATCTTTGTGTGCCACATAACCTGCACCTCAGATGCTCCGAATGACACTATCCCATTACCAGGGTTTGAAATCAAGTTTGCTTCCAGACAATCTGATATGTTTGTATGCAGTTTGTTGGGACATCCACTATGAAGCATTGGTCCTGATTTGTTTGCTGGGACATTGTTCCAAGCAATTGTTCTCCTATACTTTCCTGTCACTTCAGTTACCACAAAATATCCAGTGGTTTTTGGAAGTGATTTGTTGCACAAGCGGGCCAAACCCACTTTAATTTCCTGGTATGTAATTGAACCTCACTGTCAAATTAGTGACCGTCTGGAACCAGCCAGAATAGTTGGTGGTTGTACAAAAAACTGGGAAGGATGCAATCTCTGACAGTCCTGCACCCTGTATACATTAAATTAGCATGTGCGACCTTAATTAACACATGCAACTTACCACATACAGGGGGTGGAGGAGGGACTTGCATTATATGGTCTTTGATTCCACTTCTTGAGAACTATTGGTGGGTATTCAAATACACCTGACATTAATTTATTTAGATACATACGTACCCTTCAGGACAAAGATCATTTACTGGTCTAAAAAGCAGACTTTAACCTCCATACACCAAACTCTCCTTCCAAGCACAGAATAGGTTTGCATGGGTGTATAATAATAATTTTGAATTATGGTGCTGGAGGAGACTCTTGAGAGTCCCATGGACTGCAAGAAGATCAAACCTATCCATTCTGAAGGAAATCAGCCCTGAGTGCCCACTGGAAGGACAGATCGTGAAGCTGAGGCTCCAATATTTTGGCCACATCATGAGAAGAGAAGACTCCCTGGAAAATACCCTGATGTTGGGAAAGATTGAGGGCACTGGGAGAAGGGGACGACGGAGGACGAGATGGTTGGACAGTGTTCTCAAAGCTACGAACATGAGTTTGACCAAACTGCGGGAGGCAGTGGAAGACAGGAGTGCCTGGCGTGCTATGGTCCATGGGGTCACAAAGAGTCGGACACGACTAAATGACTAAACAACGGCAACATTTGCAAGTGCACGGCCAGATGCTTTTGTGTGCAGATGTAAAGAAGCAGATGAACCTACATCTAACGTTTGCTTAAGAGGCTTCTGTTTAGAGCTAAAAATCTCCAGCCTGCAAACGGACATCATTTGTTTTTCTTGGTTACCTGTTGCAATGCTGTAGTCCTGATGAATGCACCCTTTCTCTGCAAATTGCCCATATTCAGCATGACTGCATGTTTGTCTGAGGCAGGTGGGCTTCCTTTGATTAATAGGAAGGTTTGTGAGTGTTGGAAGCACGTGGTGCTGTTGAGGATTATGCTCTCTTCTTTTCTGGATTTGGGTCACAAATTCAGTTTATTCCACAGCTCTGGGCTGACATCTGCTGGGAGAACTCTGCACTGTATCAACTTGTTCTTGGCACCTTTGTTAGGTTAAATTGGAGAAGCAATAAACTAGTTATATCTTGGATAACCTGCACAATGCTTTGAAGCAGAGTGTGTAGATTGTAGACAGTGGTGTTTAACATCAATCAGTATGCATTGCCAGTGTCACACCCACAACCATGATAGAGGAACAATCATCAATTAGAGATATAATTTTTACAGACAGACCTGTGCTGCATTAATGACTTGAATGAAGCTTTCCCTTTGAATCTAATATGGATGTGATTTTATATATATATATCATAAAATGTTCATTAAGTAAAAACGTTACTTGCAAAGGAGCGGCACATCGGCAACCACGTGGTGACTGGCCATGAACAAGAATGTAGAAAACATAATATGTTGCATTTTCTAGGTAAGCAAAGTTGCAAACACCCCTTGCACTTGAGAAAAAGTGTTGTGAAAACCATCCTAGGGGTGGTACTCGGTGCTAGTCATAGAATCATAGTCCTACTCACAACAAACCCATTTAAGTTAATGGCCACGGCTACCTTCGGTTCATTAATCACAGTGCGTTCGGTTCATGAATGAATGAATTTTCTTTATTACGGTCACAGACCAGCATAAACAGAACATCTAAATAAATAGCATTACAGTATGAATATAAGTGGATCATTATTAAACAAATGGGAGCAAGAACCAAACGTAGATTAAAACATATACATAGAATACGTCATTAAGCATAAATAATGGATGAGTAAAAACTGATAAGAAAATTTAAAAGAGACCAGTTAAAACAGATATATGGGGTGGGGCTTCAGAAGTGCAGATCTAACAATATGGGCCTTCAATTTAGGACTGAATTGTAGCATAGACCATCCTTCGACGAATGGTGGCGCAAAATCTGGTGACTGAATATGTGACTTCTGGACTTTCATCCTGTAGTAATGGGAAGTGTTCAGTTCATTAATTACAGTGGGTCCAGTTTCAGAAGGCTGAAATCACCACTATGCCTTCATAGCTTCACCACTGAACTTGTCGTGTATTGACTAGAATATTTATTATATTATCACCCATTTGTATAATAGAACTTCAGGAATTATCAGTAAAGTTCAGACAGCTCTCTATAAAATCTATGTAAGTCCAACAGCCCTCCCCCCAGGTCCATGTGACTGGCAGTAGCCCCTACTCCTACAAATAAGAGAGGAGGCATGGCTAAAATTGGCATATCAATCAAAGCTAGAGAGCCTGTGGTCCTTCAGATGTTTGCTGGATTGCAGCTCCCATCATCCCTGACCATTGGCTATGCTGCATTGGGCTGATGGGAGCTGGAGTCCAACAGTACCTACCAAGGGGCAACATGGCGCCCACCACTGCTTAAAAAAGGGAAACCCTGCCTACATTCTAAGCTCAGCAGGATCTTAAAGGCATGATCATTTAAGCTCAGAAAAATTGCAGCAAAATTACTTTCAGAGCTCAGGGCTCCCTAACTCAAGGACTACATTTAAAATAAAATAAAATAAAAATCACCCTTTAGGGGGTTTTGCACAGCAATGTTCACTGTCAAGGAACTGAACAGAAAGCAGAGACAATGTTCGGATAGCACCTGATAACACATAAATAATGGGATGGTGGTGGTGGTGGTGGTGATATAGTGAAAATTAAACCCAAACTAGATAGATTTGGCTGGTCATCACCTAGCTTTTTTAAAGCTGAACTAAACAAACCAACATCAGTTTGCTAAATCAGTACATATTTTGCACAGAAACTAGAACCAACAGTTCCAAAACACAACTGTGATGTTGTTGGTCTCGGTAATTATATTTGTTTTATGAGGTATCCAAGAAGCATTTTGCTGGGTGGGGTGAGCCTATAATTTTCAGCACCGTCTTCAAGGCATCAACCCTCTTTTGCCAGTTTAGTGTCATCTCAGTGCTATGATTTCAGCACCATGGAAAGTTCCTTGAGGCCCTAGCCCTATCAAAGCTTGCTGAACACATCTGAAATATATTGAAGAAGCACTTACATGTGTCGCCAGTGGAGTCCAGGCAGGGGAAAGATGGCATATCTGCATGTAGAATTCTGGCTGCACTACCGCTGAGCACTCTTCTAGACCTGAACTCTGTGACCATGTCCCATTATCTCTTAAAAAACAAGCGGCTAGGAAGTTGAAGTAATAAAGATAATCCCAAGAAACACTGGATGACAAAGAAAACCAAACAGAGAGGACAGAAAACTGTACTTGACAAACTGAAAGCCAGGATTGTACCTCTTTGCTCCTACTGCATTGCTTTTTCTGCCACAGCAGTTGAGGAAATGCATTCCTATCCTATGTGAATGAAACTATTGCTATCCTAATGTTAGAAACATGACCTTTATTTTTTTAACAACAACAACCCAAAAAAGCCAACTTGTATTGATGTGCCAGTGATTGTACTTAGTGAAAACAGTTCAGACATCTGCTGGATATAAGAAATTCGGATGATCTTTAATTTTGGATGACTGACTAATATGGAATAAATTCATTCTTTTTGAGTTTGCTTTTATACTCCCTAATATGGATTACAATATGCACATGGGACACTCTGGAGTATATTCTAAAAAGTTTGAGGAGTAAGGGTTAGTGAACTGTTAGCTCTTAGCTATGATCCTTCTGTCCTCAAAAACTGAATAGTCCAGGAATGGTTAGAAACAGCCTCTTCATAACTCTTTCAGTAATGAATATGGCAGCATTCTATTTTACTTAGCCAGTTTTTACCATTCTATACTATATTCTGATATTCTCTTAACACTTGTTCTAATGATTCTTCGTAACTTGAATTTCTTTGGAGAGACAGCAGAGAACCTTGCCTCTGTTCTCATTTTATACAAATTTAATGTTTTGAGAAAATTAGGGCTGGTCACCCAATTAGTGTTTTTTTTTGAAAGCAGAAGAAGAGTTTGGATTTGATATCCCGTTTTATCACTACCCGAAGGAGTCTCAAAGCGGCTAACAATCTCCTTTCCCTTCCTCCCCCACAACGAACACTCTGTGAGGTGAGTGGGGCTGAGAGACTTCAAAGAAGTGTGACTAGCCCAAGGTCACCCAGCAGCTGCATGTGGAGGAGCGGAGATGCGAACTCGGTTCACCAGATTACGAGTTTACCGCTCTTAACCACTACACCACACAGGTGTTTTAATTGCATGACATTTAGTCAATTGGGCAATCACATTTCCATGAATTTGCATGTATGTCAACAACGTGAAGAAGAACATATTGGGAGAGACTGGAGAATTTCTTAAGTTCCTAGTTGCTGTCTGTAGCTTTTGCTAGCACTCCTATTAAAAACAATATCCATGCTCTGATTAAGCAGGGCACCTTTTTAATCAATGAAAAGTTTCTAATCAACCAGCTGATTAATCAGTCAAAGGTTGCAACTCTAGGAAGAGGGCATTTGCAAAGAGCAATGACCTTGGGTGGCTTCTCCATAGGAAGGAGGAGAAGGGGCATCAAGAACATTCAGCCAACAATGAGCACCGTTGACTTAATGCTTGGGGATGTGATCTGGGACAAATACAGCCCTACCTAAAGAAGCCTCAGAAACAGAGTTCTGGCATCATTGGCAAGAAAGTGATGCTCACCATCACATGCTGTTCATGCTGAGGATAAAGCTTAAGATGTCAGCAAAGCAGGTGTTTCTCAAGCACCCTTGAAGATTTTGTATCTGTTCATCTCAAACGTAAGCAAATCTTTGGCTCTTTGGGGGCAAGCTCAGGGCCCATCCACAAATTTGAGATTCATCTGATTTGTGGGGACAATTCAGTCAAATCCCAAAACAGGGAGAAAGGAATGGGCAACATAAAGTAGTCTGTGGCACCTTAGGAATGGGACAGGAAGGTGCTTAGAGTAATAGAGGTTCCCTTTTAAAAACATTCTGTGAAGAAGGGAACTTTGGGTGGTGGTTGGGTGCAGTATCTAATTACCTTCTCTCTCTTTTTGTACTTTTTGAAGGGACACACTTTCACCGTTCTCAAAGGCACTTTGGTTGTCGAAGCCATGAGCGGAGCTGGCAGGTTTTCAAAGTTACAGGAAAAGGGAGAAAAAGTAAGAGCTCTCCTCACCATCATTCTAAGCTCACTCTGTATTAAAAAGGAGCAGGATGTGGAGATACTGTCCACTGGCATTATAACAATTCTCTTCTCTCAGTGCCCTTCATGTAACTGAATCAGCCTCCCCTCCATTCACCACCTGCAAATGGGATGGCTGTTCTGATCGACTTCTAGTTCTTGATAATATTATATAATGGGTGAGATTCAATGTTAGTCAAGAGTGAACTAACTCCTAAAAACCAGTGGACAACCCCAGTCATTTCTGTCATTCTACTCCAAGTACGACATCTTAGTTGAATGTTAGCCAATGTAGTATACATAGATGCACAAATTTGATGCCAAATTTGATGCCAACTCCATGCACCTTCCTCTGTGTGTCTGTTTCAGAGACTGAGATAAGGTGTCTTGTTGATAGAAGGTTTGTGTCTGAGGTCTCCTTTGGCAGAAGAATAAATATATGTAGTCAACACAGAACTTTGGGCTGACTACTCCTCCAGGAGTTTTAACACATGTTAAACTCCAGTCTGTGGTCAGTGACCATACCCTTCATCTTAGTCCTCCGAGTCCTCTTTGGCAACTTGCTCCAACATTGCTAGCAGAGTCAGACTTATGCTACATCCATGGTTGATAAAAGACTTCTGGTCTGAGCTCATAATTTTTCCTGAGCTCTCAGAACGAACAGGGCCTGCTGCTTAAGATTGCCACTAGGGGTCGCCCTCGCCATGCAGTGCTCAGCCATGCTCCAAGAAGCAGCCAGATGTAACTTCCAACCTGCTCCTGCCTGACTGACAGCATTTTGCACCTAATCTTTGGGACCCGGCTATGTTCCAAATCCCAGTCGCATCAGGCTGTGTGGCGGTGATACTTTAACATGCAGCATATGCAGCTCATTTCCCTATTCACTGGGCTATTTGTAAACCTAATTTAAGCTGAATCTTTCACAGCGCTTATCACTGTTGAAAGCTCTAAAGGAAGGGAAATGGTTGACGGCAATAAACCCTTTCTTTCCACTGAACGGTAGGTTTTCAGCTGTTCTCTTGCCTGTGCAGAGGGGAGTGCAGTGCCTTTCCGCAATCACTGTTTTTCGAGCTCTGACCTTGAATTGCTACAAGGTCAGCGTCATGGGGAGCAGGCCCTGAGTGATACTGGTGCCAAAGGAAGCGGGTTCAGGAAGTGATGCTGTTGGTCCTCAAATGCCACTGAATCCAGAGTCTTAGAAGTCTGATCATGGGCGTTGCACCCTTGGGTGATCCTTGAGAAGGTCCCTCCAGGAATCCTGGATAGTAACGTGTCGGGGAGGGGGCATTTCCAAAGAGTAACAATGCCCATCCATTTGTATTGCGCACACTTACTGGTAACAATTGCCCCCCCCCCCAGCAGAAGCTGCTGTGGCTGTACAGGAGCATAAAAATACAGTAACAAAGGAGGTACAGGGAGTTCCTGCTTCCTGCAGTGCTCAGGCAGATGTCCCACAAGCAAGACATTTAAAGTGGTAGCACCGCCCAGAAACTATTAGTATTCAGTGGCATGCTGCCATTCAGCCTAGATATAGCACAGAGCCATCATCAGAAGAGGCCTGCTGGATCAGGCAAAGGGGTCCATCAAATCCTGTATCCTGTTCTCACTGTGGCCAACCAGATGCCCGCGAGAAGCTGCAAGCAGGACCGGAGCACAAGAGCACTCTCTCCTGTAGTTTCCAGCAACTGGTCCTGAGAAGCACACTGTCTCCAGCTGTGTTGGCAAAGCGTAGCCTTCATGGCTAGCAGACACCAGTAGTCTTATCCTCAACAAATTTGTTGATTCCCCCCTTTAAAGGCATCTAAGCTAGTGGGGCAAGGCCATCACCTTACTGTGTAGTGGCAAATTCCATTAAAAATATGTGTTGTATGAAGTGCTCTATTCCGATGTTACTCTCAAAATAGTTTCACTGCTCAGTACGCTCTATATTGACTGACAGTGGCTCTTCAGGGTTCCAGACCACAATCTCTCCCAGCCGTGCCTGGAGATGCCAGGCACTGAACCTGGGATCTTGACATACAAAACAGATGCTCTAACCACTGATCTCAGCTTCCTACTCAGCTATGATTCTTACCACCTTGACTTCACACATGCAATGATTTCATGTTAACAAATGATAAGCTATAAAGCCGACTGGTTTCTAAATTTGTAGAAAAGAGTTTTTAGAGACCCCTCATAATCCGAGGCCCTAAACTGTAGCTTTCTTAGCTTCTGCATGACTTTGGCACTGACTCCATCCTTACTGCTTCTCTGCACAGACTAGACACTGGCTCTGCTTATTACCCCTAGACAGTTGTTTCCTTCTGATTAAGGTTGGGTCTGAAGCAAATGTAAATGACAAGATTAGGCTTGGATAATTACTTGAAATCAAGTTTGCCCCTCCAGCAAAGTTTACTCAATTGCTTTCATTTGTTAACTTTCCTAATTCAGACATCAAAGCAGGGCACTTCATGATCTCAGTACTCCAGCACTTCCGTACTTCACTTAAGTATTAATTGTATGACACTAATACCCACTGCTGAAAGAGAGGAACAACAAAGCATTGCCACAATTTATTTTGTTTGCTGGGCGAAGAGTTTAATGGCATTTCATCCGCTCATCCTTCTGAACAGCCCATTCAGACCTTCAAGTCAGCAATAGTGCTTGATGGGAAGGAGGAGAAATCTTTCCCACTGAATTCTCCCCTACTGTTGAGTTCTAGGCACATACCGAGTCACAGCTCCTGTGCATTCAGTCCAGTAATGTCACATACCTACATGGAGATACCAGGTATTGAACCTGGGACCTTTGGCTCTGCCCTGAGCTACAACCCTTCTGTTTGCTGACATTATTTCTGTTATGTGCTTTTGCTTCGGTGCTACATTTTTCTCTCATTGCTGCACCTTCTTCTTCCCTGATTAATCCCAAGGGAGCATGCAGAGAGATGGAAGGTGTTTCAATGCTATGCAGTCAGTCAAGTTGGGAACATCGGAGGCTCAAAACTATGGGCCTATTTAGCTCGGTGTACGGGCTGTTAGGGGAACCGGTTTTCACAAAGGAACATCCGGCAAAGATGCATGAGTGACATGGAATATTGGTCAACTTCCCATGGCAAACAATCCAGTAAGGTGATGTGCGGGCAGGCAAAGGGGTGGGTAAGGGGAGCAGCTGTCACTAGCAGGCAGCTTGCGCTGGCCCTGTGATGGTTATGAATGAGATGAGGCAGAGAGAAAGAGATTGCAAGCTCTTTTTAGTGGCTTTCCCATTTAAACAACAAAGATGCTTTCTCGTAAGCAAGTCAGGAGGTAACATCCCTTGGCAAACAAACTCCTGTTAAGAGCACTTGCTGGAAATATTTATTCTTCGTTCCTGAAATAAAATGCTGAGTGCCTGGGTAGCATTGCACGAAGGTCAGCTGATGTAATTTGAAGTTATGGGAACTGTGCAGAGACCCCCTTTCCCTGCATAGGGGTGCCCTTTCAACAGCTCAATTCCAGAAAAGGTGCTCTTCTAGAAGAGGGCAGGGAGGGCAATTTTGTGCTTCCATTGTTCCACATGAAACCTCGGAATACAGACATCACATGGAAATTGTTCCTCACTAAAGAGGTACTATTCTCAGTGTCTGCCCCAGCAGGGTTTTATTGCAAAAAAAAAAAAAAAGTATGATCAAAAGTGTCCCTCTGTAAAGTACATTGAAATGTTGCAAGGAATGTTTCACTGAGGAATACAAGCAAAGGAGTCCAAATTATTGGCATCTGTGGGTGCAAATATTACAGCAAATGCCAATGTAAATTCAAGCACACATGAGATTTGGGATTGTTTGCACCAATGATCTTAAAAAATCTTGGCCCTGGGTAACTCTTATCTCTCTAGAACAGCTTCCCCCAAACTTAAGTCCCCAGATGTTGGATTACGACACCTCCTGTCTGGACACAATGGGAGTTGTAGTTACAAGGAGTAGGTACAACTACTTTTGAAGGGTGCTTCAGAATTACGGCTGGTGCAAAATTCAGCAGCAAGCCCATACTACAGCCAAATTTCGGTTGTCGAATGTAATCCATTCCGGAAGCCGATTTGGCTTCTGAAATGTTTGACAACCGAGGCGCAGCTTCCGATTGCCTGCAAGACAATTGCCTGTTGGACGTTCCGCTTCCGAAAAACATTAGAAAACCAAAATACTTATTTCCAGGTTTTCGGCATTTGGGAGCCGAAATGTATAACAGAGGCGTCCGGGAAACAAAGTTTGACTGTACTAATAAAGAATGTACAGAAGAGATCTTGCATGTGCAACACAATTGTGTTTCTGAACACAGCTCACTGTGCTGGCTTTGACCTTTAAATACCTAAATGGCTTGAGTCCAGGGTGCCTAAAATATTGCTGGACCTTTAAGATCTTCTTCCAAAGTTTTATTCAGAAAATGCCCACCTTCTGAAGTGAGGTGGATAGTAATGAAGAACAGGGTCTTCTGGGTCATGGTGCCTTGCTTTGAGACCTCTGTAAATTGTGGTTTATCCCTGCTTTTTTTAATTAAAAAAAATGAAAATACTGTTTTCTTTTGTATTAGACGGGACCCAGGTGGCACTGTGGGTTAAACCACAGAGGCTAGAGCTTGCCGATCAGAAGGTCGGCAGTTCGAATCCCTGCAATGGGGTAAGCTCCCATTGCTCGGCCCCAGCTCCAGCCAACCTAGCAGCTTGAAAGCATGTCAAAGTGCAAGTAGATAAATAGGTACCGCTACAGTGGGAAGGTAAATGGCATTTCCGTGTGCTGCTCTGGTTCGCCAGAAGCGGCTTTGTCATGCTGGCCACATGACCTGGAAGCTGTACGCCGGCTCCTTCGGCCAATAATGCGAGATGAGCGCCGCAACCCCAGAGTCGGTCACGACTGGACCTAATGGTCAGGGGTCCCTTTACCTTTACCTTTTTGTTTTAGACACTGCAGATAGACAGACAGACAGACAGACGAACGGACAGACAGTTTTGTGGTTTACTTACTACTGTATTTATGGTTTCACAGATGTATATCTAATCCCATTTGGTATTTGTTTACCAAAAGCTGGCTTTTGTTACTGTGTACACATGACTCATATTTACACCCACTGCCACACGTAAAAGCCCTTCACTACCCTTAGTAAACAGGCTATTATATTAATTTGTAAATAGGCTCATCATTTCTATGGAGTTCACTTATTCTGCTGCTCGCTTCCTCTTTAAAATCATTCTTCACCCTCTTACGGTAACACTTAGCAATCTGCAAAGTGCTTTCTAACTCAAGGCCATATTCCTCGGCGCATCATACTCCTCCCCTCCCCTCCACCCCAGCTCCACTGCCTTTGTCAAATGGAGTGCCTGCAAATTAATGCCGGGGCAATGGAGAATTTTTCATTTCCCAGTATTAAGTGTTCTTATCCATCAGCACAATTCAAAGTGGAAAACTGTACACAGGCCGGGTTTTTTTTTGGGGGGGGGGGTGGAGAGAGAGAGAGAGAGAGAGAGAGAGAGAGAGAGAGAGAGAGAGAGAGAGAGAGAGAGAGAGTCACATCTTGTGCTTGGAAGCCTCTGAGTTTCATGCTCTCTGGCCACTACCAACTTGTGGTTAATTCCAGGACTATTTCCCAGGTTGCTTGCTTACAGACATCATTCTCCACCCTTGCCCCATGACACACAAACCTCCCACATAAATAAAATAAAAAAACAACAATAAATCTTTATTACAGGTGTAGAGCAGCATAAGGAGGGAAGGGCACGATCATTTAAAATCTTGAAAAAAGTTGTTGTTGTTTTTTTAAAACTAAAA
Source organism: Zootoca vivipara (assembly GCF_963506605.1). Lineage (NCBI taxonomy): Eukaryota > Metazoa > Chordata > Lepidosauria > Squamata > Lacertidae > Zootoca > Zootoca vivipara. The sequence continues at coordinate 74,352,402 of NC_083279.1, read as the reverse complement.
GTAGTTAAAACAGAAAGTATATATAAAAGCCTATAAGAATCCAAAAGAAGCTAAGAGAGTCTAAAAGAAGGGTTGGGAACATTAGACAAGAGCGTAAAAGGTTAATATATATAAGACTATAGCTATCAGACTACAGAGCACTCTAATATGAGTGTCCATTATACCTAGTAAAATAATTATAATATAATATAATATAATATAATATAATATAATATAATATAATACAAGAGTGAAAGAGCGTAAAAGGTTAGTATATACGGTATAAGGCTATAGCTATCAGTCTACAGATCACTCTAATATGAGTGCTCATTATACCTAGTAAAATAATATGTTGTTGTTGTTTAGTCGTGTCCGACTCTTCATGACCCCATGGACCATAGCACACCAGGCACTCCTGCACCGCCTCCCGCAGTTTGTTCAGACTCATGTTGGTAGCTTCAAGAACACTGTCCAACCATCTCGTCCTCTGTCGTCCCCTTCTCCTTGTGCCCTCAATCTTTCCCAACATCAGGGTCTTTTCCAGGGAGTCTTCTCTTCTCATGATGTGGCCAAAGTATTGGAGCCTCAGCTTCATGATCTGTCCTTCCAATGAGCACTCAGGGCTGATTTCCTTCAGAATTGATAGGTTTGATCTTCTTGCAGTCCATGGGACTCTCAAGAGTCTCCTCCAGCACCATAATTCAAAAGCATCAATTCTTCGGCGATCAGCCTTCTTTATGGTCCAGCTCTCACTTCCATACATCACTACTGGGAAAACCATAGCTTTAACTATACGGACCTTTGTCGGCAAGGTGATGTCTCTGCTTTTTAAGATGTTGTCTAGGTTTGTCATTGCTTTTCTCCCAAGAAGCAGGCGTCTTTTAATTTCGGGACTGCTGTCACCATCTGCAGTGATCAAGGAGCCCAAGAAAGTAAATAATATAATATAATATATAATAATAGTAAAAGAATAAAATAAAATAAAATAAAAAGGACCATCTTAACCTAGCAAGGTTCCAGTGGCTCTGGCATCTTCCAGAGCAGCACCCATGCAATGACGGAGGGAAAGCTTTGTTAGTTCCACACTATCATGAAATAGTTAAAGCAAGGGCTAGGGAACCTTTAGATCTTCCTCAACTGCAGCTCCCACCATCCCTGACCATTAGAGAGGATGGCTTCTTGGGGCTGATGGGAATGTGGGGGGCCATAAGTTCCCTTCCTCTGTGCTAAAGGCACAAACCCACCACAGAGTCTTTTTGGTTGGTCTTCCACCTACTTTTGTTTAGAGAATTCTTTAGAGGTCTCTCAGGTCCCAGCCAATGGTGATGCACCCACCTGACAAGCTTCTGAAACCAGGGTGGGTGGGAGGTGGGCAGAGTCGGGTTGGGGGACTGACTGTCCTTGCTTAATTTCAGGGGGTGGGGCAATCGTACATTGCAAATTTGTCACCATCATATATTTTTTTTAATGAACACATCTAGTCATTGAAGAGGACACCTTCCAGAAGGAGTGCAAAAAAGGTTCCCAGTCCTAGTAGAAAGCAAAAGCCATCTTTCTATCTACCCACAAAGCAAGCTGAAGATTTTTTTCAGGTAACCTGTCTACATCAGGTTCATTGTCGATTTCTTTTTCGTTCATCCTTGGTATTTGCATTGTATTCATATTGCACAGCCCATCTCAAGTGGGATATGAAGAAGAAGGAAAATAGAATTTGTCCGGAAAGTGTCACCCCTAATTAATATCTTCTGAGGCAGCCCCCTAATTAGCAAACAGAACTGATCTCAGCTCAGCCAGTTAATGGGGTCACTCCTCCAAGAATGGTAAGAAGGGGCGACACAGATGTACTGTGCCATTGCAGGAACTGGCCACCATTTTTGGACCCAGCGGGCAGTGAAGTGGCAGCAACGTAATAGACCACACTTGGAGAAGGACATAATGCAAGGGATCACAGGATCAGGCTGAAGGAGCCACATAAATGGAGGGATCAACAAGTGGGTGGTTTGCCATTCATTCAGGGTGGCCTATCTTTCCAGGAAACAAGGCTGGGGACAAAGGAAGAATGAATAAAAAACTTATGGAATATGCAGAAATGGCAAAACTTACTGGAATAATGAGAAATCAATATAACTTTTTATAAAAGAATGGAGATGGTTTATTGAATATTTACAGGTAAATTGTAAACAGATAAAATCATGGGCAGGATTATTGTAATAACCTGCAGTTTCATAAGAGTATACCGTATATTTAAAGAAGATGAATAAATGAGCAAATTAAGTTAATTATGATATGCAGAAGATATTAAAAATAAATTTAAGGAACCACAGAAAGAGGGGAAAGGAAGTCAAGTTTTGAAATGTCTAAATTATTGTAAAATCAGTGACATGTAGAAACCTGAAAAGTATAATTCTTTTTAAAAAGGGAAACAAGACTGGGGATGGCCAATGGCTGGGCCCATTCTAACAGTGGTGCAATTTTATGCATGCACACAGTGCTCCCCCCCCTAAAAACATGTTTAGGGGTCCTCTCATTTTGACTCAAGAAAATCACCATTTTATAGTTCAAATCGGGAAAAATAAATACAGTAAATGGACAAAAGTACAAAGATTCACAAAATGTTCAGGGGTATGCATACCTCTGCATTACCACCACCACCATACACACACAAAAAACAGCACTGGATGCAGCCATGTGGAAATGTTGCTTCAAAAGTTTAATGTTCTGTGAACACAATCCAGCAGGAATAGCTCATGGGTAAATTATGTGGCGAATTCCATTGTTCACTAGCCTTCCCAGATATGTGCATGCACCTAATTCCTAAAAATAAATAAGCACACCCTTTTGTGACCAATGAACACCAAGAATTTATGGCAGAAGTCCACTTGACTCTTAAGTTTAAGAGCATCCAAATGCACACTCAAGACAAATGCTCTTCTAAGCAACGACCGCTTTTGTTTCCAAGTGCTCATATTAGGCACACAGGAAGTTGTATTATACAGAACTTTGGTACATCTAGCTCAATATTGTCTACACTGGTGGGGAGCACATCTCAAGGGTTTAAAGCTGGGGTATTTCGCAGCTCTATGTGGAGATGCCCAGGATTCACCCTGGAACATTTCACATGCAAACTACAGCCCTTTCCCAGTCTTATGTGTCTGAGGACTGATCAGTATTCCACATAACTTTTCTGAAAACTGAGTCTCACTCACAGCCACAACATTGTCACTTTTGTCTCCAGTATGTTCGTCAAGGGATGAGTCCTAACATCAACTTCTTGATCTGAATATATTGGGACCAGAATCAACACTTACATATTTCGAATTCTGTCATATGTAAGCGATGCTTCTCGAATTCTCCTGATGATAATTCCTCAGTGGACTTTTGAGTTACAAATGGTGTGTTTCCAAAGTGGAACCAATGCATTAGAAATAGCCTATTGTTCCATTAAAAGAGAGAGAGAGAGAGAAATGAATTCAGTACAGAGCACTGTGAAATTCAGGCATGGCTTACCATAGCTTTCTGTTCCTTCAATTAATTTGTGTTTCTACTACATTGTAAAATTTATGAATAATCTTTCTGTAAACTGCCTCCTTCCTTACATGCCTTCTCAGGTGTTAAGAGAAACAGAGTGGGCCCTCTTGGTAGCTCCATCATCCTCAGAAGTTTTTTGCGTGGTGGTGGTGGTCCAGGAGAGGGCATTCTCTGTGACATCTCCTGGTTTGTGGACATACCACCCCACAAAGGTACATCTGGTTCCTGCATTACATAGTTGCCACCATAATAGACTTTAATACAGGCACCCCCACCTTCGGCTCTCCAGATGTTTTGGACTACAATTCCCATCATCCCTGACCACTGATCCTGTTAGTTAGGGATCCACTTTTCCACCAAGAAATGTTGAGCTCAAAGCACCTCACAATAACAATAGCATGAGAAAGTAATGAACATTACAACCCTTTAATAAAATCAAAATCACACTACCGTGTTTCCCTCTTTTTAAGGCGTAGTCATAAAATAAGCCATAGCAGCATTTCTAAGCATTTGAGAAATATAAACCGTACCCCGAAAATAAGCCATAGTGATAGGCGCTGTGCGGAAGAGAGCACTGAGCTCCCCGAGTCAGCAGCAGCAACGCCGGCCGCAACAGTGTTTGCTGAGTCCTTTCTTGCTTTTGGGACTTGGTTACTGTGCTGGCTTGGGATGGTGTGTGTGCATTTGCTGTTGCTGCTTCGTGTTTTTCAGCTGGATTCTCTGGGTTCTAAGTACTTTCCCCCGTTTGTTTGCGAAGCAGCACTCGGCTGCAGCCCCTGCCTCTCCCGGCAGCTGCATCAATCCCCAGGAGGCTGCATTTGATCGCTATCTCCTTTTCTATTTCTTTTGTCTTTGAGCACCCGGCCCCGCCCCCTCTCCCCTTCGTGGAATGAAGAACGGAGTTTTAGCAGCATTTCCTCATTATAAAAAAAAGGTCAGGAACTTTTACTTTAACCTCAAAAATGGGATATTTCCTCTCTCTAAAAACAACTCTGACCTGAACACCAATAAAACGGGGGTAGATCACCTCCAGTTTATAAATCCGCAAGTAGATCGCAGTCTCCTGGAAGTTGGGCTCTATACTTTGGCTGATTGCAAGCCTTTGCATCTTTAAAAAACAAAAACCATGCGCTTCTCAGTCTTAATTTTCCTTTAATTCATCCCCCTATACCCTCCTCCAACCATTGCCTCCTTCCATTCCTTACCCCCCTCCCTCTCTCCCCACTTCCCTCACTCCTGTGCGATCTCATTTAGTCATATACTTGCTTTTTCTGTTGTGTTGTCTATTTTATATTTAATATTACCCTTTATGATGTTATTTTTCCCTTGCGATAATTATTTATTTTTTATCTTTAACTAACTTTCCTTTCCATATTTTTCCATATATAACTCAACACTTTCCCATTCCTTCTTAACTCTTTGGATAGAGTGCCCCCCCATTATTGTTGTTAATTTTACAATTCCTGGATTTTTTATGGAACCGAACAGCTTGGGTGCTTCAGAATGTGCCTTCTGTTGCTACAGGGCTATGGGGCTTCACTATTTGACCCCCCCCCAGGTTGGGATTTTTAAAGTAGTTCTGTGGGTCCCAGGGCGCAGAATCACCCCCGATCCTTTCCTTTGTCTAAACAGACCTCTTCCCCCCTGACTTTGGAAGGCTGTGCTTCAAGGGTGATACCAGGGGTTTTTTAAGACCTGCGCCTCTTAAGGATTGTTACGGTCCATAACTTCCATTGCTTTCTACAGGGTTGGGGGTTTAAAGCACTGCCACCCCCACCCCACCCTGCAGCCGCTCGGAACTGGCAGCGCCAACAACGCGCCCAGCAGCGCGCAGAAGAGAGCACTGAGCGTCCTGAGCCAGTGGGTCCCAGTTGTACCAGCACTTTTTTTAAAAAAAGACACCCCCTGAAAATAAGCCACTGTGTGTTTTTTTGAGGGAAAAAAGTTATAAGACGGTGTCTTAAAAAAGGGGAAACACGGTAGTACAGTGTTTCTCAACCTTTTTTGGGCCACGGCACACTTGTTCCGTGAAAAAAAATCACGAGGCACAACACCATTAAAAAAGTTAAAAAATTTAACTCTGTGCCGCCCTATATTATAATTATGACTGTAAGAAACACTCGCCAAATATTGCTTTCCGGCGGGCCAGTGTTGCTTATTGGCGGCCGCCAGGCACGTGACAATGCAAATCTCCCTTCTCGTCGCCGCACGTCGCGGCACACCAGCCAGCGTCTCGCGGCACACTAGTGTGCCGCGGAACAGCGGTTGAGAAACGCTGCACTAGTATATAAATAAAGCCAAACAATCACAACAGATTCATCAAACAATTAATGCAATTCAATACAAACTCATAGTGATTCAAAATATCAAATATAGCTATATTGTTGTTGTTGGCACCCATCTGTCTCGAGAGACAATGGAGTTCGCCTCTGGGGGAGATGTCAAACTTCCGTGTTTTCAGCACTGAAATGTCCTCCCTGGGGTGCAAGCCCAGGCAGTGTGTATGGAGGTCCTGGGCTGCCCAGATGACAAGACCCCTCTTCCTGGCCTCGCTGATGTGGTTCAAAGGAAAGCAGAGCAATACATTTGGCTCCAGCTTGGCCACAGAAGTTGCCGAAAGGAGGCGTACAAGGTGCTATCCAACCATCTTAGGGACTCCACTCTGGATTTGTGTAGGGTTTACTCCTTAGCCTATTCTTCTCCAAAAAATGCCCCACAAGGCAGAGGGTATAGATTTTTCCTTGGGGTTTACTTCCAAAGCCTTTCTCACAAATGAGTATAGCCACAAGGCAGTGGAGTTTTAGGGTGAGAGTTTTCCTCCTCCTAGATGGGGTAAATTCCCAGGTCGACAACCCCATCTGCCCCTCATTGCCCTCTATAGCACATGCCTTCTTGACCATTGGGCCCACTACTGGTCTCATCCACTCAATCCACTGGAGCCTGTCTTTGCATGTAGGGGAAATCCCTAAGTCACCAATGGTTTGACACCCATCAGCTACCCTCACTAGGTTTAGCCGGCCAATTGAAGTTATTTCCCTGGGTGTGGCAACTGTCACATGCTTACAGCTTGTAGGGGTCAAGTCACAGGTGAGAGCTGAGTGCAAAGTAGACAAACTACCCCAAAAGGAGCACAACATATCCCCCATAGGACCCCTCCCTAACACCCCATACATAGATAGAAATCATTACACATAGTTATGTATTGTTACCCTGACCTTTGACCCTTGAGAAATATGTTTACAGGACATCCCATCTTATTCCTGTGATTGTAAGTTGTTGTTGTTGTTGTTGTTGTTGTTGTTGTTGTTGTTGCTGTTGTTGCTGTTTTAAAAAGCTGAATTTTAAATGGTTGTAACTTGCCCTGGGACCAGAAGTTGAAGGACAGTTAATAAGTTTCATAATAATGAACAGAAAACAAGTTTGAACATTCACCAATTTTCAAATGTGCTCTGCTGGGACAAATGTTACTCCTATGACACAGGCTAATGCTACTGTAATACTGAAATGATTCTTCTGCTTCCTGTCAACAGATGGATTTGACCACGAACTGCTCTTTTCACACTTTTAATGCATTAGTCAACTACGGGCAAAGTTCTTCCCTGAATGCAAAATGCTGCCAAGATTACTTCTGCAGGTCACCTGCCACTATTGTCATGACCTCTCATCCCTTGACACATTGTCCAGAGACAATTTTGAAGGGGTGACATTTTCACTGCCCTCAGATATTTTATATTTTTAAATATTTTATAACAAATTAAATGTTAATTGTGATCTGTCTTGGGGAGGAAACCATTGTGGCGCTCAATTAGCATTTAACTTATTAGCCTTCAAATATTTAAGGAGCTCTCCTCTTGGCTTTCCATTGAGTTGTCCCCCCCCCCCCCCCCGGATGTCACACCATGCAGGCAGCTGATGCCATAAATTTCACCAAATGTCATGCATTTCCCCCGCTTGCTGGCTTCCATGACCTCTTCTTATATATGTTCCCATGCATGTGCACCCTCATAAACGAGTCATGCTTAGTGGAAAAAAACTTTCAGATAAAGAAACGTAGAATGGCTACCACATTGGCCATCCCTAGCTTGAATGAGTTAACACTCATTCTGCCTCTGACAGATTATTTCAAAGTGAAACAATGGCAACTGTTAACAGTTAGGAAACAGTTGAAGTGTAATTCAGGAGATCTGTGTGAACGGTTCTCTGGAATGGGCTTTTGTTTGTTTGTTTGTTTGTGGGGAAAAGTTACGACCTAATAGCTACTGTGTGTTTCATGAGGATATGTGTGATGCATCATACACTAGTGGCCAAAATTGTGGAAACCTTTTGGGGAAAGTGTATTTCCGAGGTTTCATGGCTCACGACACCACTTTATTTTTGAGTAATACCATAAAATTATATATCAATGGAAAGATAATTTAATGAAGAATGTAATGCATTAACACCAGCGATGTCCAACTGGTTGGCCGTGACGTGATCAACAGGTAGATCGCCATCCCTTCAAAGCTAAGCAACTCTGCCCCCCCCAAAAAGCTCAACAACTCTGGGCAATCACTCCTAAGAAATGCACATTCCTCCTCCCTCCAATGACAATGGGTAGATCACTGCCAGTTATTTTATATTGGGAGTAGATCTCAGTCTCTTGGGAGTTGGATGTGCCTGTATTACGCTAATGTTTACTTAAACCCCCACCTATGTTAACCACTCAAAGAGGCTGAAGACTAAGGAGTGTGTTTCTAAATAAACAAACATTCCCTTTGCCACCACTTTTACTGCTTCTTGCACCTTTGCTTTCCCCACTTATACGCACGGCAAACATTGAACTCACTGAGATTAAGTGATGTGTCTGGTCTTGCAAAAACACTGTTTTGTAATGCAGACAAGCTGGAAGAAAGAAGGGCAATGATGATAAACTGTATTTTAATTGCGCACAGATCAGAAAACAACGGACGTTTCCTTATCACATGGAAACACTAGCTATTTCCCCCGACATGTAAATACTAGTGAACTGCAGAATATCAGGAGCAGAGTTGCCCAACTCTTTACAGTGGAACAATTCCCAGATAAAAGATATTGCAGGAGTAGCTTCTGCCCTCATTGTTCTTTGCCACCCAGCCACACCCACCCGCCCATGCCATTATTTGCACAAAGTAACTGCACTGCTCTGCAAAGTCACCACTGTGAACAACCAGAACGTAGCTCATGGAACATTGATGGTCCATGAACCATACTTGGGGAAGCCCTGCTCTAGGAAGCTCACAGGCACAGTATGGATGGTGATAGCTATTCCCTCTTTGTTAACGTTCCCCTACATCTAGTATTCAGAGCTACACCTCATCCGAGCATGAACTCTTTAAGCACTGGCAATTGAAAGCGCACTGTTTATAGAAAGAGATGCATGGAACCCCATAATACCCTTCAGCACAGTGCCTTTTAATCATATATATAGTTCTCTGATTGAATCATAGATGATATGTCTCTTTTACGGCTATAACTTTAAGAGACTCTTTACATCATCCTTTTAGCTCTGAAGCTCAGTTCAATCTTCAGCAACAAGGAAGGTGGCAGCCATCACACACAGCATGCTATTAAAATGATCTGAACTGAACGTTCACAGCATACTTCAAGTGGGACAAATGGCACAGGCTTTGACTTTGCATTTGAAGTCTGCAATAGCGTAAGTTCACTTCTTCAATATTCCGAAGCCCATTGTGAACTATTCTGTACCGATTCATTCAGGGACTGTTTATTTAGTTCGAGAGCTTATATTTCACCCATCTAATGCAAGCTACTTTATGTGCACATCCAACCTTACGACTTTTTTTTAAATGAATTACACAATGTTTAAAGCCTCTATAAAATATCACACTGGGAGCAAAGAAATAAGACACTCAACCCTGACTAGAAACATCTAACTAATACAAAGCTAGTAAATAAAAATGCTTTACATCTCTCTACTATAGTCTGAAGAGAGGAGCTGAGGCAGGTTTGCCCAGTTAATGTGTTTCAGTACACTGGGCCACAACCACAAAATCTGTCCTAGCTCTCTACCAATTTAGTCTTTCAAAGCAAAGAAGTCCTAAGCAGATTATGGGCGGGCTCATAAAGGAATTTAATTCACCATGGCCTGAGGTTTTTTAAAAATAAAGTTTTCATTTCCCTTTTCATGCTTAGATGGCTGACTAATTGGTGGCTGACCAGCTCCACATATTTCTGGTTTGTATGTGTTATCTAGACACAATTCAGTCTCACTTCCAGCCAGTTCAGGACTGTGACAGTCCTAGTTGTTAACCTTCTTCAGGGGAAAGATGGGAGGGGTGTGACTCTGTTCCTCCTCCTGGATCATTCAGCAGCTTTTCACATAATCAATCACGGTTCCGTTCTACGTTGGTTGGATAGGAATGGGGAAACCTGTCCAGTTTAGTTCCCCTCAGTTTCTCCCCCCCCCAATCTTAAACATCAACTTACTTTTCCCTCACCCAAGGTTCTGGGTTCAGTGCCTGGGAAGAGCCATTTGCAGGAGGAAAGAGGTGTGTACAGAAACAATTTGAACCCAACATATGCCATTTCCAGTAAAAAAGTCATTTATGTTGTCCTCATTTATTTATTTTTAAATAGCCATATAAATTGATTTGTCATTACTGAGATCATGGAACAAAAGATATTGAAACAAAATGAGCAAAAAGGGCTGTGGGTACAGCAGTCGTGTGACATTTGCTAAATTGTAGGTGTTGTTTCTGTTGGTGTTTATATTCTGTGATTACATTACCCAACACCACAGCCTATCTTTAGTGATACTATGAAGATGGTGACATTTAGTGTGAATGTGGCAAAGTGAGTACTTGTTACACCTTCCCCCCACCAAAATGTGGTGTAACCAAAAGCTACCCAAGGGCTTTTTTTATTTCCTTTCCACCACAATAGAACTTACCATGACTCTCCTCTCCCATGGATGGTTGGGGGACATTCCCGAGCAGATGTTGAGGTTGCATGGGAGAGTGGAAGCGGAAGCCCTATTGCATGAGCAGAGCAGCCCATGCAACCCACTATTAGGAAAACTGAATATTGATTAATTCTAAGTCAATTCGTCTCATGCCACTGTGTAGCCCAGAGGTTTCCAAACTTTTCATGTTGGTGACACACTTTTTGGACATGCATCATTTTGCAACACAGTAATTCAGTTTTACTAGCAAACTGGAGGTTAAACTAACCCCTTTCCAGCCCCGGGAGGAACGTGGGGAGCATTTGCACAACACACCTCCACACTGCAGCTGACACACTAACGTGTCGTGATACACAGTTTGGAAAGCTCTGGTGTTGGAAAGCTCAACGTGTTAAGAGAAGGAGCACTGCTCAGTTGCCTGGAAATACTTTCTTCCCATGTTGCATTACTGTGCGTTTGTTGAGTGCCCTCCAAGTGCAGAACGAGAAGAAGAGGAGGGGCAATGTGGTGATGCAGCCCCTTTCTCCACTGACTGGGCAAACAATGCTGAAAGGGAGCTCTTTTTGTCAGCCCTGAAGCACAACTCTGCTGCTGGTTGGTAACTTTATCTTAATGCCTTTACCCTCCACTAGGAGGCTTGCTATTGAAATGTTTTGTGCAAATTAATAAATTACTACATTTTGAGCAGCAGTTCAAGGTTCTGCCTCTCCTTTCCCACCCACTCCCATAAATGCTCCCAGTTGAAGGTTCTGCCCTGGGGTAGCCAGTATAGTGCCCTCCAGATCTTTTGGACTACAACTCCTATCATCCCTGACAGTTGGCGATCATAGCTTTGGCTGATGAGACTTGTAGTCCAGAGCATCCGGAAGGCAAAACATTGGCTACCCCTGGGGTATATTGCTCTTGGAGAAGTGGGTAAATACTGAGTAAGCATAAGAAAGTTTTTTAGTTTTTTTTAAAACCCCTCTATAGGGCTCGAGTTCAGCAAAAGGACAGGGACAAGGAATTAGCTCTCACAATTCTCAGGTGATATGAAAGCTGAGCTACAACTTGTGTGCAAAACTTATCATCTCTACCACCTGGGTTTTGCTAAGTCCACTTTGCTGATGAAGCAAAACTGCAATGTTAACCCCCACTACGTAAGATTCAAGCTGCAAGTGACCTGGAGAGATCAGAGTCCTGGACAGCTGCCTGTAAGGAGATAATGAATACAGACCCCTCCATCTGAGAAGAGAAAGAAATGCATAAAGCATTAGTAGAAGGACGAGGGGGAATAAGCAGTTAACTGCATAACTTTGGTTCAAAGTGAATTTCATTTTGTGTCTTTTTAATCTTATTCTGTTCCCTTTTTTCCACACAATCAAATCAAACGCTATAGTTGCCAGAGGGGAACGATGGGACTGGGAAAGGAGAAAGCCATAAAACAGCCTTTAATTTTGCAAATGCATACGCGATCCAAGGGCTAGAGGCAGCAGTTGGGAGGAGAGGGTGGGTGGGTGAGAATAAAACTGGCAATGAGGGGAATTTGTACGAATGATGAACCAACCACTGTGGAAGGTTATCCAAAAGTGTGTCTAATGAATTATAATCTGGAGACTTTAAACAGAGACTGTGGGATGGACCTATGCTTTGCAGGCTTCCACAGAATTGCCTTGTTCTCATGTTGGCCTCTCCTCTGTCTCTGAAAAGGAGACGCAATTGTGGGGATAAAGCGATTGTTTGAACCAGAGGGTTCTGCAGCATGTGGAAATACCTTCACAAAGGATACTTCTTCACCAACCATCATTTTATGCATAAAAGAGGCTTATTAGGGTAAGAAAACCCCTGTAGCCATCCTGCTCAAGTTTCCATTACTGCTTTTTATTATTTATAGCAAGTTAGAAAGGTAGGCAATGGGTTGCAGTTGCAGAATGGGCAAAGGTGCAGTCTTATTTCCATCTTCCCTCAGGCCTGCTTTTGGGACAACAGAAACTGCCTTGGCTGTGCTATTGGATGATCTTTGCAGGGATAAGGAACTGCTTAACTAGCAGGAAGAAGCATGAGGAGATTATGGAAAGTGGCATTCCCCAAGGATTGGCATTGGGACTTGTGCTTTTCACTTTGTTCATAGAGTCGGGGGGGGGTGCAGTGAGGTGGCCACGTTTGCTGAGGAAGCTAACTTGTTCAGGAGGTTTTTTAAAAACAAAAATAGATTGCAACGAGCTCCAAGAGATCCAGGGCAGTCTCGAGCAGGTCACGCACCCTGGTGCTGAGGGGCGGAGATCGCAGCATGGTTTCCGCGTGGCTTCGTCGCATGGTGCCCTGCCTACCGGCCCGGCACCCTAGCACACCGCACCACCGGGGGTCTACCTAGAGCCGGCCCTGAAGAGATCTTCTCCAAATGAAGTGAATGGGCAGTAAAATGGCACATGTAATTCAAGGTAAACAGGTGGTGCAGGTCGGTGTGAAATGGTTGAGAAAGGGGCAACCAAAATGATCAAGGGGGTTGAGCATCTCCCCTATGAGGAAAGGTAGCATTTGAGGTTTTTCAGTTTAGGGTAATGGCAAGTAAGAGATGACAGGATCGAAGTGTACAAGATTAAGCATGGCACGGGCAAAGTGGACAGAGAAATGTTTTCTACTCTTTCTCTGATAATACTTGAATTCAGGGACATCCAAGGAAACGTGATGCTGGAAAAGTCAGGATGGAGAAAATAAAGTACTTCTTCATGGAGCACATGAAGTATGGAAGTCACTCCTGTAGGAAGCAGTGATGATCCCCAACTTGGATTAGGCAAATACATGGAGGATGCCAATGGTTACTAGCCATGGTGGCTCTACCGCCACTGTCAGAAAGCAATGTGCTTCTGAATGCCCATTTCTAGGAACTGCAGGAGCAAAGGCTGCTCTTGTGTTCAGTTCCCGTTTGAGGGTTTCCCAGAGGCATCTGGTTGGCCACTGTAAGATCGGGATACTGGACTAGATGGGCAATTGGCCTGATGCAGCTGGCTCTTCTTATGTCCCTATGGGATACAGACAATGAGAATGTCTCTCTCGATTCTCCTGGGCCTCCAGGCTGAGCGATGGGGATGGGGACGCTCCTTCAGGTGACTCCTTTCAGCGACATATTTCCCGGCCATGGAAACAAAGGGGAGAAATGAGGATAAACAGGCTCACACATATGTCAATCAGATTACCAGTAATTTCTATAGTATGTTGCTGAATACAAAGAACATTACTATTATTACTTAAAGCTAATCTGCCCTTAGGGACCCAGGTAGCGCTGTGGGTTAAACCACAGAGTCTAGGGCTTGCTGATCAGAAGGTCGGCGGTTCGAATCCCTGTGACGGGGTGAGCTCCCGTTGCTCGGTCCCTGCTCCTGCCCACCTAGCAGTTCGAAAGAACATCAAAGTGCAAGCAGATAAATAGGGACCGCTCCGGTGGGAAGGTAAACGGCGTTTCCGTGCGCTGCTCTGGTTCGCCAGAAGCAGCTTTGTCATGCTGGCCACATGACTCGGAAGCTGTCTGTGGACAAACACCGGCTCCCTCGGCCTATAGAGCGAGATGAGCGCCGCAACCCCAGAGTCGGACACGACTGGACCTGATGGTCAGGGGGCCCCTTTACCCTTTACCTAATTTGCCCTCACTAAAACTCCGCGGATTGTAAGAGTACATCTACTGGCACAGCACAGCCCCCTCCATGCCTAATGCTATAGCCACTGCTAGCGTTGCCGTCATCTATCATGGATGATCCCTGAGAGCTGAAATAAGGTAGAAAGGGCTGAGCAGGCTGACTGGATAGGAATCTCCTGGGACCTTCAATCATGCACTAGGTCCAGGTTATCACTTTGCACCACTTAGCTCCGACTCCTCCAGTGCCCCAAGACTCAGCCCGGGCACAGACTGTCACATGTGGGTTGTAACAGGTGCAATGGCACACCTCATGTATGGGGAACTCCTTTCCAGATGTTACTGGACTACATCTCCCATCCTCCCATCCCATCCTCAACGTGTTGGGTGGGACTGATGGGAGACGGAGTCCACAACATCTGGAGAGCTACAGGTTTCCTATTCCTAGTCAATGCTCTCTCTTTTGCTGTCTTGTTCCTGGAGAACAAGATCACACAGTCATTTAGCCTCATGTCCTTAGGATAACCTTCAAACTAAAGTTGTGTTACAGATACCCACTGCTATATCTTTCCAACAAGTTAAAAATGACGTTAGTTGTAGAAATTAACAGAGTCCCTGCCACTGTCCTTGCCCTTGGCTCTTGCTGGATTTTATCATTTAATGAAGTTTGACACTTTAAAAAAAAGTTTCATTTTTTTTTATTTGAAACTTTTCAAAAACAATGAGTTTGTATGGTTTTAATAAGCCAATGCTGCCTTTACAAATCTATGAAGACTTTGAAAACAACAAATAAGCTATAAATTGTTACACTACTAAATCCTTTTGCTTTCGATGGATTAAGAAGTCACAATAATAAAGAGAAGGTCAAAACACAGTTTCTATGATATAATTATTGCTGTCACTACAGCTCGTTGTTATAGATCTGGCTCCTTTGCCAGATATAATTCTCAATAGACTAATTACCTGTCCCACATTTTCTGGGAGAGTAGCACAAAGAAGTATAATATTCTTCTGTCCTACATTATCCCTCAGATGTAAATGCAGCCCTCTATTCTGCCTTAAAAGTGGCTGGATTCTTTTTTTCTTTTTCTAAGATGCTTGCAAGTCATGGTGGAATACAGTTTGCCTTTCCCTTTTCAAAGTCCCATCAGCTACAGAAGTGTGACCACCTTCTGAAAGCCCAAAACAGAATTGCCCTAAATGAATAGAAAATAATTGATTCTAAAGTTAATGTGTTTTAAAGTTTTAAGTTGTTTTAAATGTTTTATATTGTATTTTATTTGTTGTATTTGCTTTGTCAGAATCTAGAGGACTTATATTATGGTGCGGCCAAATAAATTCAGTAAATAAATAAATTCTTAAGTACCATACTTTTCTGTCTATAAGACTGTAAGACACTCCCTTGTATAAGAAAACCCCCACCCCCATTTTGGGGGACTAAATTTTAAGAAAATGAGGGGAGATGGCCCAAAGTTGTTGAGCCTCTTCCGCCGAGCAGCTGCAGGCAGGGAACACCCCCCAGATCGCTCCCTACTCGCTGCGGCATCGCGGGAAGCCGTACTCCCACCAACCAAATGGCTGGCAGCGCAGCACTTCTCTCTCTCCCCCCGCCATACCACTATCCGTGTATTGGACAACCCCAGTTGGATGACACTAGTGTCTATTAGAAAGTTGCAGTTCAAAAGGAAGATGAGGCCATTGAAGTTTAGGCCAGAAAATGACGAGCCCCTTTCTCAATACCATCCACATCTGTTGAGATGCCCAAAGAATCTATATGAGCTGACAAACAATAGACCAGCCTGGATTATCTAGAAAGCCACAGGTGGCTGCAGAAAGCTTAGCCTGCAATCCACTCTCCCTTGCAGGAGTGTCCCTCCACACAATCCTACTGACCTCCAGCAGTGCAGAACTTCCCGTTCTGCTCATTGACTGTGTGGGTGGAAGGACCTTCTGCAAGATTCCCACTGTCATTAGACTGCGGAAAACCCTGCAATGGGGGCATTCCATTGGTGGTGAAGAGCTAATCTGCTGGATTCCATGCAAGCCTCATTTTCATCACTGGGTTTGATTGCTCTACCAGCTCCAGGCTGGTGTCGTGGTTTGCCTGCCCCCACCTTCCATATCTTCTCCAGGCTGACTGAAGGGACTGCAGATTTGGGATGTGGAAAATATTTTTTCCTTCCTACACAAATGGCCTTTTATATGTTTGTGTTAATTACCAGAAGAAAGACTTATCACCTCATGTAGAGAAATTATATATTGCTGCCTCCCCTCTCCCCTTTGAGATGCATTTAGCTACTGCCATTCTGTTGGTGCAGTAGCAGGCCAGCTGTCTTGCTCTGCAACTGAATTTCACAGCTTTTCTGGCATGTACTAAATTTTGTAAGTGAGAACATTATAATGATTACGATATTGAACAACATACACACGCTATGTGTTGAATCCTGCTATAAATGCACCAAACTTCTGAATACTAAATATTTTGAAGAAAATCATTCAAATGTTCTAGGTTTCCTGGGATGCCTGTTGAATGTTTGCAACCTTGTGGATCTGCTTCTGTCTGCAAGGCCGTTTCAGGAGGCATAGAATTTGCCCCATGACAATAAAGCTCTGGGTCCCATGGGGTTCCACCTTGCCCCCCCCCATGGTATTTAACATTTATATGAGGCCATGAGTGCAGTCACCAAGGAGTCTGCTCTATATCTTCATTCCAAAGGAGCAAAATGTATTGTCATGGACTGGCTGGATGCTGAGAAGTGGTGGAAGCCATCAACTGAGGAACCCCCAAGTGAAACTCCAGGGGAGGAAGGCTCAGACCCAGGGGATTGGTGGTGGATGACAATGTGTGGTCAGAGGGAGAAGAAGGAGCAGATTGGGAGGAGGAGGTGTTGGAAGCTGAAGAGGTAACAGGGTTTAGTGAGCAGGAAGAGGCTGTGGCAGAGAGATGTCCAGAATCAGATTCAGAAGTGGAGTCTGGAGAGTGGGGGCAGGCTGCTGAAGTAACCTGGGAGTCTCCCCCTCCTGCTGTGACCAACTTCCCTCCACCCTGGTCTCCCAGAACACATACCGTAGAGGAATGAAGAGGGTGGAGCAATGAGAGGCTAGATGAAGGAGCCTGAGATTGCTTGGGAAGGACTGGGGGGGGGGGAGTTTTAGGGAGTGGTGGAAAGGTGGGGACTTCACCACAAAGAGTGTGCCACACATAAATAAATGATTGAAAAGAGTATGCAAATTATGAAATTAAGTTTGCAGACTTGGAGTCCATCTCTTTTTTCTTTTTGAAATATGTATTTTATTGGGGGGGGGGGCGTTCCACAGAAGAACAATAAACACAAACAAAACAAAATTTGGATTACAGTTCACCAATCACAGGGCCCATCTCTTTTTAGGGAAATTAAACACTGCCATTTCCTGCAAATAAATGGGTTTAGAACGTGTCTTCGGATGACCGTATTGCGGTTCTGCTACATTATTTTTATGTGGAAAAGAGTCCCAAATAAATGGCAGGTGAGGTGCAGGGAGAGCTATATAAGTAAAATATTATCTCACCAGCCTTTGAGTAAAGTGGAATAATGTTAACACCTATATATCTGCTGGATAATTCTGAGTTTGCTGCGAACTCTCTCAAGGAGGATGGGGCAGGGAAAGAATGCACTACTTAGCAACAAAACACATCAATACCCTCCACATAACCACATCAATTAACAGCAATTAAATCTATAGCTCTATCTTCACAATTCTTCTGCCCCTGAATCCCACAAGAATAGTCTCAAAAGGCCTCCTCACTTCCAATCTGATTCAGTAGGCCCTTTGTGCTTCCATCATTCATAGGGGAGAAAAAACCTCCTTTGTTATCTCAGCACAGCTGTTAAGTAACAGAGCCATCAGTATTCCTATTAATGATGGGAAATGTCATCTGACAGAAAGCATGTGTACAGGATCCCAAATCTGAAATGACAACTTTAGAGAGCTAGACAGATTTTTGTGTGTGTGGAATACCAGCAATACATAAACCATTCGTAAGTGAACAAGGTTTCCAGTTACTGTTGCAGATTTGTGAGTGTGACGTCCCAAGATACCATTTATTCTGGATTAATTAGCACAAAGGATGTGGCCTTGTCAATATGGCCTGGGAACATACCCTGAACCTCCTTGCCCCCCCATTTTTTGTCGTCCGTTTCCCCCAGGTACTTTTCTAACAGAGGAAAGGGCACCACCATCACACCAACAGGACATAACACACCCACACACACCCTCCAATGTCCTGAGAAAACAACTTAATCCCAATTTTATTGTATGAAATAAAATAATTTTATTTTATAAAAACAAGTGCCAGCTCATCCTCCTCCCCAAGCTCTACGGCAGTGGCACTGGTGGGTGAAATAGGGACCTTCTGGGGTCAAATCAGAAGCTGTGATGTCTTTCATCATTCCCGGACTGTTCCTGGAAAACTGAGACACTTGCAGGGTATGTGGGAATTAGTTCTCCCTGAAAAGGTGCACAATCAGTTACTTAGCAAGGTGTGGTATTCCAGGGTACAATCCAGTTCAATATGGAGGCATTGAAATAAACAGTTCTGTTTAGCTTTCACTCTTGGTTTTCAAGAGTTCTCACCCCAGTCCAGTGATTTATGGGGCTTCAGTGTTCCAGCCAACATGATTCAGTAGGGCTTTATCTGGCAGAAAAGGTGGCTTCCACAGTTGAAGTGAATCATGTAACATACTTTCACAGGTCCTGTGCATGTGTTCCTGTGCATGGGAACAAGGAAGTCACCTCTAATCAAGTCAGACCATTGGTCTATCCAGTTCACACCACCTAATGGCTAAAACATGCAGTCACAGTGCAAAACCACACTTAATAAGGGGTTCAAACCCTAATAAGGTGCTATGGCCAGAGTGTGACAGAGAAGTAGTGTTTGTCACAAGAAAAGCAACAACCTTCTTCTACAAAGATATATAGAAGAAGGAAGTTTAACCTGCTGGACTTTTCCTATTGTCTGCTTAGAAATGTCACAGTTTCACCTCCTAGGCTATTTCCATGCATCATCTCAAATCTATAATTCATTTATTTATCATTCATTGCTGGGCATGCTGTGGTTAAAGCAGAGAATTAGATGCTCGACCGACTCACAGGCCAAGATATTGTTCTCACAGGCTCTCTTGGGCATCTTTAATTTGTAAATGGTCACAAATGGAGGAGGGAAAGGTAGTTTGGGGCTATTTGGGGAGGTGAGCAATTAGTTTAACAGTGCACCATAAATCGGTTGTGGAGTCTGACCACGTAGGATTTCGTCCAGCATGTGTTCCTGGTACCTTTATTCTTTACATGAGATTTCATCTAAATATATCAACAATAAAAAGTTTGGTGACTGGTAGGCAAAGAGCTCCCTCATTGTTAACTAAATATTTGTACTGCTTTTTCAGCATGTGTAATGAACAGCAGAGAGAGGGCACATCACAGATACAAAACAATCAGCATATTATACAGTTTTCCAGGAGCAAATGTTCTTCTAACAGGCAAGTAAAATATGTTTATGCAAAAATGCATGTATGAGATAAAACTACATTTAGCATAAATATGCATCACATTGACACAGTCAGAAATAGATCACAAGAGAGCCAGAAAATGTATCATAAGGTAACGGAACAATAGGGAAAAAAGCCAGTGGCAAAAATGAAACATCTGAACATGTCCTCTATCTCTTGTCACTGCAGGCTCCAAAGGTTTAAAATACAAAGCGATGTTCCAACGTTATAACTTTTTTTAGTGGGAAAACAAACAGGTTGGGCTCTTTTTCTCTATGTCTGCTTCAAGGAATTCTGTCTCCCCGCATCATCACCCCCCCCAGCACACAAAGACACTTTCCTTCCTTCTTGTTTGCTTGTTAATTTATTTAGAGGCAACCACTTAAATATGTAAAACTTTGCTCTCCTCTCTCCTTTTCTACAAAGTAAATATTTTCATGCACACAGAAGAACATAAGCACCAGAGGCCATATTGCGCAGCATCCTGTTGCCATTAATGGCAAGCCAGCAGGGAAGGACAGATCTGTCAATTTCCATTTTTTCCAATATTAAAGTAAGTCCTCCTCATTTCTGCAGCAATTTGTGATTTTCAAAAAACTTCTTGAAAATTCACCAGCATTTTAGTGATAATTTCTCCTAATAAACATATTTGTGTTTGTCGTTTTGACGAATGCACACATTCTCACAAGCATCCCCCCCCTCCCAATGCAGTTTTGTATATTATTTTTCACGAATACATGCATCTGTACACAGGCTTTTACCTAATGCATGCATTTTTGCAAACATTGGTTGGAGAACTGTGCCACAAAATTCAGGTAAGCATGAATTTACAGCAATGGTTGTATTTTGCTTTGCATATTGTTTTGAAAAGCGTAGATTTGATAATTTGCCATTAAATGTGATGTGTCCAGTCCACAATCAGATACGAAGACAAAGTCCCCTGCTGTTGAACATCTCCAGCTCTTTAGATACAGCCTTTTTGTGGGGAAAAGATGGATAAATGCACATACTAGGTAGAGCTCCTAAGTTCCACCAAAATTTTGTGGTGGATTCAGTAATGGCCTTTCTGGTCTCCGCCGTGCTTGCTCAGAAGTCTTCAGTGCATTATGGGGAGCAAAAATGTTACCTCGTCATAACTTATTTTGATTCCAAAATATGACCAAGGGTTCTGAACATGACCTAATAGTGCAAAGATCAGAACCTTCCCTTCAAAGTGCTATGCAAGCAAATGAAGGTGAAGGGGATGAGGATGCTTAGAGCCATCACCATTACACACCACCTGGGGAAATTTGAGAGGTGAACACAAGAATGCCTTCCCTTCTTCGTCAGAAAATACAAGTCTACTTTATTTTATTTTTGAACCTGATGTATATAACTTTGGTACTGGTAGTCAAATGAATCAGCTCTGCACATCGCTTTTTAAGATTGGCCCATTGTCATTATAGGCTCAGGTGTGTGTCCATGTTCTCTCCATCACAAATTCTTCACCACTCAGGAGATTAATGCTCAAAAACAGATTATTTATTCAGGCAGATAGATCACTCTTGACTCCTTCAGAACCCTGCAAACCATCTTTGTTGTAGAGGTTAGAAAAATATGCTGATAGTGTTATGGTCCTTTAACTTTATGACTTTGTTTGGGGCAATTTTCAAAGCCTTATTATTGCTTCTTCTTTTTTTCTTTTAGATTAGCCACATGAACAATCCCATTCAATTATGGAATACATTTCATTTATTTATTGTCTTTATAAAAACATTTATGTACCATTATTCACAAAAAATCACAGTGGTTTACAACAATAATATCTAAAACCATACAATAAAAACCGTAAAAAAAAATTAAAAATCAAAGATTAACTGACTATTGCAGAAAGATAATTTCTCAGTTGCCAGAAGGTGCCTGCTGAATCTCTATTGCAAGAGCATTCCACAAAACTGGACGGATGGCAGTAAAGGATCTGTTTCTTATTGCTGTCAGATGAGCCTTATCAACTCAGGGGATAAGCAACAGCACTCCTACAGATGATCTCAGTAATCAACCTGAAGTATACCTTAGGCAGTTCCTAAGGTACCCTGGGCCAAAGTTGTTCAGGGCTTTGTATATTCATAAAAGGTCTTTGAATACAGGGAACAGGATTATGTCACGATGCAATGTTGTTGACACCTGTTTTTCGAGAGAAAATGTAGTGCACCTCTGTGTGTGAAGTCAAACTGTTGGAGAATCACAGCACCTGCTGTGGCTGCAGAGACCAGTAACTGATAACTGCTGTCTCACAGTGACCTCTCTGGGGATGAAGCCTGGGCAGTGTGTATGGAGCTCCTGGGCTGCTCAGAGAACAAGACCCTCCTCTCAGCTTCACAGCCTCAAAGGAAAGCAGAACAATAGATCTGACACCAGCGTAGCTGAATTGCTGGAAGGAGACATAAAAGACCAATCGTCTTAGGGGCTCCACTCCAAATTTGTGTAGAGATTACTCCTTATTCTTTTCTTCTCCCAAAGAGGCAACAGGAATGGAATTTTCCTCAGGGTTTACTCCCAAAGCATTTCTCATAAATGAGCAGAGTCGTAAGTAAGAGTTTCCCCTCTCCTAGATGGGCTACCTTCCCAAGTTGATGAGCCCTATCTGCCCCTTACTTCCCTCTACAGCCCATGCAGAAACTGCCTTCTTGACCACTGGACCCACTATTGGTCTCATCTGCTCAATCCGCCAGAGCCTGTCTTTGCACCCTGGGTTTAGCTGGGCAGTCAAAGCTGTTTCCTGGGGCATGGCCATTGTCACATGCTGACAGCTTCTAGGAGCCACAGGTGAGAGCTGAGTGAAGGGTGGGGAGCAAAGATGGACAAACTACCCCAAAAGGAGTAGTTACCCACCAGAGTTACTCTTCCCTAAAACCCAATCTACCCATTGATGCCATGTAACCAATCACATGTTCCTGGTTAATTGCATAATTGAAGGGAAATGAAACAAACTGAGAGGGCAATGCTACACAGGGTGCCTGGGATTAGGAGTCCAGCTAATTAGGAATCACAAAGTGAATAGCTCAAAGTAGCCATATTGTGTGGCAAATCAGATTTGGCTATGTGATTTCTCATTGAGGGCAAATGAGGGCAGTTCAGAGAGAGAACAACAGGTGCCAAGGTAATTGAACAAGCAAACACTTTCACAGGCCTTGCTGAAAAACTGTCAAAAGGGTGAGGACATACTAATAATGCTAAAACGGTTCTCCCCAAACAATTTGTGGTTTCAACTCTGTCCTGATGTTAAGTATTTTGAACACTTCACATGAGTTCACAAGGAAACTATTGATCATTGTCATGATCAAAATGCTCATAACCTATTTACAACATCCGAAGTCTGGGTACTGGTTATTATGTGAAGCCAGGGCCGTCTCAAGCATGTCGGGCGCCCTGGTGCCGTGGTGTGGAGATTGCCCCTGCCCTGGTGGGTGGGCGCAGCGCACAGAATGGTTTCTGCGCGGCTTTGCCACACAGCGCCCCCCCTGCCGGCCCGCGCCCTGGCACCCCGCGCCACCCAGCCTACCCCTAGAGCCTTATTCATTACCTTCAAGGGGAAATGGCAAATACAGTTTTCACATTCTGTGCTGTTGTTTTTAGTGTGCAACCATTTTTCTTTAGTGGCTCTGCATACAGTGTTTATAACAGCGCACTGGCAATCCTTGGAGCAATTCTTAAGCTCATATGGTAAAGCCATATGTTTCTGAGGTCAAGGGTTTTGAGGATTTGCTCTTCCCTAGGCCTGACAATATTTTCTTGATGGCACCTCACACCCATCCATGTGGTAACCTCCAAGATAAATTCACACTCCCTTGATCACTGTGCGATTTCCATTTCATGTTTATTCAGAATATGTTGTTTTTGCTTCTCTCAGCCCTGCGGGGTTAACCTGGCTTATGAAATTCTAATGTCTACCATTCATATTCTTTCCTGAAGCGGTTTCACCCTCTCTCAGCATTAGCTGCCTTTCCATGCTTTTTAACTTCCAGCAGAAGGGATAGAAAGAAACACAAAAACACAGCCTTTCCAGCCCAGCCCACAGAATGGCTCCCTTTTTATACGGGATATGTTTCACTGTATCATACAATGCTAATGAATAAAAATGCTCTGATACCGTATGTTCTTATCGCAGCCCCCTTTTAAAATTCCACTCACAAGAATGCAAGTATGCCACTGGGCCAAAGATCTAATGTAGAATGCATTAAGATATGATTTCCTTCAATTACACCAGTGCCTTATTAAGGAAGCATCCTGTCTTAGAACATATTGTATCTTTGGGTTTGTGCTCTGCATTCTGGTGCAGAAGTTGTTATCGCAAAAACGAGATAACAAGGGGAATTCTGTGCTTGTGTTTGTCAGGCTTCTGTTATATATAACTTGCAGTATGCACAAACCTGGAGAAAATAGTTGGAATTTTATATCATAGGGTCCATTGGGCTCTTTTAATCTGTAAAATCAACTTGCACATACCACCACCGTATCTCTTGAGCTTTTACAAAATCTTGTGTTTGTTCAGCATTCACTTGACTGTTTCAGCCTTGGACTTGCATAACGAAACCATCTTAACCCCCTGTGTGGCATTTTCCTCAGAACTCATCACTGATACAAGGTTTACTAATGTGTTCTGAGCTCTTTGGATTTGCAAATTGCAGTACTTCACTGGCCAGCTAGGGCAGTTACCTTAAGAAAGGAAGTGGTTTGGCTGGTTTCCTCTTACATATGGCACACATAGTTTAGAAGGGACCACAGGTATCATCCAGACCAGCGGTGGAGTGTATGCTACTGCCCCACTTTATCCCCAGGCCAACCAAACACCAGCCCTGCTCCACACATTCTTAGCATGGTTTTGTCTGACTGGAATGTGCTTTTGAACTGCAACAATGCCTCTTGCTTGTCTGAGTGGAGGATGGAGAGATATGTGCATGGAAACCTCTGGCTTGAATATAGCAAAGATAAAGGCCACATGCCTTGCTTTGCTGACTTTCCCCCACTGCTATCATAAGCACCAATCGTGTGGATGGGCAGTTTCCACGGAGCCTGAAGGTGCCTGGTGCGTTGAACCAGCCTATCATACCCTTAACCCTCCATTAGGAAGCACCCATTGTCTTTCAGAAGTGGCAATCTTGTGTCATGCTGTTGTGAGGAATTTCCAGCATGTTCCTTGTGTTTTATGCTGCTAAATCACTCATACACGAGTGAAGAGGGTGTCCTTCAAATATGCCTTTGTGCCATTGATACCTGTTCAATGCATTGCTTGTCTGCTCTTTCAATGAGCAGTGCATTATTTATAAACAGATTTACAAAAGAGGATCAATAGTGTCTCCCCATGCCTTCTCTCCCTTTAAATTGTGCATCACAGGGGGAGGATCCAAAGAAGTGCAGCACTATTTTACGGCACCCAAGAATGTCTGATTTGCAGGTTTGGAACAGAAGACCCACATGTCCAAATGGCAAGCTACTTCTTGAAAAAATGAAAGCAGAATTCCAAAAGTGATGTGACATGCTGTTCAAAGATTATTATTTTTCAATCCCACTGGGTATGCACCAAACTTTGGTTTTCCATACAGTAAATATTTGAGCACAACCTGTTTTCCATATAATTACTTTCCATATAATTACCACTTACTCTACTGACTGCCACAAATTCCCCTGCCAATACATTCCATTAGGTTAATTGTGGGAGCTGTATTTACTCTAGCTTCTCTGCCCATAGTTTCTGGATGACACATGAGAGTTGATAGGAGAGTCCACTGTCCCATCAGCCTTTTACCATGCCCTCCCATCATATCGTTTATCTACTTTTAAGTGAAAGTATTTCCATTTGCTTATTAATCTTCCCCCCATTCTTGGAACCAGTTCCTCTCTATGGTGCTAATAATGTTTCTCACTTTATTCAAGGAGAAGAGTGCATATTGGATTTACATTCTGAGTGACATTCGTAAGTTTTCTCATAGTTCCTTCCACTGGGGGCAATCCATCATGAAATCCTCATACCCTACAGTGCTCCTACATAGATCTTATTCATCTCAATATAGCTCGTGCAACATAGCTTCTTGCAGATGATGTTTAAAGCCAACGTTTTCCCCACACTTTTTACCTTTGCAAACCCTTTCCACTTGTCTGCTGACTCAGAAATCTACTGGTCTTTCAAGGGATTCTGAAGCACATTCAAAGGGGAAACACCTAGGTTCTTTTATTTTTAAATAAAGAAATGCATTTCAATGTTACGTTTCGCTGGTATCTCTACAAACAGCCTCCTTATCCAAATAATAACACTGTGGTTCTCCAATAGGCTATGAAATGTTATGAATGACATATATTAAAAGTTGTTGTTATTTAAAAGAAAGTGCACCCAAAATGCATCCCAATAAGGGAAAGTTCAGGGTTCATTATGAACTAGTGTTAGAGTAGCTTCACAACCTGAGTTTGAAGCATGAAGATTTAACTTGCTGTATTTTGAATTTCTAATCTCTTGTTCAGAGCAAATGTTCTTGCAAAGTATTATGCAATCAAGCACACTCAAACACTGGGATATATCTATAACCTTAGCTTCACCTTGAGAAATTATTTTTTTTGGTGAGGCTTATTTATAACTTGTACACCATACGCTGGGGATTTATGTGTGATTACGCTCTATAATAATAATAAAGCAACACATGGAAAATGCATTGACTATTACTTCAACACCCCTCCCCCAGTAGAAGGCTGAATTAATTCATTGCTCTTTATGTTTCAAGTCTCAACTTTGTATAGGTGTTAACAAATGCCTTCAAAATAGCCTTTCCCCCCAGAGAATAATTAGATAATGGATGGAAGTTTGGACACACTGTGTGTTACCTTAAATCTAGGGCTGAGGATTGTCAGAGTGATGGACTCTGATGCACATATGGAGAAGAGGGAGTGGATAACAATATTGTGCTCTTATGGATAACCTGTGGGAATAACAACATTCAAGATGTGACCAGTCCCAACGCTTGCCACCACACAAGCTGTAGCCAGTCTGTTACCAACAGTGACGACTGTTGAGAGGACAAATGTGTTCCTTCCACAGTCTTAAAAAAAAAAACCACACCCTGTAATGTGTGGAACATGAAAGTACAGTAGTCAAAAAATAACTTGTTCATGGTTGACCATATTAGAACCATCAACACATTGTAAATAGTTAAAGGGACCTTGGGTTTTGAAGTAAGTTGAAATGAAGAATAGTGAAGGAAAGAGGATCAAATTTATGTTGATGAAAAAGGGTAGTTTGGCTGACAGCAGACTGAAGGTTATTGCAAGAGAGGGAATGCTACGAGTTAGATTTTAGGTTTGCAGAGACAATCTGTATCCTTCAAACACTTCCCTGACATCCTCAACTTGTTCATGCTGTTTTGGACACCAGTTGTACTTAAGATGAAGCTTCCTTGTCCAGTTACTTGGGGAAGGGCCTTGTCTTATTTCAGCCAGCCCTACACTACACCATTGCCAATTGCCCAAGGCACCCAAGATGGATTACGATTTTGACAGTCTAAAGCAGGGGTCCCCAGACTACGGCCCGGGGGCCGGATGCGGCCCAATTAGCCTGCCAATCCGGCCCGCGACGACCCCCGCCGCCCGCCGCTGCCGCCCGCTCTTATGGTGCGCAGCGCGGCAGCGCTCTTCCGGGTTGGGAAAAAAGCACCGAAAATCCTTTGTGCGCATGCGTATGGGCCTCTCCCAACCCGGAAGAAGTCATTTCTGGTGCACTTCTGGGTCGGGGGAGGCCCACGCGCATGCGCACAACGGATTTTCGGCGCTTTCCCCACCCTGGAAGCGCGCCGCCACGCCAGTAAGCGCCTGTGCGCATGCGCACGGGCGCGTACTCCCCCGCCCACTGGCCCGCACAGGCGCGTGCTCCCCCGCCCTCCGGCCCGCCGCGCGATCGGCGCGGTGGGAACCGGCCCAAACGCCGGTAAGTCTGGGGACCCCTGGTCTAAAGCAAATGATGTAACATGAAGTTGGCCGGGGAGAGGGAACAATCTGACTGAATCAAATTCTGATGTTTTCTGTGCCTGCCTCCCTCACCCTCTTCCTCCTTCTCACTCTGGCTTCCTGTCTCCTCCTGCATCCGATTCAACAGGAAATGCATGGACTGGTTGAAAATGAAATAGTGTGACTACCCCAATTTCTTTTTTGCAGGTGCAAACAGTACCAGGATTGTGTGTAAATGCCCAGAAATAATCATGAATGTGTAATAAAAAAGGATATATATATATTGAGGGGGGGGGCTTTGTTCCTGCTTCCACTTCCCTCCCCTTTCTCTGTTGTTGTTTAGTGTGTGTGCCAGAATTTTAGACTGCAAGCTTCTCAGAACAGAGACCTATCCTCTTACACACTATAAAGTTTTGACATCTAGTACCCACCTTCTTCTAATGGCAAATGAGGGTTTGTGACCTTTACTCCTAACATGCAACTCTCTAATCAGTGTTTACCTATCCAATGAAAACCCATATCCTGCTTCATAAAAGCACGCCAGGCCTACAGTTCCCCAATGATGAAATAAACTGGGTAGGTTACACCTCTTTGCACCATTATATTAAACTGCCAAACCTTTAGTGTGTGGGTCCCCTGGTCCTATTTTTGTAATGAGCTTACATTTTTCAGCATTATTTCAGTAACCATAAAGGCCAGAAGTATGACATCTATTTGAAGGGAAGATATTCATTAATGACGAAAAAGAAATTCAACCCACCTCACAACTCTTTCTGAGATGTTTTCTGCATGCAACACCAACATCCAATTTGTTGAAGGTATTAAATAGTTGGCTCTGTAGCATTTACTAGGCCTGCAAAGTGCAAGAAGTCTTTATATGTTGGATTCTGAAGAAGGCAACCGAATGAATTATGTTTATAATAGGAAAATGCAAAAGGATCTGAAAGAGAAGTGACATTAAAGAATGAGAGAAGTTAGGTTTTAAAATATTGCCTAGCTATCTCAACAAAAGAAGTTGGGAGAATAACTGAGTAGGAAGAACTAGATGTTCTCATGCATGAAAACAATGATGATTTAGTTGGCTTTTCAGAGACCTGGTGGGATAAAGCCTGTGACAAGAATACCAATTCAGAAGAGCATGATCAACAGGGCAGAAGAAACTAGGGCAGGGAAAATGAGATAGATTAATGCTGGATCAAGAAGCTGATCCAAAAATATTTGAGACCAAACATATCTGTGGTTTAATTCTGTTGACGGAGAACACCAAAAATGCATCTGGCCCCTTCTAAATCCAGTCTGGAGGGGAAAGGGAACAAGACAGGTTTTATGAAGACAGTGTCACTGGGGGCCATTGTCTCATCATGATATCCAAAAATTTCATTGAAGACTAAAGCATGTGGTGAGTTTTACAGAATGGCTGACCATCCAGACCTATGCTTTGGAACTGTTCTGAAACTGGCAGACAAAGGAAATATCTGGCCTTCAAATAACATCTGCACTCCAACAAATATCTACATCCCCACTGTCATCTAAGCACACAGGGTTACTGCACAGGGTTACATAATAAAATGTTAATACAAAATTCAATTTAAAAATTAGCAACTTGAACTTGTTGGCTATTGCTTTTCACTGACTGGACTGGACACAGGAAGGTGAGGAGCAAATTTGCTTCTTACCGAATGGTACTGTCATCATTTGTTCCCTTGCACCCCCATAACTAAAAGGGCTGTTTATGAGAAAATGAATGAAAGCTGACAATTTGGGGGGAAAGGCCCTGAAATATCCCTGAGGTGGTCACCAGGCCCTTGCAGACAATGGCTCTATATCAGCTCATACCTTGCTTCTTCTGAGACCTTGTGCATTTCTTGAAAGCTATTACTAATTAATTAGGATGCTAACCAGAAGGCCAAATGTGAAGGCAGTAACGCTGGAATTTAAGCAATAAAATGTTAGCATCTATCTCCAGTTTTCAAGTGAAGCGCACGAAGGATATGAAAAACGTGGGGGGGGGAGAAACAGGCTTAGAGCCCGAAACCTAACAAATACCAAGGCAACTTAAAAATACAAGGCAGATTAGAAGAAGAAAAAGAAGAAAATCATTTGGCTGAAGGGAGAGTGTGTGAGGAGAATTATGTAGAAAATGAACAGGCAGGGAGATTGAATTGAACAGATAGAAGTCAACCCTGAATGCGCACCTCAAACCAGGGAGGGAACAAGGAATGGAAAGCGGGGGGTGGAGGGAGAGAATCTAATCATGTTCGCTGGCGGGTGAAAAGAAACAAGAAAGGGCCTTATCAAAACATCCAGAAAGAATGTTGAAAAAATCTCTCTCTCTCTCCTTCTCCTTCTCCCTCTCTCTCTCCCTCCCTCCCTCTCTCCCTCTCCCTCTCCCTCTCTGTCTGTCTGTCTGTCTCTCTCTGCCATGTGGTGGCAGTATATGAGAGAGGGGCCGGGAGAGATTTCCAGTTGCCATTTTTGCTCCGTTACTTCATTCCAAAACAAGCAATTAATCCTCCTCCAGGGTTATTTCTCTCTCCCAGCCCAATCTTGCTACATGCTTGAGGCTCTTTCCCCTGCCATGAAGGGGTAGGGGTAGAGGGGTTAAAATTATTTGAGAAATTGCTGCAGCACAGGTCTGAAGGGAGCCTTGTGTATATATGCCTTTGGCACATTTCCTCTCACCTCCATTCAAAGTGTCTGCAATACCTAGCTGCAGCATTTTGCAGACCTATGCAGACTTCTTACGTTAAATACAGGCGAAATCTCCCCTGTTTGCTTGTACAAACTCTCCCCTCCTATGAAGGGGAGTGCACCATAGAGAAAGAATGTCTAGATAGCAAGTGCAGTGCTGCCCAGAGACAATCTGTGAGAGGGAGCTGCACAACAATGGCAAGAAACAGAAACGCATTCCAAGCCAGCTGCATGTTGAACCCACTGACAAAATGTATTCAGTGTGGAACTCCATGCTGTTAAGTGGCCATAAAATGCATTAGGGGCCAAACCACACGTTATATGGGGAATTTTATGATTGGATCTCTCAGTGCTATTCTTTTTTTACTTTGATACTTCCATCAGTTGCAAATTGCGCTGGGAAAGGGAGAAGGGTCGACTCCATCTTCCCCATTGAATTTCCCCCCTCTCCACCAGTACCATGGCTTCCATTCAATACTGTCCCCTGACTTCAGCACCTGCATTACAAGCAGAAACACCATGCAACCCGATCGTGGATCTATCTTCCTCTTCCACATCACATGTTGCTTGGTCCTATGAGAACCTAGGTGCTGGAAATGTCCGCAGCCAAAAGGATCTAGGCTCTCTTAAAAACTAATTCGTTGAAGAGCTGCATGATCAAGAGAATTCTGGGTTTGGCTTTTCTAATTGGGTTGCATTTCCAAAGAATGTGCATAATGATCTCTTCAATCACTGTCATTCTCTACACATGGACTGATTTAGGGAGGAAATGCTACCTACTGAAATGAAAACTCATTAAATGGATGGACATGAATGGGCAGCCTTGTAAGCATATTGCTAGAGATAAGAGCACCTTCAGCCCTTAACGTTTATACAGTGCTTTAGCATATTCAAGGTGTTTCAGAAATGTTACCTTAGAACCAGGCTGCACATTGCACTTCAGAGACAACGCTGAAAAGGGCACCCCTGTGTCAAGTTCTCTTCCCATCCCCATTCACTTTTAGAAAGTTGGGTCTATGAAATTAAAATAGATTTCAAATATCACTTAGTCCAAACCCCTGCTGATTTGATAAATCCACTGTAAAGCATTCCTGATAGGTGACCATCTGCTTAAAAACCTTTAATGAAGGAGAGCCCACCATCTTATGAGGCAACCTGCTTGTTCCACCATCAAATCAGGAAGTTCTTCTGAAGGTTTAATTGAAATCGCTTTCTCTCAATTTGAACCGGTGGTTTGGCTTCCACCCTCTGGAGTAGCAGGAAGTAAATACATTTTAGTTACCACATGAGTTTCCCTACTCCATATCAGGGTTTGCTGATGGCAGGGCAGTGGCAGGGAAATTCACAACAAGAAGACATGGCATTATGTGTTTAGTACTAGACATGTTTGAGGGTTTCCCACATGTATCTAGGTAGCCGCGCCGAGTCCAGTATGCTATGCCATGTAACTCAGGTCTCAGTAATGCTCACAACCATATATCTGTAGGTCAGTATTATTATCACCCACATTCTGCTGTCGGTGACTTGGAATGGGGGGAGAAATTTGCATTTAAAGGCAAATCGACCAAATTTTCCACTTTTCATGTGGACTTAAACACAGGCACACTGCAAAATTCACGCATTTCTGAATTTCGCAATGCAATTCTTCAACCAAGTAACGTGTGCAAAAATGCATATAGTAGGCTCAATTAGGTGAAAGCATACAAATATGTGCACATTAGGAGAAATTTGTACTAAAATGCTGATGACTCATAGCTGCCAAGTTTTCCCTTTTCTCGCGAGGAAGCCTATTCAGCATAAGGGAAAATCCCTTAAAAAAAGGGATAACTTGGCAGCTATGTGATGACTTTTCAAGAAGACTTTTTAAAAAAATAAATAAATGCAAACTGGTGTGGAAATGGAAAGCCCTGACTTATTTAAAGAAATGGAAACTGAAGGAAATCAAAAATGACAGATTTGCCCATTCCTAACATGGTAAGAGATAGAAGCTGCTTAGGAGGTCCATAGCAGCAGCAACGTAACATAGGAAACTCCTTGAGAAAGTCCCTTGGTCTATCTAGTTCAGGACAGTCCACACTGTCTGGCAGAGGATCTCCAGAGTTTCCGACAGGGGCTTTCCTAGCTCTTCTGGGAGATGCTGGGGACTGAACCCGGGACCTTCTGCATGCAAAGCAGATACACTACCACTGGGCTATGCCCTGGCAGGGGGGTTGGTTGCTTCATAGTTCAGCCATTAACCACTAGGCTATACTGGCAGAGGGGCTCCTTCTGCCATATCAGCCTTTTTCCTGCATAGCAATTCAGCCTTGCACAAAGAAGCATGCATAGCGTAATGGGAGAATGGCCTTTCAAGTGCATATTTTTGTCCTGAAGCACATGGCAGAAAGTCAATACCAACCCTGAATTACTTGCACAAAACTCCCTTATGCTTTCTCCATAATGCTGAACAACATCAATTCTCTATGGTGATTTGGCACGTATTTTCGTGGGATCTCTGTCTCCCACCCACAATAATGTTGCCCCAGAGATTTCAGAAGAAAAAAAAAAGAGAGTGGTGTTGAAGTGGCAGTTGTCTGATGCTTAGATCTTTGGCTGGTTTGCAAGAAGCACATATGGCATTCAAATCTGGATGCTAACAACATTAGAGGAACAAGTAGACATTCACACTAAAAATAACCAAGCACTCCTTCTTCTCGCTTGCTCTGCTCGGACAGGAATGCATTTCAGCTGAAATTGTGCTCATAAATAATGCACACTTAGGCACACAAGTTTTGTCCATCATTAATGTTTTCCTCTCTCTTGCCGACTTCTCTTCAGCACACCCTCTGCTTTATCATTCCCACTCCTTCGTTTCCCTCCTCATTTCCTTTTTTAACCATGGACAGCTTGTTCCTTGGAATAATTTACTGGAGCAACCCCTAACCCCAGTCCTGCTTAGCTTCAGCAAAGTTGCTTAAACTTGTGCCTAAGACAAGAGTTGCCAAGCTTGGTGGCTGTGGGTGCAATGGCACTCTTGACGTCTTCTCTGGCACCTACAAAGCATCTGAGATGCACCCCAGACCCACTGCTGCCTTTGTCATGAGGTGGTGATGGTGATGGCCTGTTTCTCTTTTGAAAAGTACCTAAAGGTGAAGGAGGAGGCTGGAAGAGCGACACGATTTCCCTTTTCCTCCTTTAGCTCTATGCAGGTTTGAAGGCTCGTATTAATTCTACCGGATCCAATTTTTACCCAGATCCCTTGGGGAAGCAAAATAGGTGTGCACAAGCTTTTTCTCTGTCTGTCTCTTTGGAGCGTGTGTGTGCCTGAGGCGAGCAGGTGGGCCTGTAAATGTCAGTGACCCCTACCCTAACACAATGCAGAATGCTGCAATTAAAATGATGCACCTGATGGAAAGTGTATTCTCAGACATTGCTTGAGCACATCTCTCAGGTTTCATGCCACAGCTGCTGATGCATCCTAGCGATGGCTCGATGGCTCGATGGCTCGATGGCTCGATCCCTGACATAGGAAAAATACAGTCATACTCAGGTTGCAAACTCTGCGGGTTGCACATTTTTGGGTTGTGCTCTGCGCTGAACCCGGAAGTACCGGAATGGGTTACATCCGGGTTTTGGCACTTGTGCAAAGCGCCAAATCACGTCACGTGTGTGCGCAGACCCAGCGCTGTGGGTTGCGAACGCTGCAGGTTGTGAATGTGTCTCCCGCATGGATCACGTTCGCAACCCGCGGTATGACTGTACTATACTACTACTACTAATAATTTATTATTTATACTCTGCCCATCTGGCTGGGTTTCCCCAGCCACCCTGGGTGACTTCCAACAAAATATTAAAAATACAATAAAACATCAGACATTAAAAATGTCCCTTAACAGGACTGCCTCCAGATGTCTTCTAAAAGTCAGATAGTTGTTTATTTCCTTGACATCTGATGGGAGGGTGCTCCATGGGGCGGGTGCCACCACTGAGAAGGCCGTCTTCCTGGTTCCCTGTATCTTCGCTTCTTGCAGTGAGGGCCAGAAGGCCCTTGGCGCTGGACCTCAGTGTCTGGGCTGAACGATTTGGGTGGAGACGCTCCTTCAGGCCATTTAGCGCTTTAAAGGTCAGCACCAACACTTCAAATTGTGCTTGGAAACGTCCTGGGAGCCAGTGGAGGTCCTTCCAGATTGGTGTTATGCAGTGTTATGTGGTGTTAAGTGCCAAAGCTCAGTTTCTTCTGAGCGGGATGTACTTTGGCAATAGCAAGAAAATCAGGAACTGTTATGCCCATTCTATTTATACTTTGTGCAAACTAATAGTCATTTTTGAAGGTTTAACTGTAATGGAGAAGGAAGCCACAAGGTCAGCGCAGGTTTAGCAGTACCGCTCCGGTGGGAAGGTAAATGGCATTTCTGTGCGCTGCTCTGGTTCGCCAGAAGCGGCTTAGTCATGCTGACCACATGACCCGGAAGCTGTATGCCGGCTCCCTCGGCCAATAAAGTGAGATGAGCACCGCAACCCCAGAATTGTCCACGACTGGACCTAATGGTCAGGGGCCCCTTCACCCTTTACCTTGTTTAGGTTGATGTGTGATGCTGAGAGTAGAAGCAGGGCTCTGGGTAGTCTACTGAATAAGGGCATTTAGAGATCCCAAGTGGACCTTCATTGTGAATGCAGATGACTTTGGGATACAGTTGTACTCTGTGCAGTATTGGGGAAATAATGCTTGCGAAACCCTGAGCAAAAGAGTAAGGAACTAGCCTGAGATTTGCATATTCCTCTGGAAGAAGCTAAAGTAAGTGGGACTTGGAGGAAATGAGCATCGAATTGGGTTGTGTGTGTGCGTGTCAGAATTCCCCAGGACAGTGGATTTCGCTCAGATGCAAACTCCTGTTGCATATGGTATACATCTGAAGGATTTCAACACATCTGCGATGATGCCAGCAAAAGGTTGCTAGGCAACAGTGTCCTGCCCTCGGGGTACCATCAGCCAATGAGAGGTTTTTCCTCTGATGCAGTTCTCCTATCTCTTATTCCACGAGTTGTACATAATCTTGCTGGAAATGTGGCATGCCTCTAGAAATGATGTGAGCCTGCAGCATAATTCAGTGGCCAGATTTTCAAAACAGCTCAGCAGCAGCAAGCAGCCCCCCCCCATGCTGTCCACATGTTGCCTTCCCTTACTATAAAACAGACAGTATAAGCATTACAAGCAACACAGATGTAACTACCTTGGGAAACAGCACTGGTTGAACTTCAGGTTCGAAAACCAACTTATGCAACTGATTCAATTTAGCTGTCCTTGTGTAGTCATTTTAGTTCCTGCATTATATTAATATGGATTGAATCCAGATTCTGCTAAGACTATTTGTAAACTTAAATGAGCGTAACGGAAGTCACAAGCTTTCATCTCCAGCAGTTCATTTGTAACAGAAGCAACTGTTGCCAAATGTAGATTTTTATTGTATTTTATTGAAGAGGGACGTGACCGGGTGTTCTCTCCAGTGCCCATCACTTGATTGTAAACCGTCTCTGTGTATATTTTGATTCAGGAAATGCACCAAAGATTTTTCTAAACAGTTGCTATGATACAAGAGTGGCACCAGCATTCGTACTGGGTGGACATTGTAAAAATGACTGCCCTTGTTTGAATGCTTGCTTGCAAAGGCATTGATCCGGTAAGCACCACCTTTGCCCCTTCCTTTGGCCCTCATGGCCCAGTAACTTTTTTGGGAAAAGACAGAAGAGGAAGATGGCAGGAAATCATCATGTCCCCTGGGAGCACCTTTCCCCACCACTGATGGGACTGTAAATATCAGTTCTATAATCTTTGTTGAGGTGGGGAAGGCTTTCTCCCAGAATGATACAAATACTGGCAGTGTGCTGCCAGGAAACCCTGGGCTTGTTTTCCCAGTCACCATCTCTAATAGGAAAAAGCATTCTGCCAGGGCCTGGGAGCATTCGTCAACACCCGTTTCCCTTGCTACCTCAGTTATGCTCCTGGGCCTTTTGGTCTGGCAGAGAAGGGTGTGTGTGTGTGTGTGTGTGTGTGTGTGTGTGTGTGTGTGTGTCAGTAGCAGCAGTGGGCACTATAGTAAGTACATTTATAGAAAGCACACCAGTGGAAGTAGATAAATAGGTACTGCTGTGGTGGGAAGGTAAACAGCATTTCTGTGTGCTGTGGCTTTCATCATGGTGTTCCGTTGCGCCAGAAGCGTTACGTCATGCTGGCCACATGACCTGGAAATCTGCCTCCCTCAGCCTGAAGCGAGATGAGCGCCATACCCCATAGTTGCCTTTGACTGGACTTAACTGCCCAGGGATCCTTTACCCCTTTTTTTTAAAAAAATTACAGGTAGGTAGCTGTGTTGGTCTGACACAGTCAAATAAAAAAAAAATAAAAAAAAATCCTTCCAGTAGCATTTTAGAGACTAACTAAGTTTGTCATAGTGAAATACCTTTGCTTGAGTTACTGCTAGTTGGGAGTAGAAAGCATTGGCTAGGTAGAAATATGGCATGTTATGGATTCACCCACCCTGAACCATAACAACTCACTCATAGCCAACACATAGTAAAGGCTGGGATGGGATTTCCAACCGGATACAGTCAGTTTTATTGACGTATACCTAATTCCACATCCACTAATTTGACCGTGTGTTTCTAGGCTCTTTGTTATTTTTGTATGTGCCTTTTAATTGGAAAATTTATTAAATAATTGGTTTATATTATAGCCACAGAGTTACCGACTAATATTAAAAAGAAAACAACCTTAATTCAGTACACAGGGAGTGTCTGTAATTAGTTAAATCAACAGCATTCCTGTCCTCTAAATTAGGTTTAACTGGGCTCTGGAACTGTTAAATATAATTGTTTTATATGCAGCAATGTTTCAGGGAAGGAGGTTAATTATGGAGCAATACCTCCCTGCCACCAACTGCTTGCTACCAGCTGACATGGATCTTTAGGAGACAACAATGAAAAGGATTGCCGAGTGCAGCGGCATCGAGCCATTTATTTATTTTAAATAGAAAATGGAAATTGCCTACCATGGTTTTGTTTCAGGGGAAAATAATTCTGCTGTGAGGAAGATTTTCTTCCCATGGAGCTATCTAAACATCACTGTTAGGGCCTACACCGCTCCGCAGGGAGAGGTTCCTTCTCCCCCCTCCTCACATTTGCACTGTCTCTGGGGATTCATCAGATAGACACAATAGATTTGCTTACAACCACTTGAAATAATTTCCAGGGCTTTAAACCACAGAGGGAGTCCAATTCCAAGCAGAGAAAGCTCAATGACTAAGGTTAGCCCCCTGAAGGGAGGGTATCAGATGAAAAGGTCATCCCCAGCAGGGGAACCCTTAGGCCCTCCTGGTGCTAGGCTATTGGCATTCATAAATATATTATCACCATCATAATCTTTGCTTCTTCATTCTCCTTTTAACTAACTCTCAACCAGTCCTAAGGAACCTTAACCAACGCTATGAGATTCGGAGCTCACCCAGTGACCTGGTAGAAGGATGGTTCTAGGTAAGAACTCAAAAGCCTTTAATAATCATGGCAGTAGAGAAGGAGGAGTTCTGGACAGGAATACCCTGGTCTGAAACACAAAACGATGGCAGGTTTCCCACAGCTCCCAAACAAGTCTCGGTGTAGAAAGCAGAGTTCTTTGGTTAATTAATGGAATGGTTATAGATCCATTCTGAAGGAAATCAGCCCTGAGTGCTCACTGGAAGGACAGATCCTGAAGCTGAGGCTCCAATACTTTGGCCACCTCATGAGAAGAGAAGACTCCCTGGAAAATACCCTGATGTTGGGAAAGATGGAGGGCACAAGGAGAAGGGGACGACAGAGGACGAGATGGATGGACAGTGTTCTCGAAGCTACGAACATGAGTCTGACCGAACTGGGGGAGGCAGTGGAAGACAGGAGTGCCTGGCGTGCTCTGGTCCATGGGGTCATGAAGAGTCGGACACGACTAAATGACTAAACAACAACAGCAACAACAACAACATAGATTTGGTATCTTGAGTAGGTGATGCCAGTTCAGAACAGGTGACTGCTTCTCCAAGGTGGTCACACAAACACTGCAACTCATGGCCAGTTCTTGGATAATTGGAACAGTTAAACAAAGATGTATAGGCATCTCATGGTTAGGTCTCTGCATGTAGACCTCTCTTCAGTACTCTACATCTTCAGAAAACTGCCCGTACATTTACAAACTACCAGGAACATTTCATGCACAAATATCAATGCCCTTGTAACCAGTGCTATTTTTCTAGAAAAAGAGGTGCTGGAACTCACCATGAATGCCTCTGTCGCTCTCTTGTAATGGCAATGGTGCTCACCAGAGAGGTGCCAGAATTTAGTTCCAACTGGAAAATGCCCTGCTTGTAACACCCACCCACCCACTCACCCACTCACCCACTGCTGTTCATTTTAGAGCATCTTGGGCAACATTTGGCCCTAACAGTTTGTGCCTCCCAAACTCTCAGTGGTCAATGTTTTACCTTACATACATTTTCTAAAGGCTGAAAGAAGGGCTCCTATACTCTCCAAACTATTTCTTCTAGCCTATAATATATCCCTGTTGCACAAGCAAATCTGCCAGAGCACACTAGAATGCTTTTAAAATTTGTGCTAAATTCTCCCCAGGCTCGAATGTGGATATTATTTGAGGTCCTCCCTTGAGCAGAATCCGAGTGCAGCAAGAGGGAGCACTAGGGAGACTTGCCAGTATCTGTCAGGAGGGATATATGGGTAATAAATAGCAAGTGAATGAATAATCATTGAATAATGGAGCATAATAACAGCCTCCCATGCTACCGCACTGCTATCAAACTCAACCACAGTTTCCATTGGTGGGCAAAATCTTCACCTTTTATCAATCCTTATCCAGTGACATAATGGGGGACTTGCCCTTGCCTATGGAAGGGGGCGAGGGGTTTCTGCACATTTCTCTTTCCACTGCAGTCGCAAGCATCACTTCCAGAAAACGGTGGGGGAGGAGGGAATCGGTAAAATTCACCTCTCCCTTTCCACCAGTAGGATCCCTCAGCTGGATCAAAAACCTTCCATAGATGGAAGGAACCTTTCCAGTCATGGGAGACAAAGCCGTAATCCAACTGCAAAATAATCAACATCACCAGCAGCATCAGAAAGGCAGTTGTCTATGTTCCACCAAACTCAGGACACTCAGTACACTGGTCAGCAGTGGCTTCCCAGGGTTTCAGACGAAGCTCTTTCTCAGCCCTTACTCATGATGCTAGGGATTGAAAAGGGGACCTTCTGCATTCCAAGCAGTGGCTCTGCCACTGAGCTACACTTCTTTCCAATAGAACGTCGGCAACAACAACACAACTGAGCATGTTTTGCAGCATTCAAATTACTTGAAATTATTCTGTGCACACTCTTTAGCATTCTTATAATCCATCTTTCATTCCCTCTGTGATTTCATTCTTCCCAGAGTTTTCTAGCTACTGAATATTTTGATTGTGTTTAACTTTTGCAATAAAGGACCTTCTCCTTTATTACTATGGCACCTGCCCTTCAAGGAGTTCAACACGATTTACTTTAAATGATCACAATAAATATATATGACTTAACCACATGGTGGTGCTGCAATACACTATATACTCCCACTCTAACCTAGTCTTGTTTCTGAAATTGACTACCACTGTGGATTGCAGTACTGCTAAGCCTAGCCTGTGCTTCATTCAGAGTTTTTGAGCTAGCTGCCCCAAAAGGAATCAGCTCCCCCCCCCACTCCTCTGTAGGACTATTTTGATTTGCAAATTGCTCTTTAGGAGGTAAGGTAAAGGGGGCCCCTGACCATTAGGTCCAGTCGTGACCGACTCTGGGGTTGCGGCACTCATCTCGCATTATTGGCCGAGGGAGCCAGCATGACTAAGCCGCTTCTGACGAACCAGAGCAGTGCATGAAAATGCCATTTACCTTCCCGCTTGGAGCAGTACTTATTTATCTACTTGTACTTTGACATGCTTTCGAACTGCTAGGTGGGCAGGAGCTGGGACCAAGCAACAGGAGTTCACCCCGTTGCGGGGATTCGAACCGCTGACCTTCTGATGGGCAAGCCCTAGGCTCTGTGTTAACCCAGAGCACCACCTGCGTCCCTCTCTTTAGGAGGTAGGTCCATAGTATTCCAATTTTCCAGAGGCTGAAAAATCTAGCATAGCCCTTACTAATAAACAAAGATGAGCGAACCATCGCAGGCTTCTAAATTTTCTTTTTTAATAAAACCCCAAACCCTCCTGGAAACAAATCAGCTGATTTTCTGAGACAACCCGAGCAACTGAAGATGTGAACATCCTCTCGCTACTCACCTCTCAATCATCCTCGCCTTTACTTCCCTGCACATGATAGCTCTTGAAAAGGGGGATGAAAAAAAAAAGAGTTTTCATGTCTTGAGCTGCTACCTTCTCCCTTTTCTCCATTGCTGCTGCTGCTGCAGAGTTAACGTGCTTTGCGAACTGCAGGTGTGAGAGTGGAGAGATATGCTGCAAGTCCCATTTTTTGGTCCATACATTGATGTGATTCAGAAAAGGGTTTAGAACTTCATTTCTCTTTTGAGTACCCTATTAGGAGTCTCAGATGTTCCAAGCTGGCCACAAGGCACACACTTCCACAGCTTCACATTTACTCTATTTTCTGCCCCCACTTCCCTTTTACTTCTGTCATATTACACAATACCCACGGGGTGCTTACATTCCCTCAAATGACATTATTCACAACAGGTGCTTGTTCCTATTATTTATGAAACCACCGTTGCTGTCATAATACGAAAGCCTGTTACATATTGGCACAGATGCGAGGCAGCCTCCCCCCCCAATTCTGTGAACATCTAATCTTGCTTGGGGGTGGGGTGGGGGAAGAGACGGTGACCCTCACCAAATGCTTTCATATAAAAGAGGCCCCACTGGGAATACAAAACCTCCATCCGTGGTTGGGATGTGCTGTCTGGCAGCCAGAATCTAATGAAACTTTGGCTACCCTTGATTATAATGAAACATTAATAATGAAAATCTCGCAGCCATTTGTAAGGAAAGGTTCAGAGCAATTACTCTAATTTTAAAGGAGACGAAATTACAGCTCGGGGAGGGGGAAAGGGGCATACAATAGATCATTGCTGCAAAATCCAAGAATAAATCATGGCTAACTGGGAGCAGAAGACTTAACTCTTGTGTCCTTCCCAGTTCCACTGCTTGTTATTACTAGTAATGCTATCACGTATATTCAGTGAATGACATGCATCTAGTGGGCAAGTTATATCCCAAGCGCCAGAGCTCAGGTCCATCTTTCATCTCTGTCTGTCATTTGCTGTACAGGGACCAACAATTCCCATCAGAGAACTCATGGTCAAGCCTATCCTGTTTCTACCAGGAAAGGACCACAACATATGTGAAGCTATGCTATGCTGGAATGCCAGAAAAGGGCTATTCTACAAAGGCTGCCAGCTGTCCAGTGTAGTAAAAAAAGGTAAAGGACCCTTGGATGGTTAAGTCCAGTCAAAGGCGACTATTAAGTCCAGTTGTGGCACTCATCATGCTTTCAGGTTGAGGGAGCCGGCGTTTGTCCACAGACAGCTTTCCGGGTCATGTGGCCAGCATGACTAAACCACTTCTGGTGCAACAGGGCACCGTGACGGAAACCAGAGCGCATGGAAACACCGTTTACCTTCCCACCGTAGCAGTACCAAATTATCTACTTGCACAGGCATGCTTTCGAACTGCTAGGTTGGCAGGAGCTGGGACAGAGGAACGGGAGCTCATCCTGTCGCAGGGATTCGAACTGCCAACTTTCTGATCGGCAAGCCCAAGAAGCACAGTGGTTTAGACCACAGTGCCACCCGTGTCCCT
Source organism: Zootoca vivipara (assembly GCF_963506605.1). NCBI lineage: Eukaryota > Metazoa > Chordata > Lepidosauria > Squamata > Lacertidae > Zootoca > Zootoca vivipara. Next base: position 74,310,309 of record NC_083279.1, on the reverse strand, counting down.
GCCTGGTGTAGTGTGTGCAGCCTGTCTCTTTAAGGGATGAGTCTGTTATGTAACAGAAACTTTCTTCACCTCTCTGGGTATGGTTCCCTCCACAGCTGAGTGGGAACTAGTTGCAACCTTAGTCATGGCTGGCCTATTCTGAGTTGTTGATCTATCTTGACTGTCAGGTAGTTTACCTGAAGTTACCTGGCTCCTGCTGCTTCCTGGTAGTAGGGCAGACCCGTTGCAGTTTCCTCATGCAGTGAGCACCCGTTCCAAACCCTCAGATATACACCTAGGATCCCAAAGCCTGGTAGGATAGCTTACTCTGTACATTAACCCCTTTATACATTCATTAGATTTAAGCATGTTGGTTATATGAGGCTGGTTATCCCACAGTAAAAAGAGGCAGAAGTAAGTAAACTTTATAAACTTTATTCGCATTAGCCAACGGCCATAAGCAGTGATAAAACAATACAATATGTACAAATAAAAACATTGAATAAAACCTGCATTTTAGTATCCTAAATTATCAGTCAATTGGTGGCCCTTAATCTAATTGCACCATCGGTATCTAGCAACCTTTGCTAATTGCACCATCGGTATCTAGCAACCTTCTGGTCATTTTGGTCAGATAAGAGGAGGTGCATTATGGCTGCAGATGGGCAACCTGGGATGGTTAGTAGAAGTGGGGTAATAATCTCGTTCCTCAGGTCTTTGTAGAGGGAATAAGACAGGAAGACATGTGCCACTGTTTCTATACTGCCATCTCCACAGGGGCAAAGTCGTTTCTCGAGTAAGATCTTTTGGAATTGGCCCTCAAGAAAAAGAGGCCGAGCTTAGCAATAAAGGGATATTGCTAGAGATGTGAAAGTCCAGAAAAAAACTGAGCTAGAATAGAATCAGGACGTATGGGTTTGCTTCCATTTTGTGGAGAACACTGAAAAAACTCTTGTGAATGATTCGCAAAATGAATTTTTAAGCACTTCCCCCAGTTCCATGTGCTCCAGTACGTCAGCAACAGTGTGACCAGAGCAGCACTGTCAAACAAAAAAAGACAAGGATCAAAGAAAAACAACTTTAAGTCACCTGGTACTTATGAAGGCGACACCAAATACCTTTAAATAAGCCCTCCTTCCCTTTGAAGATTAATAAAATATTCAGGCGGCGTTTTTAACCCCACTCATGAAACCCACAAAATTTGTTTTAGCTGAATACCTCAGCCCAACAACCAGCGTAAGACTGCATATCTGTTTGAAGCTCATTTTCCTTGTTGTTTCCTAGGGGAAAATGGAGCTTGATTCTGTAGTGAGAAAGTGATGTCTATTCAGGATGAGTCCTGTTTCGATTTCTGAGGTAAATTAGACAGATCTGCAAAATTCACCTCAGGAGTCAGGATCTGCAAAATTACTCCTTGAGCTGAGTGTTTCAGCTAGTTAGCCCCTCTGTCAAGTGATTATACCATTATTGATCTCACAGAGAGTGTTGCGAGGATTAAAGAGTATTTTTTAATGTGCTTTGGGTTGCACTTGTTTAAATAAGAGGTCAGAGCAGGTTATTTCTATGGGCTCCATTGCTCCCCTCCTCTCCCCTCTGGGACCTGTACCTGTTCTTAAAGTGTCCCGAAGTCTTCTCATCACAGACATGCAGGAATATGTTGCCACATACCGTATGCACACAACCCCCCCTAGAGGCTGAAGCTGGTTAAGCAATCTGGCTCCGTACATGGTAAGTCCATGGTAGTATTTCACTTCTCGGTTGGGCTGGAGTTCTTCAAGAAACAGCCAGGAAAGCATGCAGAAATACCTACTCCACCACTAGGGGTGTCAGAGGATTCTGCATGAAGTACATAAAATACACACGGAAGTCAAAACTGATGCAGTTCATGTGTTGTTGTCTATGTTCAGGAATAGAAATCAGTCAAATGAATACATAGCTGCCAAGTCTCCTGTATTCCCTGGGAAACCCCCGTTTTTCCAGCTGCCCCCAGCCGAAAAAATGGATTTTTTTGTTTCCCCCCAGTTTATTCTGGCGCAGCGGCCATTTTGGAACTGGGCAGAGCATGCTCAGAAGCGACTTTTGATGCTGCTTTGCCCAGTTCCAAAATGGCTGCAGCGTGACTTCTGGTGCGGCAGCCATTTTGGAACAGGGCAGAGTAGCATCAAAAATCGCTTCTGAGCATGCTCCGCCCAGTTCCAAAATGGTGGCAGCGCTACTTCCGGTCTGCTACTTCCGGTCCAGTCCCTTATTTCTCAGGCCGGAACTTGGCAGGTATGAATGAATATGATTAGTATTCATTCCTGTTGTTGGCTGCATTCACATGACAGTCAATAACAATGAAAATTGATAATAAATAATAGTAACAACAACAACAACAACTTATTATTTATACCCCGCCCATCTGGCTGGGTTCCCCCAGCCACTCTGGGCGGCTTCCAACAAAATATTAAAATACAGAAATCCATCAAACATTAAAAGCTTTCCTAAACAGGGCTGCCTTGAGATGCCTTCTAAAGGTCTGGTAATTGTTGTTCCCTTTGACCTCTGGTGGGAGGGCATTCCACAGGGTGGGTGCCACTACCGAGAAGGCCCTCTGCCTGGTTCCCTGTAACTTGGCTTCTCATAGTGAGGGAACCGCCAGAAGGCTCTTGGCGCTGGACCTCAGTGTCCGGGCAGAATGATGGGGGTGGAGATGCTCCTTTATTACTTGTGCCCCACCCATCTGACCGGGGTGCCGACTTCCCCCCCCATCAAGGGGCCCCGGTGTCACGTGATCTGCCCCACCCTGCCCACCCTGCATGCCAGCGCTTGCCCGTCAACGGCAGGGAGCATGGAGGGTGAAAATCGCCCTCAGTGCATCCTGTCCCTGCCCGGTGTGCCAGTGCTCACATGGGGGCAGCAGGGGGTAGCAGTCCCCTCAATATTGGGTGGGGGGCTAACCCCACTGCCCAGAAATATTGAGGGGGCTGAAGCTTTCCTCCTATAGTTGGTGCCCCTGCATCTGACTGGGTTGCCCCAACCACTCTAGGTGGCTTCCAACAGAGTATAAAAGAACAAACAGTACACCAAATATTAAAAGCTTCCCAATAGGGGCTGCCTTCAGATGTCTACAGAAAGTCACATTTTTGTGATCTTTTTGACATCTGGTGGGAGGGCGTTCCACAGGGTGGGTGCCACCACCAAGAAGGTCTTCTGCCTGGTTCCCTGTAACCTCTCTTCTCACAGTGAGGGAACTGGCAGAAGGCCCTTGGCGCTGGATCTCAGTATCCGGGCTGAATGATGCAGGTGGAGACGCTCCTTCAGGTATACACTTTCCCCTCACTCTGAGCTTTCACATGCCACTTATGGAACTATAGAGGACTATAGCACAAGTTTAGTGCTCATCTCCATGTTATTTGATTCCATTAAAAATTTGGCTTGTAAATAATATGGAAATGAGCGCTATACTCCACTGAAGTTCCATTATATCCCACTATAGTTCCAGAAGTGGTTTTTGCAGCTTTAATCTGCAAACAATATGTAATTAATGACTTTTAAAATGTTGTTTTAGCATTTTCTTTACATTGAAATGAATGGTGTGGAGCTGGTTATGCCACTAATTTATTTAAATTATGTAAAATAGCATGGACAACGAGGTGAATGACATAGTATTTGGTGGTATGTGAACCACAATGGTTCACCCTAATTGTGATGAATACAGGCTGGAATGGAAATTGCTGCCTTCTTGTATCCCAATTCTCCTCCTCCACCACCCTCCCAAAGTCAAATAATCCCCCCCTCAAATACACTACTAGTAATTAGTGGGAGGAGGTGGTGACTTTAACATATTAAAAATGCATTATGGATGGATACAGAGCTATAACACTTCTGATATTATAAGGCCAACACTACAAATGGAATCTTTATTCTACTGCATTTTAAATAGCTTAGCTTTAAATAAGCAAGCTGTAGGGAAAATAGAATATAGTAGACATTGGTTGACGTAATCTACACAATATTAAAAGATAAAGTGGATCACATATTCCAATTTTTTATGAGACCCCAATTAACAGGCAGTTACATGTTCTAGCTGGTCCTGTTTTATTTTTCTCCAGATTTTTTATTTAATCAAGAAAAGGGATTATATTGTTAATTTCCCAATAGCTGTTTAATAGACAAAATCCCACAGTATATCCTGTCATTCCATATAATTGGTTTATGAGTCTTGCTTAGCCTGGGTGTCATTTAGAAGGCCCTAGATACAAAACGATGTGTATTTTTGTTGCCACATTTCTTTATCTACACGTGTGTGTGGTACACAAATATTTAACCAAGAGTTATGGTGCATCACCTTTAAAAAATGGGTTTTCTGTAATGAAGACATGAACAACAGAATCCTGACAAAATGGAGCTTATATGGATGGGCAGTTCGCTGGTCCAGTAATTGGGCTGCACAGCTGCTCAGGATGGGCTTGGACTCCCTCTGAAGGAAACAGGTTCATTTTCTGGGGAGACTCCTAGATTCATCATTGTTACCAGGGCACAGGAGCCAACTCCTAGGGGCTGAGGTCCCTTTAACTCCCCCAATAATATATTTAAGAGGGCTGCCCCCTCAAGCTGGGCATGTCATTGAATTCTACTCAATATTGATCCAGAGCAGGACTCTGATGTGCAGTTAGCAGAGTAACAACTTAAGCACATTGCAAGATTCCCCAAAAATAGACCAGAGGCAATTGTATTTCATCCAGCAGAGCTTTACTGCTATTGAAGGCAAATGAGCATAATGGTCACAAATAAATATACAGTGGTACCTCGACTTACGAAGACGATCCGTTCCACAGCAGTCTTCATAAGTCGAAGTCTTCGGTTCTCGAAGCGCCCATTCTGCGCATGTGTTGACCGCGCACGCCGCTTCTGTGCATGCACAGAACGACAGAACGGGGGGGGGGGTGAAAAGCCTTCCGGGGTTGTCGACTTCAGAAGTCGAATCCTTCAGAAGTCAAGTTGTTCGGTTGCCGAGGTACCACTGTATTCAGGATTGGCACTGTCCATAAGAAATCCAGTTGTAGCAAACTTAATTTAATATCCAACAACTTATAGTAAGTCTAAACCTTAACACTATGTACAGAACACCACACCAGAAGGAAAAGAGATAGAAAAATAAAGTGAAAATGCCCTGCTTAATAGGACATTGCCATTCAAATGGTGTGTGAGTGCCACACCCTGTCATTGATTATGCAGGGTGGGGCTTACCTGCCCCTCCCATATTATATTCAAGTTGGCACCCCTGTACTGTGGGCTAATGTGACTTCAGTGTCTCTGAATGCCCATTAGGAACTTTCCTTCGTGCGCCAACTATGACCATTCCTGGATGGGGAAAGTCCTGCCCTGGTGGTCCATGCATTGGTAAACTCATGGTGTGCAATATGAGGTGGTACCATTGCAGCTGATTCAGAAGTTGCAGGTGGTGCAAAATGCAGCTGCTGGAGTGCGTTAGTGTGGCAATGAACTTTACACAAGTCGCACCTAGTAGCTACAAAGCCAAGTTCAAGGTTTTGTTGTTGACATATCTAGTGGCTGACCCTGTGCGCCCTTTCTGCTTCAGAGTCCTTGCCCTCATCCCCTGAAGACATGGAATCCAATTCCAGGTTCATGACACAAATCACGTAGGTATGACTTCATTGCATTATGAACCAATTAGATCGTGGGATAGGTGGATATTCTGGAGCTTTCAGAATAGGGGGCGGGAACCCTCAAATGGTGGAGGCCAGCCAGTGTACACTTGCCTTAGTATACCCAAAGGTGGATTTAGGGGAGCACTGGCTCAGTTATACTGGGCATGGAGCCTTGGGGGTGCTACAGGGAGCTCCTCAATGATTATGTAGAATTGAAGGTGTGCAGCAGCAGGGCACCAAATTTTGGCATTGCACACAGCACTGCTGAAAATTGAGACCCCAAGAACCACCACCAGTATATCTCTTTCAGGCAAAATGAACATTTTGGAGCCAAAATATTGGATGAAATACTTAAAATGGCGGTGGGTTTTAGGCTTGTTGGATACATCCGATTTCTATATCTGTGTCATGCTAAGAAGTGCTGGGGGATTCTGTCTTGGGAAAATAATATGACCTGCATTTTATAAGTCACAGTAGAAGGAGAGAAACATTCCTCTCGTCATTTATTATAGTGTGTGTGTGTGTGTGTGTGTGTGTGTGTGTTTGTTTTAAAAAACAAACAAACAAAGCAGGGATGTTTTTCTATTAAACAGCTATTAAGCAGGCATAATTACAATAGATTATAGCTTAAAATTTAGCAAATAAACCTTGTGTCTCTCAATGGTCAGTACATTTCCCCATAAAAGTGCTAGATTTTTCCCACTCCACATCAAACCCCAAAGACAACATTTATATATTTATTTTCCACAAGTATCTTGGAATTTTCCTAGTTGAGCTAGGAATAATAATAATAATATAAGCAACACTCTTTTTTTATGATGTTCATCTTATCCCATAAAAGCAAGGGTAAGAGAGCTATCTATTCAGATCTGCCTTCACAGCTGAGTAATTGAAAGATCCACATTCTTTTATCTGTGTTTTTTAACTTGTTTAGGAAATAAATACTTAGATAATGAAAGGCAGTCATATGCTGCTTGAAATAGCTATCAGACACATTCATTTTTTGAACAGCTGAGAAGGAAAGGGTGTTTTATATTTAGCCTAATTTATCTTATATCCCGAAATAGTTACTAAAGGTGTTTACTAAAACGAACACATTGGTATAAAATGAAATGCTCATGAAACAAATATAAGAATGCCATTCACAAGCTAATGGATCAAGGGTAAGGTTTAGTAATGATGGGGAAAATAGAAAACACACTTTTGCTCTTTTATGTAAATTAAATTATGGTAAAAATCATAATTCAAAACTAACTGGTTCACTTCCAATTTTCTGCAGTTTCAGAAATGGCTTGAGGCAGAGGCTGTATATTAAATGTAGTGGGATTGTGTGCTAGGAAATGTTCTCCTGGGTTGGCTCATTGGACTCACATTGTTCTCATGCACAGAACTTTCACACATGGAGTGCCTGGTCCTTGGAAGGGTGATGATATGAGTGCACAGGATTCTCTCTGCAAGCACGGTATTGTGCAAGACAATTCCAGGTGATCTCTGGACAAAAGCCAGCTCACAAAGCAGTTCAGATGTAGGTTTCATACTGAAGGAAGTAGGATCACACACACACACAACCCCCCCTACCTTTCCACATGATGCACAAGGTGAAAACCATAGGTGCACATCCATACATTAGTTGCATCTCAACTGGACTCCTGCAATGCACCCTACATGGGTCTGCCCTTGGGGAAAAAAATCTCTGAAAAAATGATTGAAATTCTGCCCCTAAAAGATTGATCAAGACAAAGTGTTGGGATGATGTGCTCCTTCCCCTCTTTATTGGATCAGCTGCACTAGCTTTCAGTATATTTCTGAGTGCAATTCACTTTGTATTACCTACAAAGTGCTAAACAACTTGGGATACTGAACTTGAAGAACCATCTCTTATGCTTATTCTGCTCGCCCTTTGAGATCAGAAGTTGCTCCTGCCTTGCATCCTGTGCGCCAAAGCCTTATGATGCAAGATAGGTGGTGACATTCTCTATGAGGGTATCCCGTATTTGGTTAGGCTTCCCCCCTCTTTATTTGTGATCCACCAGCAATTGAAAACGTTCCTTTTTAAGGAAGATTTGATCATGCTGCTGCTTAATACATTAATTGCGAGTGTTGCTCTTTGTGTCCTCATTTTGTTTTTTGGCTCGCTGCTGCAATCTTTAGTTCCATCATTTATGTCTCAGTGATGGGAACACTGCTCTTTTTATATTTCTAAGATGCTTTGAGCAACTTCTTTGTGGAGGGAAAAATATTTTAAAATACACAAATCACATGTTTTAGTGTGAGTGAGGCTTCCGTGCATATGCATTTTGCATTGCCGATCTTATATAAATAGTGTTTTATTTCCTTGTATAAGATGTTCAGTGCTGAGCTGAAATGCCTGCCTATTAAAATTCTTGCACTGAAACTTTCAAATGATGCTGGACGGTTTCACTGAATCAGGAGGCTAGTTATGTGAAAAATCAATTTTTTAAGGCTGTTTCATGCAAACAGTTTCCCAGCTTCAAAGTCCTTCAAAGCATGCACCTGGGGAAGCTACTGCATTTGTGGACAAGGAGACCCTGAGCCAGTTGTTAAGGGAGACAACTAACTCTGGTCCCTTTGCTCAGAATCCACAAGATTCCTCTTGCAAAAGCTGCCAAACTCCCCCTAGTTTAGGAATTGCATTAGTTTCCTCCTCTTCATGGGCTGCCTGTTTCCATTAAGTCCTTCATGTTAGGGATAACTTGGAGGGGTCAAAAATAAGACTGCTAATAAAGGTATATAAAAAAGGTAAAGGACCCCTGGACAGTTAAGTCCAGTCAAAGGTAATTCTGGGGTTGTGGCGCTCATCTCACTTTCAGGCCAACGGAGCAAGCATTTGTCCACAGACAACTTTCTGGGTCTTAGCATGACTAAGCCGCTTCTGGCGCAACAGGACACCGTGATGGAAGTCAGAGCACATGGAAACACTGTTTACCTTCCCACCGCTTCCCACCACCTGCTTTCAAACTGCTAGGTTGGCAGGAGCTGGGACAGAGCAATGGGAGCTCACCCCGTTGCGGGGATTTGAACCGCCGACCCCTTCCGACCTGCAAGCCCAAGAGGCTCAGTGGTTTAGACCACAGCGCCACCCACTGATACAGTATGACAATGCTTATATATACTGTACATATGTCTGTAGTGCCACCCCATTTGGAATACTGCATAGTGTGCAGTTCTGGTTGCCACATTTCAAAAAGGATATTGTAGACCTGGAAAAGGTGCAGAGAAGGGCCAAAGTAACCAGTAAGATAATATCAAACTGAAACCATGCGCTTCTGTACTCCAAGTGATCACAAACCCATGTATTATTTCTGTTTTAATACATTGCTATATCATACACACAGGGACACGGGTGGCACTGTGGTCTAAAACACTGAGCCTCTTGGGCTTGCCAATCAGAAGGTCAATGGTTTGAATCCCCGTGATGGGGTGAGCTCCCATTGCTCGGTCCCAGCTCCTGCCAACCTAGCAGTTCGAAAGCACGTCAAAGTGCAAGTAGATACCAGTAAATAGGTACCACTCTGGCGGGAAGGTAAATGGCGTTCCTGTGCGCTGCTCTAGTTTCGCCAGAAGCAGCTTAGTCATCCTGGCCACATGCCCCAGAAGCTGTCTGCGAACGTTGGCTCCCTCAGCCAGTAAAGCGAGATGAGCGCCGCAACTCCAGAGTTGTTTGCGACTGTCAGGGGTCCTTTACCTATATCATACACAGAGGCCTCTTGATGGGCTACATAAGTGTTGGGAGATATTCAGGGGCAAAGTATCTGTGGTGGAAGCAGGAATAAAGGGACTTTAGAGATACACCAGAAACCCAGCTCAGAGCAGGACACATTACAAGGAGTGAGAAAGGGGCACAGGAGAGCCGGGGTGGATTGTGGGTAGTGCCAGGAACCACATAGATAACAGGGTGATAGCACAGCAGGCATATTTATGTTTGCAAAATCTTTATTAAGTTATATGATAAAAAATTGAATATGCATTTCTTTCATTTGTATATTACCCATTATCCAAAGTGATCACATACTGTGTATACTTTCCACCTAGCATGGTCTGGAAACAGACACCTGCCCATTCCAGAAACTGTTACTTGTGACAAACAAACTGCAATTTCTTCTCGTGTAAATAGAAGGCAAATATTGGGCAAGATGGACAGTTAGGTTTCAGAACAGGGTTCCGTCCCCAGAAAGACGACCTTTATGAGTATTTACTAGTTCTTGTTTGTACAGTAGATATTTCTACAGTTATCAGCAAAAACCAAGCAAATAAAAAATAATGTACAGTTCCCATGTTCCTTGCAATGAATCATTTAGAGAAAATATCCTTCGCCCCATGCTTCCCCTACCTCAGAGAATTCCAGCAGGTGATCAATAGTTAACAAATGCTATATCTCTAATGAAATAGCATTAGTTTTTCCCGTTTGGGTCCAAAAAGTTGTTTTGTTCGTTTGTAGCAATAAAAAGAAACCCACCATCACGTTGTTTCTTCATTCTTTTCTCGCATCGTCTTCATGTGAAATATTGCTTTCAAAGGAACTCTTTTAAGTAGCTACAGTGCAGAACTCCAACGTCCAAATGCCAAGAAGATTGATATCTAATGCAATAAAGCGAAACCCCCCCCCCACCGTCACCAAGGCCTTATTTCCCACAGCAAACTCTAATATCATCTGAGGGGACCCTTCTCAATATGCCACTTGTGAAAACCTTTCTGAAAGATGACGGATGGCTACTAGGTTTGCATTGTGGCTTTCCCAGTCATGGAATTACCTTCCTGAAAAGAGCTGCAAACAGGTGAGTTTAGCTAAATATTTTTCAATAGTCCTTTTAATGGTCATTTGTTTAACAAGTGAGAGCCATTCCATTCTGTTCTCCCTTGGGGAATATTAAAATTTTTCATAATATTTGTGATTCTCTGTTGTTCTTGCTCTCTTTTTTCTTCTATAATAGTAGTAGTAGTAGTAGTAGTAGTAGTAGTAATATTTAGGCTGGGGTTTAAAATATTCATTTGAAACAAAAATGTTTTTATTAAATTGTCTTAATCGTACACTACTTCAATATCACAAAGTTGAAAAGCAGTGTATACATTCCACAAATAAAGAATGAGTAATCAACCAGTGTTTTCCCATCCATCTGGTGACTCTGAGCACTTCGCCGCTGGAGCTGTGTTTTTCTGAAAGTGTTTATTTGAGCTCTGCTCAACATAGCGGCTGCTACACAGCTACTGAAACCATGAAGGCCACAGAGCCAGTCACACATTTGATCCCTGTAGATGACAAACTTCCACAGGAATTTCACCATACAATAATAAAAACTGTGAATTGGCTTTTACAATATCCTGAGAGGAAAGCAAAGCAGCGTTTTCCTTTAAATAGGGCTGAACGGCCTGGATGGCACAATTTATCAGCCAGTTGCATCAACTTCAGGTGCCAATCAGGACCATCTCCACATTTTGTGGTCCCTTTCAAACTCCCACACAATGCCAGAGCAATGCTTTGTCAAGAACAATGTGAGAAATCAACTGGGAATTAGAACCAACTGGGAATTAGAACCAGGTGGCACTGTGGGTTAAACCACTGAGCCTAGGGCTTGCTGATCAGAAGGTTGGCGGTTCGAATCCCTGTGACGGGGTGAGCTCCCGTTGCTCGGTCCCAGCTCCTGCCAACCTAGCAGTTCGAAAGCATGTCAAAATCCAAGTAGATAAATAGGAACCGCTACAGCGGGAAGGTAAACGGCGTTTCCATGTGCTGCTCTGGTTTTCCAGAAGCAGCTTTGTCATGCTGGCCACATGACCTGGAAGCTGTACGCCAGCTCCCTCGGCCAATAACGTGAGATGAGTGCCGCAACCCCAGAGTCATCATGACTGGACCTAACGGTCAGGGGTCAATTTACCTTTAAGCCTACAACGGGCCTGGGGCCTTGGTTCTGACACCAACCTTGATGCTAGTTGTTCAATAGAGTTCATCATCAGCCAACTTCATGTTGCTTGACAGTAAGAGCTGTTCATTGGTGGAATGGACTCCTTCAAAAGGTGGTGGACTCCCCTTTACTGGAAGTCCTTAAGCAGAGGTTGGATGGCCATCTGTCATGGAAGCTTTAGTTGAGATCCCTGCATTACTGGGGGTTGGCCTTCCAACTCCTCAGTTCTATGTTCACTATTAGTATATAGGGCTAATGAAACAAATACATTATGCCAAGAAACCATAGGTCAAAGTCTATTAGTAGATTAGAAACACACTAATGGGGATGGGATTCTGCAAAACCTCTTGAACGAAGCAGTCTTGTCAGCCTCAATGTTTTACCTGTACCTTTGAAGATGAAATGCTGCTGTCTGTGTTCCAGCTTTGGCCCAAATCAATAGGTTTTTAAAAGCCCACTAGGGGCTCTGCAAGAGTTAAAATGGATTGGGGTGTGTGTCTTTGAGCTGCCAGGAGAATGAATGTTCTCCTTTTTGTAATATTTTGGATCAAGATGAGATACTACTGTTGCCATGTTCTGTCAGGTGTATTCCTTCTTGTTGCCTTGAAAGTGAACTCCTATATCAGATATTTGCAAGGAGAGAATGAAAGTTCTATGAAAGTGCATTAAATACTAGCTGGGATATTTTAATTACTTTTACTCTAACCTGGAAAAACAACAACCCAACTCTCACTCTACTCATTAAAAGCTCCTTTTTGATTTTGTAGAGTGTTCTGGTGTCATATATATCTGTTAGCCCACTTGAAGTCATCCTCTACAAAGTTATTACAAGACACTGTGCTGTGGGTTAAACCACAGAGCCTAGGGTTTGCTGATCAGAAGGTTGGTGGTTCGAATCCCCGCAATGGGGTGAGCTCCCGTTGCTCGGTCCCAGCTCCTGCCAATCTAGCCGTTCGAAAGCACGTCAAAGTGCAAGTAGATAAATAGGTACCGCTACAGCGGGAAGGTAAACGGCGTTTCCGTGTGCTGCTCTGGTTCGCCAGAAACGGCTTAGTCATGCTGGCCACATGACCCGGAAGCTGTACGCCGGCTCCCTCGGCCAATAACGTGAGATGAGCGCCACGACCCCAGAGTCAGCCACGACTGGACCTAACGGTCAGGGGTCAATTTACCTTTAAGCCTACAATGGATGCTCATTTAACTTGGGCACATTCAACTTTATGCGCTTGGCAAAATAAATAAATGAAAGGGGATGGGCATCCAGGATAATATATTGGCACCCCCCCCCCCCTCACCATTGATCCCAGTGTGTTTTGACTATATGTGATTTTGGCTTTAGGTGTGTTCCCTGGAATGTAACCCCCACGTGAGTTGCACGCTTACTGTAATCCCTGTACCTTGGACCTTTAAGCATGGGGCACCTTTGCCAGGCGGTGCTGTAGCCCATAGATTGCAGCAAAATACTGGGCAAGGCCTTGCCCAGCATCTTCTCTGTGTGATAGGCTCATGGGAAAAAGCTGTCCCATCAGCCCTTGAAGAGGGGAGGGGAAATCCTATATAAGGCTGCTTCCCCTGGAACTCACTGCCATTTTGCTTTGAGAGCTTCCTACCCACCCACCCTCAGGTTAGAGCCTTCACTGAGTCACTGGTTGACAGAGCCAGGAAGGACAAAGGTGACAAAGTAAAATAATTTCAAGTAAAATAAAATGATAAATAAATAATAGGTTGCATCCAATGAGGTCCCTGAGCAAGAACGCTCCTGCAAATGGAAGTTCCGGCCTGCCTTCCCTCTCCAGTTCCCTGAAATCCATGGTCCTAGGAAATGCTTGGAACTTGGAGCTGCTGCAAGGCTGATCAAGCAGGTCTCCTATCTTAGTTAACATCCTAAATGTAGGTTCCTCAAAACCCTCTGATTTTAAAAACCAGCTTGCAACTAAGGGGTACAGGGCTTCACTCTCATCTCACTGTTGCACCCCATTGCCCATCTCGTACCAGAGAGATTGGCTCAGCATCTCTCTCATTATTATTTTTTTCCAAAGAGTGGATCAAATAAGAATATCCCATTTCACATCACCCTCATGCCCAGTACTGATGGAATCCTGTTGGGAGCACAAGGACTGAATCTATTCCTGTCAAAACAGTTTAAGTCGTTTTTAACATAATATATCTATCTGCAAAGTTGCAAGCCTCAGATATTAGCTTGCCTTTTAATCTTCTTTGCTAGATGCATGAAAATGGCTTGTTTGTTGTGTTCAGTAGCAATTTAAAGTTGTGGTTATAGGGGAATAATTACAGATGGTTTTATGTAGCAGAAGGATAATTTGATCTAAAAATCTGATCTAATGCTCTTGTGTAGGGACATCCTCCACAGAGGGAAGAGGGAATATATTAAAACAAAAAGAGACAAATGGCATGAACGCGAGCCGACAAAGAGCTATTATTATTCTCTCTTTATCGAGAGACAGATTGAGCTGTGCTCCTGCACAGTTGTAAAATAGGGGAAGGCAACTCTTCTGAATGCAAGGGAAGACACCATCAACCATGGAGCGACTCTCCAAACCAGGGGTGGGCGGCACTGCTTTGTGGTGGTTCCAGGCCTACTTGGAGGGTCGTTCCCAGAGAATGTTACTTGGGGAGTGCTTTTCAGCCCCATGGACTCTTCAGTGTGGGGTTCCGCAGGGCTCAATCCTATCCCCCACGTTGTTAAACACCTACGTGAAACCGCTGGGTGGGGTTATCCGGAGGTTTGGAGTAAGTTGTCAGAAATATGCTGATGAAACTCAGCTCTGTTTCTTTTTTACATCTGCAGCTGAGGCAGTGGAAGTGCTGGACCAGTGTCTTACCTCAGTAATGGACTGGATGAGAGCCAACAAACCGAAACTCAATCCAGATAAGACTAAGGCACTGTTAGTGGATGGTTCCCTAGACCGGATGGGTGGGAAGTCGCCTGCTCTTGATGGGGTTACACTTCCTCTGAAGGAGCAGCTTTGTAGTTTGGGGGCACTCCTGGTTCCTTTGATGTCACTCAAGACTCAGGTGGCCTCAGTGGCCTGGAGTGCCTTCCATCAGCTTCAGCTGGTGGCCCAGCTATGCCCCTATCTGGACAGGGATAGCCTAACTGCTGTTGTCTATGCTCTGGTAACCTCAAGGTTAGATTACTGCAATGCATTATGTGTATGGCTGCCTCTGAAGACAGTTCGGAAACTTCAGCTAGTGCAAAATTCAGGGACCAGGTTGCTCACTGGAGCAAGACGTTTTGAGTATATTACACCGATCCTGGTCCGACTGCACTGGATACCAATTAGTTTCCGGCCCAATTCAAAGTGCTGGTTTTGACCTTAAAAGCCTTATTTGGCTCAGTACCACAATACCTCAAGGACTGCCTCTTTCGATATGAACCACGAGATCATCTTCTGAGGCCCTTCTTCATGGGCCTCCTCCTTGAGAGGTCAGGAGGGTGGCAACATGAGAATGGGCATTCTCTGCAGTGGCTCCCCATCTGGGGAATGCTCTCCCCAGGGAAGTTTGCCTTTTGGCAGCAAGCAAAAAAAACATTCCTTTTTAATCAGGCCTTTATTTGATCTGATTGACACCCTATGCCCTTTTAAAATGTGGCTCTTTTTGAGTGCTATTGAGTTGTTGTTTTTATTTTGATTATATATATATTGTGGTTTTTATGTTGAACCAACTTGAGACCTCTGTATAAATTCAACAACAACAACAACAATAATAATAATAATAATAATAATAATGACACCTAAAAAGAGAATCTTACTTTTTCATGGGGGACTTGATCAATAAAATGGAGGTGGTGGGAGTGCAACCATTCGGGGGTCTGGGAAGATATTCTAAGCTTTCCCAAGGCAAGAGTAGCTTGTGGTAGACAAGCTTTCATATGGACACTATTTTCAGGTGGAATTAAATTGCATACTGACAAATTGAAATTGTGCAATTCAAGTGGACTTGGAACTGTGCAACAATCCTGCTCCCCTCACCCAAGTTGGACTTATTGTGATAATTAAAGTGATGTGAAAATGCAATAGAAATGTGGGAGTTCTTTTTCTTTTTCTTTTTCTTAGTGCTATGTCATCTAACCTCCCCACGAACCATTCAGAACAAGTGTTCGATGCATAGCCAATGTAGTCTAACCTCCCCACAAATATTGTGCAAACAAAGGGTGAACGCTAAATAAACAGGTAATCCAGAAGAACAAGAGCCACAACAATAATAGGGCTGGCTTGTTGATGCTAAGTTCTACAAGGCCACATTGATATCACACATAACACTATGATACCACTTTAAACAGTCATGGCTTTCCCCCAATGAATTCTGGGAGCTGTTGTCTGTTAAGTGTGCTGAAAGCTGTTAGAAGACCAATATTCCCTCCCAGCAGAGCTGCACTAGCAAAGTTCCACATGAAGAGGAATTGATTGTTAAACTACTCTAGAAATTGCAGCTCTGTGAAGGGAATAGGGGTCTCCCAACAACCCCCACCACACTTAACAAACTACAGTTCCCATGATTCTTTGGGGGAGACATGACTGTTTATAGCATTATGATACTGCTTTAAACATATAGTGCAGATGAGCTTCCACTCTCAGAGTGCTTTCACCTATCATTATGCAGTGGCTCTACATTACTATTAATCTGAACTACTTCAGTTCCTCCTTAGTCCTTGTCCATTAGTCCAGCCTACCTTACATAGTTGCTGTGAGGACAAAATGGGAATGCCCATGTATTCCACATGAGGCTATTGGGGGGGGGGAGAGATGGGCTACAAAATGTGATTAAAAAGAAACAATAGCCATGTTTTTCTCAACATTGTCTGAGCACCTTTCTCTCTCTGGAAATTTTTGAAGTCATTCTTGGGCTGGAGAACCTTGATCGCTCATGGTATCATGGCAGAGTGCATAAAAGCAGGGCTTTTAGCAATTTTTTTTTAGCAGGCTGCAATTTCCCCATCAAAACTGAGATGACACATAAATATAAGGCTTGCAAAACACTATGGGGATGCCGTGTTTTGAGGATTATGTAATTCCAAGCATCTGCCTACCAAACTCATTTGTGACATGCACAGATCTTGGCTCTTTGCACCTGTCTCAAGCACATCCAAACCATTTAAGCAGCCAGAGAAAGACAGGCTCTCAGCAGGCACCCGGCAGGTTAATGGTAAGGCACTGCTCAACCTCCCAGCTAATAAGATTTAAATACAGGCTAATGACTGCATGTTTTCACTTTAATCAACACGCAAATCGCCCTTTTATTATTATGGGTTTTTTCCCTCCAATTTAATTTCTAATTGAATTATGCTTCAGCCCGTTAATTGTTGATATAAGCCATATCTCAAATTTCTAGCTTGGTTTGTACTTCCCCAAGCCCTCCCAGATCTTGCTTTATTAATCTTTTGTGTGCGGAGAAATTGGTGGTGTAGTGAGCTGAAATGTGGGTCTAATCACAAGAGAAACGAGATTGATTAACTGTCTAGGAGAGGAGAGTTTTATGCCAGACCTTCAACGCCAAAAAAAGCCACCATGTTATGGTAAACACACTTTAATGTGCATCATATTAATGAGCAGAACTCCAGGTAATGCTGATAGTAGCCAGCTTAATTCAGGAACACTTTGTTGCAGGTCTCACTTGCTGTCTAACACTAACTTAATAAGTACCAGGGTACCTAAGAACTTGATCCAAATAGATCCATGGAGTCACGAAGAGTCGGACACGACTAAACGACTAAACAACAACAACACTTCAGACTATCCTACACAGAAAGTGTACGGTACCTCCAGACTGTCAGTATTTTGCAGGAAGGAGTCAAGCATGTACTAGAATGTTGAGTTTGCACAAAGAGCTCTGTCAATTTAGCACAACAAATTCCCTTAAAAACACACACAACTGGACTTTGAGGTTTGGAAAGCGACAGGGAGATGAAAAGTATGGGACGAACAAATGATTAATGGAAAGACATGTAAACACCCCACAAGCAAATGAAGATGCAATGCTCATTGCCATATAACCACCATATAAACAAATCTGAATGAATAGGCAGTAAAGACCAGCCAGAATTTAACCACCTTGTAAGCTTTGTGTAAGCAAATCAATGTGAGTGCTAAATATGGAGGTTTTCTGGAGAAGTGATGTTTGTGTGAGATCCTGGCCATCGTATCTTTTTTTCCCCTGGAACCACTAAGCCTTTCCATATTTTTGTTCCAAGTGCTTCTGTTGAAAAGGAGACCATTTATTTACTTATTATTTAGTTATAGCAAAAGAAACTGCAAAGCAGTTTACAAAAAGATAAAACAATGTTAAGGAAACAAGGAATCACAGGAGCATAACATTGTGTGTGTATGTGTATGGATATGATGGGCGAAAATAAATAAATCAGCTACCAACCAAGTAGCCACCATCTCCCCCTGTTAAAATCACGGCCGACGATGACTAGTCACAGCATTACCTGTACATTGATTAAAGTGTACCATACAAAGGAACAAGCAGATGAGTGTCACGAAAGTACCCAAGGAGCTGGTAGCTATAGCAGACCCTCCAAGGGTCCCTATTTTCCAGGGACGTCCCTAATTTAGAGAAGCCATCCTGGTTTCTGATTTCATCCTGGAATGTCCCACTTTTCCTTAGGATGTCCTTATTTTCATTGCAGAAATGTTGGAGGGTATGGAGTTGTCCAACCCCCAAGCCATCTGAAGGAAATCCTGTATAGGGAAGTATTTTAAATTTTTAATGTTTATTAAGGTTTTTTTTTAATATATGTTGGAAGCTGCCCAGAGTGCTGGGCCAACCCAATAGGATGTGTTTGGTATAAATACTAAAATTATCATTATGGAATGGGACGTCCCTATTTCCATCGAAGAAATGTTGGAGGGTATGCTATAGAGCCAAGCCACACAGTTTCTACAGGAGAGCTAACCCCTTGAAGTCTTTCTAGCTAATCTGACCAAACTCTTGCTGCACCCATGTTCACTCACAGCAGCACCTCACTCTGCCCCGACTTATTTGAGTCCGCTGAATGGGAACAGCTGCCTCTCTGGTTGTTTTGCAGGAGCTAGGCCTGAGAGCAACAAGGTTGCCTGTTGTGTTAATCCCCTATCCCAAGATCTCATGGATGAAAACAGAGACAAACTCATTAGCACCTCATGCCAAAGATTGCTGCCTGAGCCCTCTATTATGTGTATGCTCCCTGCTCTGAAATTTCGCTGAACCCCAAAGTATGACCTCTGGGAAACTCACAGCCGAACAACTTGTACAAGACATAATAAAAAGTAAAAAAGATGTGGATTGTGATTAACCAAGGAAGCAATAAGAAAACAGGCACTGTCTGTAATATATAGGGACTCTAGGCATGTAGGCAGTGCTGGGCCATCATCAGCTGGCATTGAAACTCTCTGGAAGAAAGATTCGGCATGAAAACAATGCCTCATTATTCCATTTATGCCATTCAAGGTCTGCAAAGCAGGTTTGCTTCCTGTGCAGGTCACAGTGGAGGCATGGTTCAGCGAGCTCACTCCAAGAGGGCAGGCCCTGCCAGCCCTCATGCCTCTTCAGCAGGCTTCGCTCCAGCTATTATTATGAATATTATCTTTAAAAATCTATTAGCTTTACTAGTCCCATTAAATGGCCATTAGGTGGCCCATTAGTAGCTGCTCTTGACGGTTTTGTCGAGAGGCCACAGCATGGGGGTAATTTTCTGTGCATATGGAGCAAGGTGGGGAGCTTGGGCTACTCACTGAGGCATGGAGCCAAGAAGCAGCGGGGACCTCAAGGAAGAACAACCCTCCATGCTTTCCTTCCTCCTCCCACATTAAAGAGCTCTTTGGTGGTTACGCCTAGCCTTGAATGAGAGGTGTGGAAAGCAATGGTTAAAATGAGTGCTGGGCCAAAACCTGACCTCCAATTTCTCAAAAGCTTTCTTCTCCTGCAAGAAAGAAGCTTCTACTTTTCTCCTTCATTCTCAGGTTGTGTTAGATGTCTTCCACATTCTGGTGGCTGCACAGGGTTGATCTTTATTGTTTCCCATGGGTAGCACATGTGTTTTTCTGCCCATTAAACATTTCTCCAGTGGTCTGGGTGCCTGTGCTCCCTGATCTGCGCCCTGCCAGAGCAGATTTCTCCAAGTTTTAATTGAAGTGTAAGAAGCAAGGGAGGCTTGCTCCCAAAGTGCCTGAGATCAGTACACTTACTGATTTTGTAACTGCATCCTAACTTTTGAATAAATGTTGTTTGAATTAAAAAAAAGGCAAACTGATTATGTTTTCTAAGGGAACCCCTTCCTTTTACTTAAAAAGGAAAAAAAATCCACACTGTTTTCTTTAAAAATAAAATACCTCACTTAAAAAATAACAATGAACAGCTGTCAGTTGCTTGCAGGAAAGCATGTTTTGGGGCATGATGCTCTCACAAGTTTTTGAGTGTCATGCTATCGCGTGAGAATATGGCCTCCAAAAAATGGGATGCCCTGATTTATTGGGGCAGTTGGAGGGTCTGTATTTAGCCATATATGTTTGCTAAACTTTTGATGACCAGGACTTCATTGCTGGGTGAAGAGGGAAGACACAACAAAGTTGGGTTTTTTAAAAAATAAAAAAAATCTTTTTTAAACAAAATTGTTCCTATACTTGAGAAGCTAAAATCTTGCTTTCTTGCCTTGAGGAGGCTCACTATGACAACCTTTTGAGTACCTTTCCTGTTATTTTCATTAAACATCCCTTGTACCAATCAACAAGAAGAGGAAATCTGCCAGGAAATACTATATTGAGGTTAATTGGCTGTCAAGGTCTACTGCAATCCATTCACTGTCTCGGGGAAGGGGCATGGTGAACTCCAGTTTTCTACATACGAGAAAACTTTCATATTATCATTATGTAACAGGTATTAGTTAAAAAAAGCAGGCCTAAACATTCCAAATGAAGTGATGTGGCAAGAAACACAAATCCTTCTTTCCGTCACCAGGACCAGTGCTATTATGTGCCAAGCTAGGTTGCAGGGTTCAGGTGATGCATTGAGAGGATGGCAGTTGTGCATCACTTGCAGAGCTGCCCATCACCATCTGTGCAGATGTTCTGTGGGGACCACTTTTCCCACAATGCTTCACTCTAAGATCAGCGTCTTCCCATTTCTAACCCTTGAACAGGCCCTGCCTTAGTGACAAACACGCATATATTATACATGGATAACGTCTTTGGCCTAGTTTTCGCAAACTGCAGATGTTCTGGTAAGCATGTGTTGAAGGGATGCACAGAATTCTGGATGCCTTGGAAGGATTGACACAAAAGCTATATGCTCAGAAGGCCAACAGAAACAGACAACATTAACCTTGCTACTCACAGGTGCAGTTAACTGCTAAGGGCTAGAGCATCCCTTATCCCCAAATACAATATACAATGTAAGGTAGGCTATTCTAGAAATGTTAGGGTTATGGAATAAATCCTTCATAAACTGTGCACCACCTGTGCCCAAAGGTAGGGCAAGGAGCAAATGTAAACTACGAAAATAATTCTATAGCAACACCAAAGCAGTACCTCATATGTGGTTGGGGCGTTTTTTATTGTTGTTGTTGCTTTTCTGTTCCTGAATAATATATGTGTAGGGATTAAGCAGCTGGAAAATGACTGAAGAGGCCAACATTTGTAATGTGGCTTATTGTTATGGCATATCGTTGAAATGAATAAACAAGAAATAACAAACAAACAAACAAACAGGGTCGGGGGAGGAGGAGAGAGGCGAAAAAGAGTAATGTCTGCCAAACTACTAGTCGGAGGCCTTCCTGGCAAATTGAATAGAAGCTGCTCTGACAAACATATGTCTCAGATTTGTTGTTTGGCTGCTGAAACTATCCAAAGAATTGGGATGCTAGCAGATCTCTCCCCTGCTGAGTTTATCCGTGGGTTTTGGGGTTCCAAGTTATCAGACCTTGTTTGTGGAGTAGTGATACATTAGCAATTCACCCTTCTTTTTCCTCCTTTCTTAATTCTAAAGTTTAATAAACTGATACATATGCAGAGCTTGTTGCAGTTTCTTTCCTCCTCCTCCTCCTCCGGATTCCCAATGCACACAAAGGCAAACATAATGATGAAACTGTTGCAAAAGGAGGGCCACATCCTGATTCCTTGTTGCACTGTCATTTATTTCTTTAATCTTTGCTGTGTATCTTATTTATTCCAGACATTTCTAAGCTCCCTTTGAAGGCTAGCGCCTTCCCAAGATGTTTACTGAAATAACAAATGTACAGTTTCATTTAAAACAAAAATGCAGTTCGATAGCATTCTATAAGACACCAAAGTATGGCAGCAGCCTACGCAATAAAATTAAACACCCAAGAAAGCAGATGCAAACTGCCAAATCTGCAAATGGCTTTTTAGCAATGCTTCCAAAACAGTTCAAGTAGGGCCTGCCTTGCCACCAGTAAAAGTGTAACCATCACTTCAAGCAATAGATGCTGGAGAGCCATAGCAATAGCATCCCCTCCCCAGCCATTCCTTCTGACCCCCCTGGCCATTCCTCTATGTTTGGAGAACAGAGCTACAAACCCTCCAAGATTTCTCCAATGAAAATAGGGACGTCCCATTCCATAATGATAATTTTTACTATGTATACCCTATGTATACTTCCAACATATATAAAACATAATAAAACATTAAACTTTTTTAAAAAAAACTTCCATATACAAGATTGTCTCCAGACAGCTCGGGGGTCGGATAACTCCATACCCTGCAATATTTCTCCAATGAAAATAGGACCACCCTAAGGAGAAGCGGGACATTCCTGGATGAAATCAGAAACTGGGGTGGCTTCTCTAAATCCTGGAAAATAGGGACACTTGGAAGGTCTGGAGGTACATGGAGCTCTTAACTACACACCCTAGTACTAGGTGGCTGGTGTCCATTGAGACAAGTAGGGCAGAATGCAGGGACACCAAGAGAAGATGGAAGCAATGACAAGTGGAGACAGCTATTTCTAGTTCTATCCTCATCCCTGCTGAGTTATACAAGGGCAACACTGAGGCCACAGTCATGCCACATGTTTGACGCACTATGATACCAGCTTTCCCTGAATAATTCTGAGTTTATTAAGGGTGCTGAGAGTTGTTAGGAGACCAGTATTCCTGCATTTCCCTAGTTAAAGGAATTGATTGTTAAATCCAGTGGCCCTCCGTATATGGAATTAGGAGAAGGGGGCACAATGTCTTGGAGCAGCCTTGGTGAAAAGAAACTCTTGATATCAGAATTTTAAACGCGCATACAAAAGCATACAACCGAAGCTCCGAGCAGCAGAAGACCATAAAGTTGGGTGCAACTTCCAAAAGCAGAATGACACAAAATAATGTTTATCTGCTCCTAGAACATGATGTGAGATGGAGCCAAATGAACAGCTTGCAGGAGAGCGTTCCAAAGCCCCAGAGCAGCAACCGAGAATGCTCAGCTTTTTTGTGGGGAACAACGTAAGATGGAATTCAAAGCATGATTTCATTGCATGGAGGGGAGGCTCATAGAGTGAGGTGGTTTTTTTTATTTTTTCCCCTTTTTAATTGGCAGCGCCTCTGTTGCATAATTCCCTCCCCAGGGAAGTTTGCCTGGCACCCACGTTGTTCTTTTTCAAGTGGCGGGTTAAGATATTTTTATTCTCTCCCCTAAGGAACCAAATTGTTTAGTGCCAAGGGGGGAGCTAAGGTATATTTCAAACGCTGTAATTTAGTAATTTCGTTATATGGGTTTTGAAGTTATGGTGAATTCAGATGGGGGTTTCTTTTTACTTTAATTGTTTTTTTTGTGGGGGGTTAGTATTTTGATTATATAATTATATTTTATTTTAAATTCTTATTGTGAACCACCCTGAGTGTCTGTATATGATATATATGTATTTAATAGTGGTTCTCCAGATATTGATGCTTATGAATACAGGTTTCTGGGAATTGCAAGTGGGGAGAGTACTGTTTCACTCTTTCCAGGCTTCCTATAGGCATCTTGTTGGCTGCTGTGACAATAGAGTGTTGGGCTAGAAGTGCCTCTGGACTAATCCAGGAGGGCTATATTTTTGTTCTCCTATCTGCCCCAGTCAGCATAGGTAGTGATCAGGGATGATGGGAGATGTACTCAAGCAACATATGAAGGACAACAGCCCCCTCCCCATCGCTATCCTAAGTTCAATAGTCTTCCACTACACATCTGGGACCAGGATGTCTCAGGCTGTTCATAATGTGCTGATGCAGTTATGGTAAAAGCTGGAGGCTAGGTTGATGTCCATAAGAAGTGGAGCTCCTTAGATGCCCCTCTAGCTTTGGAACGATCTCTTGGAGTAAAGGTAAAGGGAACCCTAACCATTAGGTCCAGTCACAGACGACCCTGGGGTTGCGGTGTTCATCTCGCTTTACTGGCCGAGGGAGCCGGCGTACAGCTTGCGGGTCATGTGGCCAGCATGACAAAGCCGCTTCTGGCGAACCAGAGCAGCACACAGAAACACTGTTTACCTTCCCACCGGAGTCGTACCTATTTATCTACTTGCGCTTTGGCATGCTTTGAAACTGCTAAGTTGGCAGGAGCAGGGACCGAGCTAACTCCGTCGCGGGGATTCGAACCGCCGACCTTCTGATCGGCAGGCCCTAGGCTCTGTGGTTTAACCCACAGCGCCACCCACGTCCCACTAGCTTTGGAACGATCTCTTGGAGTAGGCACTGTTGATTTGGCTCCCCCTCTCATGGTGTGCTGGAAGCTCTTTTGTTTCATTCTGCTTTTGGAAGGTAGGACTTATTTGGCAGCTTCCTGCCATTTTGCTGTAGTTGTTTCGCTATAGGTGTCACATGAAAATTGCGGTGGGGTTAAAGAGAACCGAAAACCTCAGCCAACTGCACATATTAAGCCAACTCCAAAATTAATTTTTAAAATTCCTAAAGTTAAACCAGAAAGCAGGTGGGGTGGAATAAAAGGAAAAGCCAAGCGGGGGAAAAAATATGAAATGGCTAGGAAGGACATCTGCTCTTCGCTACCAAAGGCATATCTTCAATGATTTCTCAGCCACATCCATGCACATGTTTTAGGATTATGGGCAGAGAAAAGCACTCTGGGTAGCAGTCTTTTGAAAGCTGCAGTAGTGTTCGATGCAAATTTAGGGCAATGTAAGCAGTTCCACCTCACTGGGTGTCATAACAGAAGCTGAGAGCTGGGAAGGGGTGCTGAATTTAGGCCTCACATAGGGCACTGCTGAAATTTGAAAGGCCAAAGCGCCCCCCCGGCCCAATAGTATAGAAATGAAGAATATAACTAGGGATATCAGAGTAAAACAGTTGTCCACCTTCAGGCCATTCTCCAGGATTAATGCCAATTACACTCTTCTTCTTCTTCTTCTTCTTCTTCTTCTTCTTCTTCTTCTTCTTCTTCTTCTTCTTCTTCTTCTTCTTCTTCTTCTTCTTCTTCTTCTTCCCCATCCATAACTCTTTTGACTTCTTGTTTTGAAAAGAAAAGTTATTGGGTTTACTGAATTCTCTGTCCTGAGAGTCTCAGGCTTCATCCTCCTCCACCCTCACACACCAAAAGCAAAGTCAATGTACTTAGAGACAGGTGGATTGTGCTACAGTTCTAGTCTTTTAGGCAGGGCTGGAAAACTTTTGGATCTCCAGATAGTGTTGGACTCCAACCCCCATCAGGCCAAGCCAGCACCACCAGTGGTTTGGGGCAGATGGAAGTGTCCAACAGCATCTGAAAGGCCACAGGTTCCACATCTCTGCTGTGATGCTACCAACATAGGGGCTTTGGCAAAGCCCAAAAGGTTAAAGGGCTGTTTAGTGAAGGCAGCACAGGAAAACAAATGAAAGATAGCCACATGGCGGCACTGATGCAGTTGAGAAGGGAGAATTAGTTCGGCTTGCTTGTTTGCTGTAGCCTGCACTGTCCCAGAGCACACTGGGAAATTATATATCTATCAAACTATCCTTAACTCTCTTTTAAATATTATTTCCTGTCTCAAGCTGAACACAAAATTCCTGGATCTGTCCAATTATTTAGTATCTGCTGAACCAAACTACTTTAGATGCCAGCTCCTTTGGCTGGCAAAGACAAAGGAAAGATCTGGCCACATCTCACATCTCCTCTCTCTCCCTCTCTCTCTCTCTCTCTCTCTCTCTCTCTCTCTCTCTCTCTCTCTCTCTCTCTCTGTTGTTCACTGAAATTAGCATGCCTGAATTGTGACAGCCCAGTTTCGAATTTGATCAGTGATCACATCAGCAGCGGAGGGAGGTGCCCCTATTCCGAGAACAGTTTGTCTATTGGGAAGCTCAGAAAACCCTGCTGCCCAGGGCTGTCAATCCAACATTCCTTCTTGGCGTTAAAATCACTTAGACGGATTAAAATTTCAAAGGGTAACTTAAACACCAGGGAAACACTCCAGGGGAAGAGCAGCATCCGAAGCATCTCAAATCTGTTGCTCAGGATTGCAGGCACCATCACAGGATGCTAGGTGAGTGAATGAGCAGATGCCACGATGTGCAGGGCTCTCCAGTGTGCTGGGGCCATTCCAAGCTCCTGTGGCTTAGACCAGTGTCAGATTGGCTTTCATCACGTGCATAAATCATGCAATTACTCAGGCCTCAGTCTGCTCTATGAAATTGCCTTTTTCCATTTCAGATCACCTGTCCCTCTCCTCTTCTCTAATTCCAGAAAGGTAGCAGCAGTGTGTTTGAGGAACCAGCAGCTACCTCTCCACCATGGCCCCAGTGGAATCATAAAGCTGGCTCTGAAAAATTGCAAGTGTGGCTCCGAGACAGCAGCGATGAGGGCAAATGAAATAGGATTTTTTTTAAAAAAAATTATTTTCAGAGTAATGATTTTGCTAGAAAAACCTTTGGCATTTCTGAATGGTCAGTGGAAACAGATTGATGTGGCACCCACTAATTCTAAGGCTGTGGCCCATTAGCACCACATCTCATATTTATTTCTGGGCAGATTTTGTTGGTTGGCAATGAAAAATGTAAGTATAAAAAGGAGAATTCCCTGGATGTCAAGATCCAGGTTTGGGGTAAGGACTCTTTGGTGAGAGAACCCCACAAAACATGGTGAGAGAATCACAAAACATGCACCAAAGTGAAGTGTGGAAATATAGTCTGTTTGACCTTTAAAATATCCCCTTGCTAGTTCCTTTCAAAGTTTCCCACTTCCCCTGGCTTAGAAAAGGACCACACATTTGGTAAGTTAAAAATGGTTTACTTATAAGCTCTACAAAAAATCAGAATCATACAGCAGTCAGAAAACACAGGCATTAAGACTTAGGTTATTTCCAAAGCGGCGAAAGTTCCTAAATTATTTGTATAAGAACTCAATAGATGTTTGTAGAAAAGCCATGTGTAAGCTCGGAGTAACCAGCTTAGACTTTTTTATACTGAGGGAGACAATAGACTCGGTTGCCTTCCTCCCAAGGTGAAGGGGAGTGACCTAGCTAAGCCTGGCAGGATAGCTTACTCTGTTGCATTAACCCCTTCATGCATTAATTAGACAAAAAACATGTTGGTTATATGAGGCTGCTTATCCCACATATTTGCATTCCACATTTGTAAAATCCTGCACTAAGAATGCTTGAAGAATTCAGTCTTTGCAAATGGCAAAACAAACTGACAAAGACCCACATGACCGGGATGTAGATGCTGACTAGAACCTTCCTGTCTCCCTATCGAATTCCACATTTCTTTGAATGTTACAATGTAATTTTCAGCCCCAACCCCCCTTTTTTGGTTAAAACTGCATTTTAAAAGAAAATAAAAACCCATTCGAAAATACCTCTTGCAAAGGGAATTTGAGGGCAGTTAAATATATAAGTTTTATGCAGAGGGGACCCATTGAAAATAATGAACATGATTTCTAAGGGCTTGTGACACAATGTCTAATGGTTTGTACATGTCATTGTCCAGTGCAAATGAGGTATCTTCCTACTTGGGAATGAGAACATTGTTCAAGGGAGAATCATTTTCAGAAATCAGATTTAAATTGGCAGATTTTTTTAGGCCTCAGTTACATTATTTTCAAGAAATGGATCTCAGTGTTGAAAGTGGGTTGAGCATTTGGGGTTATTAAGTATCTTAGCACCAGTTCAAACCTTACCACAATTCTGGACAACATGAAAAATGATTTAACTTGGTGATACCCCACATATTAATTACAATGCCACCAACTTAACTGGATGGAGAACTATATTCATATATTTAAATATTCCTGCAATGGCTGGCACAGACATGGCAACTCTCCACACAGTATGTCTGGTACACATAGTAAATAGCTTCCAAACATTACACAATGTGGAACACCACCAGGCATCTTTTCCATGGTTTCTGTTTTGTTGTTGTTGTTGTTTAGTCGTTTAGTCATGTCCGACTCTTCGTGACCCCATGGACCAGACCAAGCCAGGCACTCCTGTCTTCCACTGCCTCCCGCAGTTTGGTCAAACTCATGTTGGTAGCTTCTGTTTCTGTTTTATGGCTGTGAATACGTGTAAATTGGCCATTCATGGTAGAATGGTGAAAGTTGAAGGCTGGGTTAATTGTCCAAAGGTCATTGGTTTGATAACATGCACACCAGGCCGATGTTCTCTCTCTCTCTTAAAAAACAAGAACTTTTATTCAGAATTTCTCTCTTTGCTCCATCAGAAGCACTCCTATAGCACGTATCTATGAATGCTGACATGCCAGCCTGCTTTCTCCTGGTATTCACCGTGGCTGTTCCCTTCCTTTGTCTGCAGCACAAGCAGTCAATCAAATGGAGAACCTAATTAGGTAGTAACGAACCCAGGTGTCCTACTTGCCTCCACGTAATATGACATCTGCTGCTCCTCCAAGAGCACTTTACATTGACTGACTAACAATGGCAGTAATGTACATCTATCAAGAGGGAACAGCTTCTCCCTTCCCCGGCACTCAAAACTCAGCTATAAAGTTAGAACTCTCTGCTGCGCAGCACGACGGTGAGACAATATAAGCTTGAGTGTCTCATCAAAACGCTCTACCTCTTGCTCTGGCCTGCTGCTTCACAGAGGCGTTCTATGTATCACTTGCATGAAACAGGAGAGATTTCGCAGAACTCTGGGGTATCGTTCCAGAAACTGCAGTACCAACCTGAAGCCTTTTGCTTGCTCTGTCGTCACGCTTCTGGGTCTTGGCTAAATGTCAGCAGGGCTGCCAAAGTTTTTGTTAAGAACGGCTTTAAAGGGACACCCTGGCAGCGTTGGTGGCAGTGTCCAACGGTAAACATAGTTTGAGAAGTTGAGATTGTGGAAATGAGTGTTATTTATAAGCTAGAGAGGGACCCTTTCATGATGTCTTTTCTCTGTCTTCTAGGGGAATAACTCAGGCATGCTTCCTAAAGAGATGACACAATACCTACCTGTGGCAGCAAGGCTAATGATAGCTCAGTATTGGAGGGAAGCGGATTTCTTCACAGTTAAAAACCGGTATGAGAAAGTTTGGTTTCTAGAGATAATGGAAAACCTAATGCACCACCTCCAGGTTGTTAATATTGCTTTTCAGGGCATTGTTGTTGCGGATGTTGACTCTTTTTATGAAAGATGTTGTGATTTTGTCTCCTTTGTGCAGTGAAGAGTGCAGTGAAAAAAAGATACCAACTGAATGTGGTGTGTGTGTGTGTGTGTGTGTGTGTGTGTGTGATGTGTGTGAATACACAAAGTAGAGCCTCTGTATGGACTTCTCAATGTAATATGGACTTCTCAATGTAGCCTTTTAAGGGAATACTGTTCTGCCAAAGGTCTCATTTGCTGAAAACAGTAGGGTTTTTTGTTTGTTTTTTGTTTTAGGATTGAAAGTAAATTCTTAAACTTGTGGTGGCCATTCTATTAAAGGTAAAAGGTAAAGGACTCCTGGATGGTTAAGTCCAGTCAAAGGAGACTATGGGGTGTGGTGCTCATCTCACTTTCAGGCCGATGGAGCCGTCATTTGTCCACAGACAGTTTTCCGGGTCATGTGGCCAGCATGACTAAACCGCTTCTGATGCAATGGAAGACCAGAGCACACGGAAACGCCATTTACCTTCCCGCCATTTACCTATTTATCTGCTTTCGAACTGCTAGGTTGGCAGGAGCTGGGGCAGAGCAACGGGAGCTCACTCCGTCACTGGGATTTGAACCGCCAACCTTCTGATCAGCAAGCCCAAGAGACTCAGTGGTTTGGACCACAGTGCCACCTGCTGCCTGGCCATCCTATCAAGCATTATAGACATACGGTAGGTAGTGTCTTAAGGTCCAGCTCTCATTGAGGTGGGAAAGCGATGATTGAGCTGAACAACTACAGGCACCATATTTGTGGTTCAGCAATACACCAATTATAGGGGAAACAGGGCAGGGAAGGGTTGGCCCCTTGTCTTACTTGCTGTTTTTATGAGGTGGCATGGCGGGGGCATGAATTGACTAAAATTGAAGGGAAATGGGGATGGCTTACAGATTTCATTGAAAACCTTCCATAGTTCAAATACTGTTCTGCAGGAAGGAAGATGGGCTCATTTGTAACAATGGAAAACTATTAAATCACAGCCAGATCCCCAGTTTGCCTGGTGTCCCCATCTGCTGTGTATTGATTCAAAGAGTTAACCCACCCCTGCGCCTCTGTGCCTCCATCACTTTCACATTTCAGTTTCCCGGTTTGAAATCCGAACATAAGGTTGCTCTGCTTGCTCACCATGTAAGACTCGGATAAGATCAAACTTTTCACCTGCAGCCAATTGGTTAGGGCTTAAGGTATTTGACGCCTCTGCAAAGAGATTCACACAGTGCCTCAAGCTAGACGGCGACAATTAGCAGACATTCTGAAATGTCATCTTTAATTCATTCATGTTTGTTAAGCACTTTAATGGAAAGTAATAAAGAAGTGCAGAGTATTATTGCAAGTACCAAGCGTTGGTATCACAGCCTCGTTTTATACACATGCATTACCCCCTCCTGGGAAATGGCGCTACTTCTCGAAGGGAGGGGCTTCTCCAGTAGTTACACATGGCTGGTGTTAAGAAATAATAAATACTAATCCTGACATTAAGAAACAATGCAGGCCGTAATTCCAGTAGTGCTTTGCATACAGAACACCAATCGCTTTTAAAATTAGCGTTTAAAACTGGGGACAT
Organism: Zootoca vivipara; assembly: GCF_963506605.1. Lineage (NCBI taxonomy): Eukaryota > Metazoa > Chordata > Lepidosauria > Squamata > Lacertidae > Zootoca > Zootoca vivipara. The sequence goes on along the minus strand of NC_083279.1, from coordinate 74,279,646 downwards.
CTGCAGAAGGTGCCCATGACATTTAGGATTATGAAAACAGGAAGAATGTTGCCATTTGTTCATTATGCATTCCTAAAAATCAGAATGCCTAATGATAAACATTTATTTCTGTATTTAGCATGAACACTTGAAGGTGTGAATTCATGGGAAGTTTGAGACAAAAGTGCTCTGGTGAAAGATCTTGCCTTCCCAATTTCCATGGGGCAATCATGGCGCCAACCTAGAGCCATCAAACAGCACCAACAGTTTTTCAATTTATTAAAGAAACCAAATAATACACAGTGACTATATGAACACAGCAGCCCTCAACCTTCACTGAACTTTTCACTAGGCTGTAATTACTATTTGTTAAGATGCGCAGAAGATCGGCATAGGTCTAGGCAGGGAAGCATCCCCTCGAAATTAATCTAACAAGAGTTATAAAGTTTGTCTGAAGCCTACTGTGAAGCGTCTTTAACATCCTGGTAAATTCAGCCTGCTTTACCTATTTAATTCTCCAAGAGCCACAACATATCCCACAGTTCTTATTATAGCTTCTAATATCAGCTATTTTCTTTGCATTCATGGAGTCAGAATGCCTTGAGGAGAACATGAAAGTAAATATCAGGTATGCAAAGAAGGACCTGACCTTTGCATTCTTTTATCAGCTCTAAATTGATGTGAGATATATTTTCCTCTCCCACTACAGTATCAAGAAGGATGTATTTTACTAGAAAGATGAGAAAACTCTTGACTCCATTTCTTCTTCTTTCTGGTCAGCAACAAAGCAAATGGCAAATTCAAAGAAACAGAAAATGTTCCCGTCAGAGAACATGGTGAGATCTCTTTTAAGCTCATCCAGTGCTTGGAAGCTTGTTTTACAGGCCTATATAGTAATTTCCATTCACTTTTTCTCCCTCAGTATTGTGTAGTAGGGAATTACACTTGGCAGAGCTAGTTATATCTTGGCATTTTAAGGAAAAAAACCAAGAAACCAAAACAAAAACAAAACAATGAAATTTCATACAGAAACTGAAACTTGTTAAAAAGCCTTCTGAGACTGTCAGCTTTCATATCATAGAAAATGTTTCTGTCCCTGATGTTTTAAGGATTATTTGGAAACATGAATGCAGAAGGCGTATTCCAAATTCTTTGGTAAATAGAAATACTCTGGCCACCTTCCAGAGAAAGTGGTAGTTCCTACGTTCCTCTGAAATCAATGGGAAAGGTTAGCTGCAATTAATTTAAGCTCCATTAATTTCAGTGGAACTTAAGTGCGGGTCAGGCAGTCTCAAGTAGCTGCCACTACGGATTGTGTTATTTATTTTACTTCCAAATCGTTAGAAGCTTGGATAATCAAATCAGGTAACTACTCCACAGCAGAAATATATGGCTTCATTATAGAGTTCTAACTCACAGAGTTCCAGGCTGCATCTGCACTACTGAGCAACAATCACTGTCTTAAAAATATATATAAATTCAGTAGCTTTAAAAACAAAACAAAAAACACAACCTATTGTGAGATCAAGTTGTAAGAATCAACCTATAGCAGAGCTATAGGTTGCCAGTACAATACAGGGCCAGTACAATACATTTTGGCCCCTGAGGGAAAACAGAAAACAGTTTCCTGCCCCACCAGGGAAGAGTGAAAATCTAGATCAGGAATAATGGGGGAATAAATAAAGACACCAGGAACAAGAGTGGGAGGAGAATAGTGGCTCCACCTATTCGCCAGGGGTCTGCTATAGGTGTGGCATTGGTGGCGGGGGGGGGGCTGCCAAGGAGGGGGCAGGTCTGGCCTCCAAGGAGAGGACCACAGCCATTGCTCTATTGTGGCAGTTGCAGCAGACAATGCATTTCTTGAAGGTCGGATCTGCTGCCCCTGTGGATCCTGCTACCTAGGCGGTCTCCTCACCTTGCCCAATAGATGTGCTGGCCCATTCAGTTATGATTAGGAGTGTGTCTGACAACAGTGCATAGAATAATATAGAGATGCAGGTTAGCAATAAAACATTGCTTTATTATATAGGATGAATATGGTAACAATACCAGGAGTCCTTCTCTCTGAAACAGAATCCCCTGTTTGGTTCCATCATTCCATTGTTCTTCCTTCCACTGGCTTTCTTTAATCCTGTATCCTACGCCCTTGGGCTTACTTCCCACTTGTTTGTCTCCCTCCAACCAATCCACCTTGGCCATTTGTTTCCGGGTGGCCGCGGGTGGTATCAGAGACCTCAACGGAGCGTTAAAACCCAGACACGCCCACTCACAAAACAGCAATATGAAGGCTCAGTATCAATCATGGGGGAAAACAAACAAAACATCTGACATGTTATGTCTTCTCAATATTCATAAAAGCAATGGTTGTTGTTGTTGTTGTTGTTTAGTCGTTTAGTCGTGTCCGACTCTTCGTGACCCCATGGACCATAGCACGCCAGGCACTCCTGTCTTGCACTGCCTCCCGCAGTTTGGTCAAACTCATGTTCGTAGCTTCGAGAACACTGTCCAACCATCTTGTCCTCTGTCGTCCCCTTCTCCTAGTGCCCTCAATCTTTCCCAACATCAGGGTCTTTTCCAAGGATTCTTCTCTTCTCATGAGGTGGCCAAAGTATTGGAGCCTCAGCTTCACGATCTGTCCTTCCAGGGAGCACTCAGGGCTGATTTCCTTAAGAATGGATAGGTTTGATCTTCTTGCAGTCCATGGGACTCTCAAGAGTCTCCTCCAGCACCATAATTCAAAAGCATCAATTCTTCGGCGATCAGCCTTCTTTATGGTCCAGCTCTCACTTCCATACATCACTACTGGGAAAACCATAGCTTTAACTATACGGACCTTTGTCGGCAAGAGACATCACTTTGCCGACAAAAGCAATGGTATAAAATTATAATGGGATTTACCTTATCCATCCCAAGTTTTTAATGACTGAAAAGCTGAAGTGATTTATATCAATAGATGCAAATAGAACTGAACTAGCCCTTTCAGGGAAAAACAAAAGTGATTGTTGCTTTTAGGAAAATTTGAATCCTACTTACTATTCTGAAAAAAATATATTCAGCTGGTAGTTTCCCCTTAGACTCTTTGTTACATATGCTAAATACTTGTGGAATCTGCCTGCCGGTCAGCACTCTTATCTCCATATGCTATTGATTACATGGCAAAGAAGATTTCCTCCCAACAGGACTTTTCTGAATATGATTTAGCCATTGCACCTGTCACAATGGCTACTTGTACAGCATTCAGCTTCTTGGCTATATTTCTTCTGGAGTGCTGTTGAAATCATTTTTAATATGCCATAAAATGCCTAAAATGATATTAAGAAATATCAAGAATGCTTATACAACAAGAATCATTTGATAGATGCTATAGTAAAGAGAACATGAAAATGAATCCAGAGTCAAGACAACTTGGAAAGTGAAGGGGTTAATTGCTGCCTGTAAAATACATTTACACCTTCATCTGATAAAAGGTTATACATTGCAGCACAAGCAAGGAACTTAAAACTCAAGCTGCATTTTGTCCCAGACAATGGTGGCTGAACTTCATTTGGATACCTGCTTTTTTTAAGAGCAAGGATGTCCTGGACACATTTTGGCCCACTGATATTACCTAACTATGGGTGAAATTCAGTGTTGGACTCTTGTGGTCTCTGCAGAAGCATTCCAGCTTGCCAGGTGGAATGCTTGCCACTATTTCCCCTCTATGTTGTGTTCTGGGTGTTCTAACTCCTCAGAGACCATTTGGGGGACCACAGAGGGAGGGGGAGGAGAAAGGGGAAGTCTAATCATGTAAGCAGAAGTCCGTCCATAGGGCTTCCACTGATGGGTCTGAGTAGGTGATCTGTGCACTTCAGCCATGGATCTCCTGTGGTGTGAGTTTTACAGAAAATTTTGACTTGGAAAAAGTCTTATGCAAATATAGGAATTTATGGGAAATATTCTGATGCCTTAGAAAGCTAAAAACCTAAAATCCTTGACAGTCCCTTTCCAGATGTATTTGCAACTGACATCCATTCATTGTTACTAATAAATTTATGAAATGGTGGGGGGGGGTGGGGAATCACGTAAAAATAAAGCACTGGGGAGTTTTTTTTACTCCAAAGCACTGTGCCCTTCACATTAGCTCATAAAAATGACCTTGGTCCTCACATTCTTTTAGTCCCAATTACATACTGGGGCTTTGATGAAAGAGACACATCCTGTTTCCAATTGCAAAGCTTGCTCTGCTATGAACAAGTTCTTATTACTGATCTGCTATCTACTCTTTCTGGTCTAATGTGCAGATCAAGATGCCCACCCACTTTCACATTTGCCGAATATTCCGGCGCATTTTTTTCTGTTCAAAAAAATATCAAAATATATTTTTAAATGCACGTTGTGGCTCGGTGCTCAGGCCCTCTTTTGTACAAAAAGGATCCAGGCTCAGCATTCAGGCGTTTTGAATAGAGGATATAGAGACTTAGGGCCTCTCAAGATTTGGCTCTCAATTAGCAAGTGCCATCGGAAGAAAATTCACATGTCAAAATCAATACATCAGTGTCAAACAAATCAATGTCAAAGAAATAAAAAGTCGTGTCAAAAATTAAACACATAAACTATAAATAACTGAGACGGCACACTAAATGTAAACCAAGTGCAGATTAGATGCAACAAAATCCTTCACCTGCACTCCGCTAGAAATCTCCCATTGCACAGATGCAAGGACCAATATAGGCACCCACGTTTAATCCCTCTTTCATGTACTTAGCAATGTGGGGATGCAATACTGGAAAGGCAAGCAGTGATGGAGTAACCACAGGTGACTAGTACCAAGTGGGGCTGTATCTGTGTGTGCATGTAAACACCTTCCTTAAGTTCTGGGCACCACAGTTCAAGAAGGATACTGTACTGACAAGCTGGAATGTGTCCAGAAGAGGGCAACCCAAATGGTCAAAGGCCTGGAAACGATGCCTTATGAGGAACGGCTTAGAGAGCTGGGCATGTTTAGCCTGGAGAAGAGAAGGTTAAGGGGTGATATGATAGCCATGTTCAACTATATAAAAGGATGCCATATAGAGGAGGGAGAAAGGTTGTTTTCTGCTGCTCCAGAGAAGCGGACACGGAGCAATGGATTCAAACTACAAGAAAGAAGATTCCACCTAAACATTAGGAAGAACTTCCTGACAGTAAGAGCTGTTCGACAGTGGAATTTGCTGCCAAGGAGTGTGGTGGAGTCTCCTTCTTTGGAGGTCTTTAAGCAGAGGCTTGACAGCCATCTGTCAGGAAAGCTTTGATGGTGTTTCCTGCTTGGCAGGGGGTTGGACTGGATGGCCCTTGTGGTCTCTTCCAACTCTATGATTCTAAGATGCCCCACCCTGCAGATTCTTTGATGTTCACCTGGTTTCCTGTCTGGTCAGAGATCTGCAAAATCACCTGTTGTTTGCCATCCCAGGCTTCTTTGTGAGGGATATAAATTTAACAAACAAACAAACAAACAAAAAAGGAAGAGGACGACAACATTCTCCACAGCACTTTGTAGAATGGTACATATGTAGCTGGAGGAGCATTATGGTTAGTTACCATTTGGTTTACCAAGCATCTTGTTGGGAGTGGGGATGAGGGAGTAGCCGAAAAAGGAATCTTAGGAGAAAGGAAACTGATCCTGAGGTGTGACCAGATGCTTTTAGGGATGCTGGTGAAATTCTCCTGAGCTGCGCTTAGGCATGAAATTTGGGGGGCTTGTAAACACATCTCAAATGAGAAGCTCTGAAATTCTTCTTCAGTTCAAATCCAAGCCAGGTAAGAACTCCCAGCTCTAGCCTTCCATCTTGGCCACCCTCCCCTATTCCAGAATACAAGCTCCTCTCAATTCCCCCTCATGCCCTTTCTTTATCTTGAACCTGTGACATGAGCAGAGGCATGTGAGGAAAGAATATTTTTCTCTCCTCCATTTTGCTGGGCATCAGTGTGCTGGGATGTGAAAAATCTAGTTCCCGCAAGGGCAAAACCCTACTTCCTTTCTTCTAACCATGTGCCTTTGTTGCTCCTCCTGTTGCTTCAACTACAAGACAAATAAAGAGAAGGAAGAAGTGCATTTGGCATAGCTGCCAAGTTATCCCTTTTTTACAGGGATTTTCCCTTATGCTGAATAGGCTTCCTCGCGAGAAAAGTGAAAACTTGGCAGCTATGGCATTTGGGTACCTAGGATTTGGCCAGACATGGCTTTTGCACAGGATAAGGAAGAAGGAGATGACCAGAATAATGTCTGATTTAATCCAATGTGAGCTTTGGATCACTAAGTCACCTGTGGTTGCTTTGCCTATGATCCTTGCAGCTCTTTCTCCCAGGAAGTGACATGTGTGTGTGATTTGGAAGCTAGGTTAAAAGAAAAGAAGTTTCACAGGTGACAGAGAAGGGAATGTTGGGTAAACAATATTGGCTTACCTCAGTGACAACAATAATTTGTTCTCAGATATGCTTAAAACAATGAGGTTACTGAACTGGGCTTGCTGTGGAGCACTTAAAGCCAGACACCTGACCTTTTAAATTGTTAAGCTAAACATGGCTAAGAAGTGGCAAAGGGTCACTTTGACCTCTGAACCCATTATGCTCTACCCTTTGCTAGGAAACACAAGCAGGGTTAGGAGCAAGGGGGCTTGCCTTAAATTGCATTGTTTGGGCTAAAAGTGTCACACAATGTTTTCTGGGTTCTTGGGTAGGTCATGAATTGCTATGGCTAATGATGAAGCAGCAGCAGCAGCTGAGATACAGAATGAGGCCTTCATTCATATTCAGAGGCATCTCTGACCACACCATTTTCGGTTTCAGGAGAAACTTGCATTTAGAAGAAAGCTATTTTCATTCCTGCCCACGCTACATAACAACCTGAAACTAAACAAGTCCAGCAATCCCAGAGTAGTTATAGGGTTTGCAGTGGCATAATTTCCCCAAAGGTTGGATTCAGTAGATAAACTTCATTACCTCCTCTGCAAACTCTGCTTCCCAGTGCTTTTCTTCTAGGAAAAAAAAAGGTGCCGGTACTGTGTACCCTTGAATACCCCCAGAAAAACAACAACATTGCTGTTTACTATCACTCTGATTGTACAACAACAGTCTGTGGCTTGAATATTCAAAAGCTCATACACCACTATTTGTGAGTTAGTTTTGCCTGCAGGAAAATGTCTTTTGAATATTTTGAATGTCTTTCTCCAGTTTGAACAATCATGGCTGTATGAGTCTGATCAAATGTTGCACCATCCGTACACTATGACTACAGGAGATTATGGGCTCATCTTGCCAAGTATCAAGGAAAGGGATTATTACATAAGTAGCTGTGGCACCGAGACAAAACAGAAACCAACAGAAGTTATGGAGGTAGACCTGTCTCCCTTTCTGCTCTAGATATAATCTCGGGACTATTTGCACACTGTGAAACATAGTCCTCTGCAGATTTGAGAGCATAAACTAGACTAAGGATGGGGTCCCAAATTGCACCTGTAGGTTATGTCCCTCAATGATAACGTCATTGCTTCATGCCAGGGCCTGGAGACCAGACATTGTAATGGCCCGTTTGCCACTCTGCTTTTCATGTTACTTGTGGAAGCAACAAGTGTGGACCCATTCACCACACCAGATGATGTCACAAAGTTGCAGGCTCTGGCTGCACCAAGAAGATGCAGATTCATACAGGGTCCAAGAAGTTATAACAGGCTTTATGCTGCAAATAAAGTGGTCTCTTCCCATAACATCTATGATCAGCATATGTGGGAGATGGTAGAGAGTGTTCCATTTGAAACCTGAATATCAGATTGGAGCCTGGGCACTGGTGGTGGTGGTGTCCTGTATAAGATCCAGAATGGATCTGTGAGAACAGACTTGGATATTTGGTTTCTCCACCTACGTTTTGGAGTCTGCTGCTATTATCCGGACTGAAAGAACATGTGAATAATTGCTGAATGTGAGATAGGTTCTCACACTACTCAAACTTCCATTTCCTCATATTCTGACCTTTTGGTTACTTTTAGCCCCAAGATACATCTGGACCTACATTTCTGGTGGAGAGGAGAATGTCAAGAAGAAAATAACTCAGTGTGATGGACTAAAATAAATACAGACACCTCTATGCTAATATGCTATTGTCCCCTGTTCTGTCTGAAGGAACCCATAGCAAAAACACAAGAACCAAAGCCAGTGTGGTGTAGTGGTTAAGAGCGGTAGACTCGTAATCTGGGGAGCTGGGTTCGCGTCTCCGCTCCTCCACATGCAGCTGCTGGGTGACCTTGGGCTAGTCACACTTCTTTGAAGTCTCTCAGCCCCACCCACCTCACAGGGTGTCTGTTGTGGGGGAGGAGGGGAAAGGAGATTGTTAGCCGCTTTGAGACTCCTTCGGGTAGTGATAAAGCAGGATATCAAATCCAAACTACTACTACTCTTCTTCTTCTTCTTCTTCTTCTTCTTCTTCTTCTTCTTCTTCTTCTTCTTCTTCTTCTTCTTCTTCTTCTTCTTCTTCTTCTTCTCTTCTATATATTTTTTTACTAAGAAAAAATTGTATAGTTCCCCACCTTCTTGTTTCTTCAAAAAATGCATTGTCTTGTGCATGATTTAGTTTGTCATTCTGTGCAGTTCACTACACCTAAGATTTCAACAGAGACCATCTAACCACTCTGGTAATGTGCATTTTCTTGTATGTTCCTGCTAAGTCTGCTGTAGTAAATATGGTAAGTCTGAGGTCTGCAAAGACCTCATAAAACCACTGTGTGCAGCTCAGGTTTCATGAACACCTGCCTATTGTAGCTAACAGCTCCATTGGTGGCAGTAATGGCTCCAGGTTGCATATCCATGAGGATTTGGAACATTTGTAGCAGTCACAGGGCACACGGCAGGAATCTCCCTTTACAGTTGCCCTGTACAAGGAAAAAACTTCAGGACGCCATTTATATTTATATAGTTCTTCTCAGCAGAAGCATTCACAGTCTCCCTCCAACTGAAACAGAATATTGGATCCTTCAAGATACCTTCCTGCTTAGAATACAATGATCTTTTCTTATCATATGCACATATTGAACAAAAAGGTTTTTTTTAAGTATCTGAAGAATTCTGATGTCTGCGCCCAAAAGCTTTTGTATTTTCACTGACTCTTGCTGGATTTCAAATGCCAGCTGCAGTATCTTAGACTTTACAACATTTCCTGATTTTCCGTGTTAGATTTCTGAGATGGAATACAAGGAACTGTAATGGAAGGGGGTGATGGGGGCACCCCATATTCTTCACGCCCCACATAAAAAACAACAGCACTTTGAGTTTTAAAAATGTTATGGAGTCCTACAAGAAATCCCACCACAGCGATTTAATTCTCATCTTTTAAGAGTGCGGCTTGGCATAAAACACACTGGGAAACTTGGCTTGTTTTGATTTTAATCTTTAAATCCAGCTATCAGTAAATCTATCTTTAAATGTTTAAAGAGACCCTGTAATGTGTTCCCATAAACTCTGTTCCTGCATTCGTTCACCTCCTAAGCTTTACTAGCTCAAAGACAGAATATGCTATGGGGTCCAGTGAGAGGCAGCAATAGATGGAAGGAATACTGGAAATTTGAGTTAATAATGAGTGTCTGGAGGAGTGAGAGATGAGCGTCAATCCCATTTCCTTTATTTGAATGAATGTGGTGATGAGACACAGTGCTCTTTTACTGACCTTGACTTCTTATCGTCCTGGGGTTGATGTGACCTACCTTCTCTCTAGGCATAATAGCTTTGCATTCTATCAGGCACCATTTTCTCTCTCTTTTATATTACTTTAATGACCAGAGTGAGTATGCAAATGGCAAGAGAAAATAACTGACCTGAATGGGAAAGGAAATGTACCGTATAAGGTACGTAATACTTTCTGCTTGAAGCCCTGGACTGACTGGGCTCCCTTCTGCCCAGGATGCAGGGAGTGGTGTTGGCGTAGGGTATGGATTGTCCCCCTCACTGAATCCAGATCAACATGTAACATACAAATATCTGCAAACAAATCATGTGCAAAAATGTGTATCTTTGTCTAATGAAAATATTCTGTGAGAATTTTTTCCTTAGGCATGTCATCTTGCTTTTTCACCTGTTCTCATGCCACAATTATTTCCTGATGTAAATACATATCCTCTGAAATTTAAACATTTTGTTGTAGTGAATTCTACTTCCTTGGTCTGCCTTGAGTTTGTTTTAGTTTCAGTAAATTGTACTTCAACCTGCATCCTACCTGAAGGTTGTTGCTGTGGACTCAACTAGATTTCCTTTTGCATTGCACCCAGGTCTGCATTTTCTACGTCCATGTCCGAGCATCCTCCTCCTCCTCCTCCTCCTCCTCCTCCTCCTCCTCCTCCTCCTCCTCTTGAATGAAACCTGCTGTTTACTACTGAATTGGAACAAATGGCAATCTGCGTAAACCTCATTGCTGTTTGTTCAGATTCAGCAGTAACCAGCAGATTTTCCAGGGGAAAGTGGTGGGACAAAACAAAACAAAACAAAACACCACTTGGACACAGACCTAGAAAAGGCAGACCTGTGCATAAGAAGTGCAGTAAAGAAGGAAGTCTGAATGAGCCCTGAGGGTTTTACTCTGAAACAGCTCAGTCTGTAGAGCTTGAGACTCTTAATCTCAGGATTGTAGGTTCAAGCCCCACGTTGGGCAAAAGATTCTTGCATTGCAGCAGGTTGGACTATAGATGCCCTTGTGGTCCCTTCCAACAAACTTTTACTTCACTACACTAAGGTTTTGCTTTGCATTTGTTAGAATTCATTGTTTTCTCTTTTAATTGTAAAACATGAGATGGGCTTTAAGGTTAGAGTTATTAACGCTCAGTTTTTGCCTCTCTGTAGTGCACAAATACTAAGGTGTTGCAGTCAAATGCAGCCACCTATTTTTACTTCCTTATTTGCGTGGTGTCAACAGTAAGAAGGTTTTAAGGCTTTTCCAGATGACCCGTTTATTGAGCATTCATCCTGATTTGGTTGTCCAAAGCTTATGTAGTGGTCAGACCTTGTCCAATCTTTAATGAGCATTCATTCTGCTTTTCCCCCCTGCAGTTTTTTCTGCAGTGTGTTGATACATTTGTTCATGTTGTTTGTGACAAGGAGTATTCATTCTGATTTGCTTTCCAGTCCATTTCCCTGTCACTTTCCTAACCACGGAAAAGTCATTTTGTTTAGTTGCAACGGAGCATTTTAATCCACTTTAATAGCACAAACCTAAATTTCCTACATGCACTTGAATGCCTCCTGCAAACTAGTGACAGTCTGGAGGCACAGTTAATCAATCACCGAGAGCTGCATATCAGTCATCGACTACAGCAAATGGGATAACATGTGCCTCAAAGTCAAGCCCCCAACGAAATAATAGAAATGAACGAGGCCCTGAGGTTCTGTTGTGTTAGCAGTCATTATTCATTAACCTGCTGTTTTCTCTTCAGTCTTTTATCCAACATATATTTTGAGGAAAAGGGGAAAAGTAAATTCAAAGGTAAAGGTAAAGGTAAAGGACCCCTGACAGCCAAGTCCAGTCACAAACGATGCTGGGGTTGCGGCGCTCATCTTGCTTTACTGGCCGAGGGAGCCTACGTTTGTCCACAGACAGTTTTCCCGGGTCATGTGGCCAGCATGACTAAGCCACTTCTGGCGAAACCAGAGCACATGGAAATGCCATTTACCTTCCCGCCAGAGCGGTACCTATTTATCTACTTGCACTTTGACGACGGAGCGACGGGAGCTCACCCCATTGCGGGGATTCGAACTGCCAAACTTCTGATTGGCAAATCCTAGGCCAGGTCCCCAAACTAAGGCCCGGGGCCGGATGCGGCCCAATCGCCTTCTAAATCCGGCCTGTGGACGGTCCGGGAATCAGCATGGTTTTACATGAGTAGAATGTGTCCTTTTATTTAAAATGCATCTCTGGGTTATATGTGGGGCATAGGAATTTGTTCATAATTTTTTAAAGTCCGGCCCCCCACAAGGTCTGAGGGACAGTGGACCAGCCCCCTGCTGAAAAAGTTTGCTGACCCCTGTCCTAGGCTCATTGGTTTAGACCACAGCGCCACCCGTGTCCCTTAAGAAAGGTTGTTGTTGTTTAGTCATTTAGTGACCTCTTCGTGACCCCAAGGACCAGAGCAAGCCAGGCACTCTTGTCTTCCACTGCCTCCTGCAGTTTGGTCAAACTCATGTTCGTAGCTTCAAGAACACTGTCCAACCATCTTGTCCTCTGTCGTCCCCTTCTCCTAGTTCCCTCAATCTTTCCCAACATCAGGGTCTTTTCCAAGGATTCTTCTCTTCTCATGAGGTGGCCAAAGTATTGGAGCCTCAGCTTCAGGATCTGTCCTTCCAGTGAGCACTTAGGGCTGATTTCCTTAAGAATGGATAGGTTTGATCTTCTTGCAGTCCATGGGACTCTCAAGAGTCTCCTCCAGCACCATAATTCAAAAGAATCAATTCTTCGGCGATCAGCCTTCTTTATGGTCCAGCTCTCACTTCCATACATTGTTACTGGGAAAACTATAGCTTTAACTATACGGACCTTTGTCGGCAAGGTGATGTATCTGCTTTTAAAGATGCTGTCTAGGGTTGTCATTGCTTTTCTCCCAAGAAGCAGGCATATTTTAATGTTGTGACTGCTGTCACCATCTGCAGTGATCATGGAACCCAGGAAACTAAAATTTCCATTTCTTCCCCTTCTATTTGCCAAGCGGTGATGGGACCAGTGGCCATGATCTTAGTTTTTTTTTTTATGTTTAACTTCAGACCACATTTTGCACACTCCTCTTTCACCCTCATTAAAAGGTTCTTTAATTCCTCCTCACTTTCTGTCATCAAGGTTGTGTCATCTGCATATCTGAGGTTGTTGATATTTCTTCTGGCAATCTTAATCCGGCTTGGGATTCATCAAGTCCAGCTTGTCGCATGATGAATTCTGCATGTAAGTTAAATAAGCAGGGAGACAATATACAGCCATGTCGTACTCCTTTCCCAATTTTGAACCAATCAGTTATTCCATGTCCAGTTCTAACTGTAGCTTCTTGTTCCACATAGAGATTTCTTAGGAGACAGATGAGATGATCAGGCACAGCCATTTCTTTAAGAATTTGCCATAGTTTGCTGTGGTCGACACAGTCAAAGGCTTTTGTGTAGTCAATGAAACAGAAGTAGATGTTTTTCTGGAACTCTCTAGCTTTCCCCATAATCCAGCGCATGTTTGCAATTTGGTCTCTGGTTCCTCTGCCCCTTCGGAATCCAGCTTGTACTTCTGGGAGTTCTCGGTCCACATACTGCCTAAGCCTACCTTGTAGAATTTTAAGCATAACCTTGCTAGCGTGTGAAATGAACGCAATTGTGCGGTAGTTGGAGCATTCTTTGGCACTGCCCTTCTTTGTGATTGGGATGTAGACTGATCTTCTCCAATTCTCTGGCCATTGCTGAGTTTTCCAGCTTCTCTGAGTTATTCAGGCCATGACAAGGCACTGATCCATGAAGGAGCTTAAGAAAGGCAACAGCGGTATGGAAGTGTGTTCACCTGAACATACTAAGAAGGCCCTTTCATATATTATCAGTCACATGGGAATGTTGAGGCGAGAGTGTGTGAGGGCTACTGCTTATGGAGACATAGTGGGCAAAGCATGTATTTACTCTTTACATTTCATGTACAAGCATAACGATTGACTAGAATTTTAGACTCAATGCCAACATGGGACACACTGCACAAAGAACATAGCTAAGAGTACCGAGTGCCTTATTAGAGAATATAACTGTCTCCTCTCTGCCTTTACTTTCCACAAACAACAGGCACACCTTCACTTGACCTCCCTTTGTGGTCCTTCCACTAAGCTTTGCTCCATTTATGTCCCATGACCTCTTGAAACTGTCCTTGCATTTACAGTTGTGTCAAATCAACAGGCCTGTAATGAAATCTTTTGGGGAAAGTGCATCCATTTCTCTTGTAACGTACACCCTCAGATACTTAGCCTTTGGGTGGAAATAAATAAATAAATAAAGCTATAAATAGAAGGGAAATGTTGTTAAAGAAAGAGCAGAAGATTGATTTTGGAAAGCAAAACTCAACTATGCAGCCTACGGGGAGATACTAACTACCATACAGAGGGCAATTCACCAGCGATAAGGAGAAATAAAGGGAAGGTCTTTGGGGTTGTAAAAGCATATGAAAAAAGAAAAGGTGTTTCTGTGTAGAAGTTTGTGGCCCTGCCATTAGGCAGAGTGATTCAGCTGCCTCAGGCAGATGGTTTGGGCCATCATGGAAAGGCAGAAAACAGTTGTTAAAGTTATTATTGTTGCATTTTTATTGCCAGAGAGAGGTGGTTTGTGAGATTATCTGCCTCCAGAACCTGACTGGCTTTGGATACTGTGCCCCTCCTTGAACAGGGCTGTGAATCATTTGCTGCCCTGGTTCGCAGAACAACCAAAACAGCAAGCAGAAGGAGATGGGGCAACTCTCCTATGAGGTAAAGTTGCAGCATTTGAGGCTTTTTAGTTTTGAGAGGAGTTGAGTAACAGGTGCCATGAGAGACATTTATAAGATTATGCATAGCATTGAGAAAGTGGATAGAGAGAGGTCCCTCCCCACTCCCATAACAGCAGAACAGTGAAGCTGTATGTTGTAAGATTCAGGACAGAGAAAAGAAAGTACCTATTCACACAGCCAGTGCTTTTCTTCTAGAAAAAAATGTTGCTGGTTCCATAGCTGCCAAGTCTCCCGTTTTCCCCAGGAAACCCCCGTTTTTACTTACCTTTTCCCGGTGGTCCCCCGTATCACTTTGTCTCCCGTTTTTCTCTGTTATTTTCTCCTGCCGGCGGCCATTTTTTTTCTTTCTGATTCGCCCTT